>NW_020292043.1:260742-630118 GCF_003184925.1 Aspergillus vadensis CBS 113365
TACTACTACTACTACTACTACTACTACTACTACTACTACTACTACTACTACTACTACTACTACTACTACTACTACTACTACTACTACTACTACTAGGATAGGCAGGTACTATTTTAGTTAGGAAGTTATGTGCTACATTCTAAAAAGAGGGGAAGGACAGGGGACGTAAGGTATAGTCTAGAGGACTGGAGCGGAGGGTGTTCTTTATTTCCCCATTGATACGAGTGATATACAAATACGATAATGTTGATGATGGATGATAATGCATTCATAAACTCCCCATTCCGCAGGAAACGCCCAACAGCTGACCAGCTAGCTCAAGTCCTTAATGGAACAGATAATAGATATGATTTTTCTTTTTTACTCTTTGAAGAGGTGGGATGAATTTGGATAATCAGATTTCTGCTACAACCATAAAACGCTCACCGCATCAATTTCCCAATCTCCTCAATCCACTTAGCATGGAACTCTTCCTCGGTGAATCTCAACGCAGACTTCCTGGCGCGTAACCGCATTGCGACCTTCTCTTCAACCGGAAGCGCAAGCGCCGCCTCGAACGAAGCAGCGAATTGCTCCTCCGTGGAGGCGCGGAATCCCGTGGCGCCATCGCCGAGATCAATGACGATGTCTTCGCGGGGACCGCCGGAGTCGTGGACCACGCTGATCAGACCGGCGGCTTGGTACTCGACGACGCAGATGCCGAAATGCTCGTTCCACATGGCGTTGACGCCGATGGAGGCCGTGGCGAGGTGCTCGAGGATGGTGGGCCAGCTGGCGTCACAGATGAAGGTGGTTTGGTCGCGGATGCGGAGTTCGTGGGCGAGTAGCCGGAGGTTGTAGATGTGGGTTTCGTCGGGGCTGGCGTGACGGACAGAACCGATGAGGACGAGCTTGGGCTCGGTTTCGGGGTCGGCGTTCTGGTCGCGACGCTCTTGGAGGAAGCGGGCGAAGGAGCGGAGGAGTAAGGGGTGGTTCTTCTCCGGGCGGAATTGGGCGATGTACAGGATGAGGGGCTGGCGGGTGCGTTCGGTCTCTGGGGACACGGTGATGGTGGACTCAAGTTCGGAGACAGCAGTGGGTGGGAAGATCACGGTGGGATCTTTGTGTGGGTTGCTTTGGCGGGAGGGACCCCAGATGGTGCGAATGTGCGCTGATGTCCAGGAGGAGTTGCACATGACGACGTCGACGTGGCCGCCTACCCAGCCGTAGAGTTTGGCAAATGCGATCCAGTACTTCCGCTTGATCTGGCCCTTGAGACCCTTTCCGGCGCCGGAGTTGACGCCTTGCAGGCCGGTCTGGTCGTCGAGGGATTGGAGCATGTCGGTGGAGATGGTCGGGTAGTGCACGTAGGCAGCGGTTGGAACGGAGGGGAAGAGAAGCTTGCTGAAAGCGAGGGTGAATGCGTAGCCCATTGTGTCAACAAAGATATCCGGAACAAGGAGGTTGAATGCATCCCAGGCAACGATGAGAGAGCCCAGGGATTGGCCGAGAAGAGTCATGTAGGGGTACATGCTGCTAACGACATATTTGCGGGTAGTGAGATAGAGCAGGACAACGGTCGGGGAGTGAAGGGTGATATTGAAGCGGTTCTGAGGTCGTCAGTATGTGCATGAAAGTCATGGGGATGCTAAATGAAGTGGTACCTGGACCCGTTCCAGCATGGCTGCTTTGTTAACCTCATGATCGCCGGTATAGATGGCACAGATGGCCTTGGGCCAGCGTTTCTGGGTTGCTCTCACGGCCTCCCAGAGAACGCGTTCACCACCGCCGCCTGCGTTACTGTAGGAAAATGATCAGTAGGAGTTGCAATGAGGGGGTTGCCGAGGGCATTACCAGAACGGATGGAAGAAGCCGATGATGCCATCCCATTCTTCATTGCGGTTGATGCCAGCGGTTCCGGAGCTGGAGCTGGAGGTATCGACCTTCTCCCAGTCTTCCTCATCACCGGAGTTGGTAGCAGAGGCAGCCTTTGTACGAGTAGCGTGTTCTTCTTCGTCAGCGCGGACACGCGAGATGATGTACTCGCGGCGAGAGCGGGTACGCTTCTGGACCAGCCAACCGACACCGCGGAGAACTAGGCGGAGAACACTCAGGGGCAGCTGGGGGAGTAGCACACAGGTCGCCAGGAGGGCGAGCACGGTGAGAACCGATTTGAGGATGAGCAGCATCATGGCTAACGAGAGACAGCTGCGGACATGGCAGGTGGATGAGGAGCGGAAGAAAAGAAGAGGAATGAAACTGGCCAGCGTGGAGGTTGAAGACGAAGCGAAGAAGCGGGTCGATCTCGAGATCCTTATCGATAGCCCGTATGGTATGATACATTACATTACACACGAGACAGACTGACAGTATGGTCAATCATTGTCTTGTTCCTATCACCACGTGATATCAAACTTCCACGTGATGACATGTTTTCCACCCTCGGCGGCCCTTCGATTCATTCTGGTCTGATTCGATCAACTCGGCGCGGCATTGGTGAGACATTGTCTCTTGATCCCATAGTTCCGTCATTTCATTCTTGTACATATTCTGTTTCTCCAACTCATACGTCCAGCCAACCCGCCAATCACTCAACATGCGGCCATTCCGATTGTCGCATCCCGCACGCAAGACGGCGGCTTTCCAGCAGGTCCGGCATTTCCACCCAACCCGTCCAGCTCCCTTCATCAACGAAGCCCTCGAACTCTCCTCCGCCTTTCTTCACAATGTCCACGCTATTTCCGGTCTACCATGGGCCGTATCCATCCCATTGAGTGCTCTGATCGTCCGAACAACCGTTGCTCTGCCACTACAACTCTACAGCAAGATGCAAGCGAAACGGGAACGGGATGCGATACCACTTCTTCATGCGTGGAACCGATGCTTTAAAGAGAATTTGCAGAAATCAGAGGACTATACTCGCGAGGATCGCCTATTGCTCGCCAAAATGGACCCTACAAGGGCCCAAAAGCAACAACTCATGAAGCAATTCCTGGAAAGGAAACGAATCGTACACCGTCGCTTGGGCATTCCCCGGTTCTGGAAGCCGCTGAACTTCCTCCAACTACCCATCTGGATTTCCATTATGGAGAGTCTCCGCGCCATGTCCGGCAATGACCGTGGTCTAGTACCTTGGCTTCTATCGCGCCTTGAGCCCGAGTCCGCGGATCCCTCGTCTGCCCTGCATCTGGCGGTCGAGCCCTCACTCGCCAATGAGGGTGCCCTTTGGTTCCCTGATCTCCTGGCCGGAGATCCTACCGGTATCCTGCCCCTGGCACTAACACTATCTATCCTGCTGAATATCCGAATGGGCTGGAAGGCCCAGCCTCTGAAGAACCTGGCCGATCTGCCCAAGGTAGAGATGTACAAGCAGCTTTCCTTGCGGGGAATTCGGATGTTTGTTCAGGTGCTGGCGTTGAATGTGGGATTGTCATCATACGTGTCGGAGATGCCTACCGCATTGATGATCTACTGGCTCACCAGTACGAACGTCGCTACGTTGCAGACCTTACTCCTGGATCGGGTGCTTTTCCCGGTCAAGCCCCTGCCTGTATGGAAGAGGCACTATGTCATGTACAAAACACCGAAAAGCCTGGCGCCTCCGGCCAAGAAGTCATGAAGTCAGGTTACGAATATGATATGCAGACACATGGGAGTATGTGATACCAGGCTATAGCCGACCGGAACGGACCCAAAGGATATGACAGTCATGTCCGGTGATGCTGGGGCTCTGCTCAGTCATGAGTACTGAAACGCGCCTGAGGTAGTTTCGCTTTTGAAGGCCTCACTTCTATGGGAAGGAAATGCGTCGCGTTTTCTTCGATCAAAACTACACGGGTGCAATCAGTCAATGGACTTACTTGTCCATGATTAAATACATTGTGCCATGGCCTGGCCTGACAGACCAGAGACAGGGTGCTCGAGCACTGAGGGAGCTTGAAGATATCAGCGCAATTATGGCGTGGCGGACATGTACCGCTTTGTAATATTATTAGAATCTCGATACCCCAAGAATAGCATCAATTACACTTGCAAAAGCAGGAGCTACACGAATGTAACGATCTATGTCATGTGTATCTCATTTCATGCTAATTAATGCATACTAAAGCAAGAGTAAAATCCCCATCAGGCTCCGCGCGCGTAACGCCGGCTGTACTGCCAGTCCATTTAGTCAGGGTGAAAGAAAATTATAAAAGACAGGAAATGCCGTCAACCGTGTATGCATGTATCACGAACGGGCATCAATGACAAAGGATAAGAAATGGAAATGGAATCGAGCATGTTTTCTTGCGTCTCTCTTTTCTGTCTCTTTGACGCCAATTGTAATGATGTCTTATGGTAAAAGTCATGGGTTTAAATTACAGCTTGGCCTTGACGCTCTCCTCGGATGCGCTGGCCTCTTCATTAATGGTGACGGTGCGGTTGTCAGGGCCCTCGCCGAAGAAGATGACCTCGACAGTTACATCGTCACTGGATGAAGTTAGCGGGATCTCAGTGAATGATAAAGTAGGGAAGAAGCATACCGGTATCTGCGGGAATAAGGACTGGGAAGAGTCAGCAAGGCGGAGACCATCTCCTTGTCCTTTCCACCCATGGCATTGCGCACAAGGTGAGTCGCGGCGTTTTGATCTTCAACAGTGAAGCGGGTGGCTGCTCCAGCGATGTCGTATTGCTGCTGGCGGATAGGACGACGTTGGCCTTCAGCGTCGGTCGCCTTGGGCCCCTCAACAGGCAGCTCAGACTTGTTGCCAAAGCTAAACCAGCTCTTCAGCCAGGCCTTGTTGCTGCCACTGGCGCCGAGCTGCTGTTGCTGCTCAACCCACTGGCCAACAAGACCGACAACTTCCTCATTGCTCAACATCTCCCAGAGACCGTCGGTTGCAAGGACGAGGAAGTCACCGCTGCCGGGCTCCATCTTTGTGGTGGTGACAATTGGCTCGGCAGTCACGTAGGGAGGGGTCTTCAGCAGGGGATGGGGAGTGCGACCAAAGAACTGTCGTTTGATCTTGTCCTGAGTATCCTTGCTCCACTTGTAGAACGCATCTCCGAAAGAGCGACTCGGCTCGAGCTGTCCGAGAATCCGTCCGTTGCGCACAACGTTAGGCTCTCCAGGATGCTCCTCCCGTAGACGCTTCATCTCAGACGGAGTTCCACCAGTCTGGTCCTCAGAAAGAGGCGTTGCGGTCCATTTACCGTTCGCAGCACGACGACCCAGAACAGCTCTGGAGTCACCTGCGCAGGCGACCTTCAAATCCTTAGATTGGGAGTCGTAGAAAGCAAGAAGGGCGCAAGATCCGGAAAGAGCAGGCGCAAGCATCTCGGCTGCGACCCGGCGCGAGTTGGACTTGAGCACCTTGTCGACGCTGCTGTGCACGATATCGTCGTCCAGACGAGTGAACCCTTGCTTAATCGCGGCGTCAATGGCAGCGGATGAGGGCGTCAACAGAGAGGGGTCAGCAGCCGCGGCTTTGTAGGTGGTGTTCAATTCACGAGCGACGTAGGAGATGAGAACATTGCGCAACTTGGCAGATGTTGTCCAGCCTCTGCGAAACAATAGGTTAGTATGAGGAAGAAACCTGATCGTATAGAATTCTGTAAACGCACGAATGACCATCAAACACCGCCCAGAACATCCAATCACTCTTGGATTCGCCTTGATTGGCTGCCGCTACGGACGACGGCACCTCGATAATCTTTTCGGCATGATCATCCTCAATTGGAGAATTGCTGGGCACCTGCACAATATCGTAGCGGACCACTCCCTTGCCCCGGTTCACCAGGTATGACTCCTCATTCTTCCTGAGCTTCTGTGTGGCTTGCTCTGGGGTCAACATTTCGAGAACTCGACGGTCGGAATCGTCTGTGTGCTTGGACAATGGCTGATCTCCAGAGATAGGGGCGGTAAAGAACTGGTCATTATCCACCAGCAGTGCACGTCGAGTGGCCTCCGCAGGGGCTTCAGCTTGTGCGCCAGCGGTTGAATACGAACGGAGTTGCGATGAGGTTGGGTTCAGACCCGCCGATGTCTGGCCGGTGCCCTGATAAGCGTACCAGGCGCCCGAGGCGACGGCGGTCGAAATGACAGCGATCGAGAAGTTCCGAAGATGCATCGACGACTGGAGGGGGGCGGGGAGATAAGAGGGGTGTTTGCCCGTGGAGGAAGCACGTAGACCGAGACTCCGACTGCTGGAGAAGGACACGGCGCACGGTTTCCTACCAGTGACCTTCCATGCTGGCACGCGACGGGCAGTACGAAGGGCTTGAAAAGCCGCACGACGCATTGGGCCGGCGGATAGAGGGTTGTATGTGAGCCGGGAGTGTCTTGGCTACTCTCCGTCTCTCCGTCTCTGGTTTCGGAGAACAACAAAAGCAAGCAGAAGATAAGCAAGTGAGAAACAGACGAGATGCGGTGGAGGCAAGCAACTACTTTCAACCACGGGATCTCGCCGCCATTGCGTCATGTGATACCGTGTATGTATTGTTTGTGACCTTACATACGGCGGCTTCCGAAAGGGGCTTAAGCAAAACTGACCCAGAACCCCGCTAAGCCTGTCTCGGCCGTGTCGTCATTCCCCGCGGGACTGCCCGATTCAATCATATTCTTTTGTTCTTTGACTCTTGGGCTTTCCTGTCAATATCTTTTCCGCGTCGCTGTCTGCGTGTGTGGCCCATTGCGCCTAGTGATATCAGATCACTCTCGACTGCTTCTACAGATTCGAATATATTGTCGACTCCTGAATGTCCTCCCGTGCGCTCCGCAAGCTGCAAAAGCAGCGCGAACAAGAGCTGCAGCTGGCACAACTCGAACAAGAGAATGATGACTCGAGCGATGAAGAGCCGGTGGTCCGGCCGTCGAAGCCGAAGCTCAATGCATTTGATTTGTTGAACTCGGTGGACGACGACGACGAAGATGAGCAGGAGTCCGAGATTGAAGCCGAGATCGAGGAACCTGAGCCGGTGACTCAACCTAAGGAGGAGGTTCCTGCACCTGCACCTGCACCTAAGCCCGCAGCCCCGGGAAAGAAAAATAAAAAGAACAAGAAAAAGAAGAAGGCGGGGGCTAAATCAGGGGCTCATGCTGCTTCTCCCGAGGCTACAGGACTCGATGATATTGACAAAGCGCTGAAAGACTTGGCCGTCAACCCTAAACACCCCGCACACTCTGGTGGTTCAGCCGCCGCAGAAGACCGCGATGCTGGATTCCCGAAAACACCGGAAGCACTTCTCGCCATTGATCCTAGATGCCTGAATGCGACGAACGAGATGCGCAAATTATTTGGAAATGTCGTGTTGGAAAACTTCGATCAAGATACTGGATCAGGTCGCAGGAGAGATAGAGGCCGGGAGACGCTTGACTTAGGGCAGGCATTGACAGGTCGGTACAGTCCTGCCAGTAGGGGTCAGAGTCTGGCAGGCGTGACGCAGCGGCGGAATGTTCTCATGCAGGGCAGAGATGAGTGGCCTCGGTCTCCCAGTGGTGGCCTTGGAATGGAGCTGGTCGAAAAGCTCCAAAATGGCTCTACTATGTACAAGATTGTGCACAATTCTTCATATACGGACGTGCAGAGGCAGTTCGATATGTGCGTGGAGTCAATGGATCCCCAAAGAATGATCCACCTCTTACAATACAATCCATACCACATCTCTACCCTCCTACAGGTGTCTGAAATAGCAAAGCATCAGGGTGATCATGCGGTCTCGGCTGACCTACTCGAGCGCGCACTATTCAATATCGGTCGTTCAGCCCATTCGTCTTTCAGCAATCTCGTTAAGCAAGGCCAGGCAAAACTTGACTTTGTGCATATGGAAAACCGCGAGCTGTGGCTGGTTGGGTGGAGGTACATCGCTAACCTGGGCATGAAGGGTACTTGGCGGACGGCGTATGAGTGGGCGAAGCTACTGTTGAGTCTCAATGAGACTGACCCATACTGCATCCGGCTTCTTATCGATCACTTGGCCCTGCGAGGCCGAGAATATGCCCATTTCGTGGATTTGTGCACACAGACGCGTCTGAGCAAGGAGTGGGAGGCTCTTCCCAACATCCAGTGCTCACTCGCACTGGCCTATCTACGACTTAACAAACCGAAGGAATGCCGCGAGCAGCTGCGTCGAGCCATGTCGCGCTACCCGTGGGTGTTCTGCAAGATGGCGCAAGAGCTCGACATCCAGCCCATGCCCAAGAGGATCTGGGGCAAGATGCCACCCACAGACGCCCATGAACTCTTTACCGAACTCTATATTAGCCGTGCCAAGGACCTCTGGAACACTCCCGAAGCGGTTTCTCTGATCGTAGAAGTGGCCGACACGCTTCCTGACGAGGAAGAGCCCGTTGAACCGCCAGAGATCTCGCTGGATATCGCACGCCATGTCGTACTGTCCGATATCCCTCGGGTCACGACGCACCTGCCAAACCGCTTCGTCGCTGGACGCCTCTCCGCATCCGATCCCCTTCCTCCGTACGAGTCGGAAGCCTATCGTCAGCAGTCCGACCCCACGCCATCCTACTTGTCGCAGGTACCAGATGTAGGGCGGCCACAATGGCTGCGAGACCTGCTTGATCAGCTGAACAACGGAGCTATTCATTTCCCTAGGTTCCAGCGTGATGGAGAGGAAGTACACGAAGATGACGTTCCATCGGAGACCGAAGCTGAGGACAACCGTGCGCCGGCCCACCCCAGCGCCGATCAGCAACCCGTTCTCGAACAGTGGCTGTTGAACGACGGGATGCACACGCTGGAAGCGTTTCTTCAGCAGTATGGAGTTGACCGGGGAAACTGGGGCGAAGTGCTCGACTATTCCCCGCTGACGGAGTATGTGGATGGCTTGGAACTGGTTCAGCCAGAGTCGGAGCGCGAGCGCTTGCTGCATGGACCAATTCGGGAGGCGATGGGAGACATGGTGGTTTCCATGCTGGAGGACGAGCTCCAGCTGCTTCAGTACGACGAGGAAGAAGCTTGATACCCAGGGTGAATTATCGCGTGTAACCTATACAACATTTAAGGAAAAGTATTTGCTGCATGGGCATTCAGATGGGCTTAGTAGACAGATTAGAATATAGATGGTTGTTGATCAGAATTCCTCAATATCACAAGAAAGATATTAATAAAGACAGATAACTTGATCTACTGTAACTACAATTTATCGATCGTGATGTTGCTGCTTTCGCGACCCAGTAAAACAAAGTGTATATTTCAGAATACTAGTAGCAGTAAGTAGTACTATATGGCTTGCTTCGCAAGGGACCCCTGCACAATACGACGTTACCAATGGCTATGCGGCTTAGATGCATCCATTCCATTTCTAGAGATACTCACCTACATGTACCCAAACAGTTCTATCCACATCCAAAGCAATGGTAATTATCATGGGGGAACTTGACAAGCTGATAAGGGATAGGATGAAGCTAAATGAATGACACCACGAAGACAGACAGCTTAGTCAAAAGCATTCCTGACCGGCTCCACCCGCAACCATGCGCCAATCTATTCAGTCCCCAAGTGACTCAATTGTCGCCATTTTAATAGCTTCATTCCTTCGTGCTTCCCTCCTACACATTCCATGAAAAATTTCTTCAACCACCAGATTCCTCCGAATCGAGCAGCTGACCCTTCATTTTTCACTATCCGCTCTTATCGCGACCCTATGCGCCCGAACGGCAAGGGATTTTCTCAATAAAACCGCTTTATCATAGGAGGGTTCCTTATCTCTGCCCGTCATTGATTGAGTCGAGCAGTCCGCAAGAGTTTCCCTCCAAACTCTAGCAACAACTCTTGCACCTCACTGCCCCCAATACCTCAAATCAAGATGGCGGCTCTCTGGACAGCTACCAATGCCGACTCTGTCCCTCTCACTTCTCGCGAAGCAGCCTCTGGCTTGCTGGGTTCGATATCACTCACCTGCTGGATCTTTCTCCTCGTAAGCCCTCTAATCCTCTATTCTCTCCCCATACTACAATCAAACCATACTGACGAGACTTTCAGGTCCCCCAACTAATCGAAAACTACCGCAACGGCAACGCCGAAGCTATTTCCCTCCTCTTCCTCTTCGTCTGGTTCCTCGGCGACATCACCAACCTAATCGGAGGCGCCTGGGCAGGTCTCGTGCCCGTAATTGTCGCCATCGCCGTGTACTTCTGCATCGCGGACGGGGTCCTCATCGGACAATGTCTCTACTACAAGGCGCGGAACTCTCGGCAGCCGCGCCCCCGCCGCCGCACTTCCTCTTCCGTGTTCGAGCCAAGCACGCCCGATCCTACGACGCCGCTGCTGGGCCGGCGGTTCAGTGATGCGTATGCGCAGACAGGCGAAACTCTGGACAACCCTAGGAACTCGACGCGCCGCGCGGAAAGCAGCAGTGATGATATGCTGGCTAAGATTGTTGAGGAGAATGATGTGGGGCGCAAGGCGTGGGTGAAGAATTTTAGCAGTGTGCTGGGCATCTGCGTTATTGGAATGGCAGGGTGGACGGTTGCGTGGCGGACGGGCGTGTGGAAGCCCGCGCCAGTAGAGGAGGGGCTGGGAGGCGTGGATATGGCGCCTGGGGCAATGGTGTTGGGGTATATCAGTGCGGTTTGTTATCTTGGGTATGCTTGTTTTCTATGCTTTAATGGGGAGAGTGATGGTGCTGGTGCTAATCTGGATATAGGGCGCGACTTCCACAGATCTACAAGAACTACTGCGATAAGTCGTGCGAGGGTATGTATATCCCTTTTTGATTGGGGTAATGTGGTTGGAGCTAACATATGAGTATAGGACTCTCGCTACTGTTCTTCATCCTCTCTCTTATGGGAAACCTCACCTACGGCGCAGGCGTAAGTCTACCTATCTATCACAATTCCCATGATTTACATAAACCCAGACTAAATAAAAAACTTCTTATAGATCATCTGCCACTCCACAGAAAGGAACTATATTGTGACCAATGTCCCATGGCTGATTGGCTCCCTCGGCACCATGGTCGAGGACGTGACCATCTTCGTGCAGTTCCGACTCTACGCGACACGCGACCAGGACACGGCTGCTGTTTAGCGCGTCTGTTGCACATTAATTTTGTATTGTGTGTTTGTGTGCTGTTTGTAAGGTTGTCTTGGTTCTATGCTGCTGATGGTTTAGCGTGTCTAGCTAGTACTTTATTGTCTGGGGTTGTATTATTGGTTGGTTGTACTGTATGGGCTGGCGGTGTCTAAAAGTTCTTTATCTCGATCTTGATCTTGCATTGCGGAGTGGGGATTACTGTTGTTGTTATCGATACTTATGGATATTGATTTGCTGATGTTGATGTACATCGATTGGCGGGATATTTGTTGTATGGGGAAGTTTGGTGCACAGGGCAGGCGGAGTATAGTATATATAGTACTATAGTATACTATAATCATACGAACTACTGGTGTCTACATCTAGATCTACAGAACATATGGAAACAGTGGGAACGAGGTTTTGCTCATGGTCGCATGACAGACATTGCATGAGAGCTGGGGCACCTAAGCTCGAAAGAACACGCCATATAGCATAGTAGCAACAAGCACACAACATCAGAGACACAAGAGGAGCCGAAGCCGAACCTCTTCCGCCCCCCCAGGAAAAACCGGAATCGCAAGGGCATCGCGGTTTTCCCTCCAGAAAGTAGTACTACGTAAGAGACACATTTCTGGTTCTTAATTTCTTCACGACGGAGCCTATCATGCGAGCAGAGCGCCCAGTCCCACCGGATGTCCTTGTCCGTTCATTCTTTCTTTTAATTTTCCCTTTTTGGTCTTCGTGCGGTCGCGTAGTATCAGGTACAAGAAATGCGAGGGGGCGAAAAGGAGGTAGTAAGGAAACGAGATAGAAAAGGAAAAATTAGGAAACCCGAACGGTTGAAGACGCTTAGTCGAAAAGACCGAAGCCCATGTCCTCGTCGGACTCCTCCTTCTCTGTATAGAAGTTAGCCCAAATGTTCCGATTCCTATGATGCCCTGCCATTGCAATCGCCATGACAATTGAAATGTTGTAGTATGTTCCGTACCTTCTTCCTTCTTCTCCTCAGCGGCGGCAGCCTCGGCGGGGGCAGCAGCGCCACCGGCAGCAGCAGCGGGGGCGGCAGGGCCAGCGGAGCCGACGTTGGTCAGGAGCTCCTTGATGTCCTTGCCCTCGAGAGCCTATTGATAAACCGACGTGTAAGTCTTTGTGTTTGATTCCAGATGGTGATGGTGGATAGTCGGGTTGAATCGCGAATCGCATGCGATGATGGAAACTGAGATGTGTTGCGAAGGTTGGACGGATTTAATTTACCTTGGCGAAGATGGAAGTCCAGATGGGCTCAACCTCCTGAACCTTGGCGGCAGACAGGAGAGTCTGGAGCTTGTCGGCCTGTATTAAAGAAATTCCAATATTAGTCCAATTTTGATCTTATAACCTTGAATTTTCCAACCCGGCATTTTGTGCATGTTCCGATTCCTTGGTATCGTCCTGATCCATCTCTTTTCGCGACACTTTCATATTTTTCCTGCTCTTTCCTAGCACTATGTCCCATCCTTGCCTGCCATTCCAATGCCCGGGTTGAAATCAAGGGTCAATACGTACGGTGACCTCGATGCCGTCATCCGCGAGGATGAGGGCGGCGTAGGAGCAAGCGAGCTCGGCAGTAGACATGGTGGTCGACGGGGGGGTTGGACTGGACTGGAGTCTCGAGAGGGATGGGGATAAAAAGAGGAAGAGAAGGACGGGAGACTTTTTTGTAACGGCCTGGTCGAGAAGGGGAGTCGGACGGTGAGTGACTAACGCTTGCCCCGAACGGAAGTTGTGTGTTGAGCACCGCAGAAGCCCTCGCTTAGGGCTGCTCCCGTTTGGGCTTAGTGTTAGCACCCCTCGCCCGTGACTAGGCGCTATCCCGCTTCGGGCCAGATAGCTTGGCAATGCCATCATCGCCTGATGGGCTTCACGTTGCTTTCCCGCCCGTGGACTTTACTTCAATGCGGATGTATCTCTTATTAGATCCTGTCTACCTGGCTTGGCTGTTGTGTCGCTGATTAAGAATCAACTGGGATATCTCTTTGAATTCCGTGCAATCCGCATCTGCGTCCCCGATTCCATTACTTCGTTATCTATCTTCTTCCCCTCTCCTCCCCTCCCCTCCCTCCCCTCTCTCTCCAGCAGCATGGACTCCCCCGCTATCCCCGCCCCGCTGGACCCGAAAGAGCAGCCAATCCTTGAGCGTCTGTTGCGCACTCGCGATGCTCTCATCTTGCTTAAACAAGACAAGTCTTCATATATCAAATCTCGCGATGTTCTTCCTCTCTATGAAGAGGTGGTTGCCGAGGTAGAAAAGCTCAATGCCGCGCGCAAGGAACAGGATCGCCGGCGGGCACATAATCGACGTTAGCACTGAGTGGGCCTGTGTATGGATGATGGTGACCATAGGAATGCTGACTTGTGCGATGTTCTAGTGGACTATGTTCTTGACGATTGCTTCCAACTCATTTCGCTGCTATTCCTGACCGTTGGTCGCAACAATGAAGCTCCTGCTGTGTATGTTCCTTCTGTCTGGTGTGAGGTTAAAAGTGAACTATACTAACATGTTCGTCGCTGTAATATAGGTACTCTCTTGCGACGACTGTTCAGGTATGCGTGACCGTCTCTGCGATACTACCCCCTACTAACCGTTCAGCGTCTACTCGACCACCTGGAAGAGGCCGGCTTCTACAGTTCCAAAGACCTGATCTCCATCACCAAGACCCTTGCGAACATGAACGATACCCTCGAGCGATGCCGCCAAGCTTACTCCCCTGCCCTTATCACCCTGCTCGAGAGTCGTCTGGAGAAATGTCAGCTGTTGTTGGAGAAATTGCAGAGTGGTCTGGCTAAGCTGGGTCCGGAACTGGCGGCTACACATGAGACGCTCGTGTCTATATTGCGATCGACATCGGCCGTGAACACCCGCTCTAAGGTAGTCTACCCTTGTCGATCGGAAGTGTGCAAACTGACATTGGTAGTTTTCATCCTCCGAGGTCACCGCGCTTCGGACCCAACTGAAGAAGATTGAGGAGGGCATGAAGGACGGACAATTCGTGGATGCTGAAGGGGTGCCGCTTTCCGGTGCTCAGGAAGACGTCAAGCTGCTGATGGAAAGGTGTTGGCTCTGGACGGAGATTGTGCTGGAGCGGTATGTATGGATGGCGACACAATAGAATCCTGTGCTGATTTGTCGCAGACAAGGAAAGATCGACGAAAGGTTCAAGGAACAGTACGACAAATTGATCGAGATCCGCAACCAGCTAGACCGCCTGGCTGTGACACAGGCATGGTCGCTTCGCGAGACGGACTTGTTTGGCTACCAGCGCAAGCTCGACCGGATTGATGAGGCACGGGTGAACGGCAACTTTGTGGATGCGGAAGGCAACACAGCAGACATTCATGCGCAGAGGGTAAGTCGCATCGGGGCTTTTATGGTTCATGCTAACTTGGGTGTAGACATTACTGTACCTGATCCGGCGTAGTTACGGGTACATCTATGCGCTGCTGATCTCCTCGGAGCCGGTGTCGGAGGCGCTGTTGCCAGTGTACAACCAGCTACAGACGCTGCGCAAATGCCTACTGGAGGTGCAGGAGTCAGGGGGCGTATCGAACTCGCGCGAGCTCTATCCGTACAGCATGAAGGTAGGTGCTGCTTTCGCAGATGAGAGTTGGCAGGTGCTAACGACAATGCAATAGCTCAACTCGATTGACAACATGCGCGTGGACGGCAAGTTCTACGTGGGCACCGACATCCCCGAAGGCCAGGGCAGCGTGAACGCGTTGCTGGCGGAATGCTACGACATTGTATGGGAATTGCGGGCTGCAGTGGACGAAGACGAGCGGACGGCGTAGATGGGAAGGATGTCTTAATATGTACTAATGCGGACGGGAGGATATCTTGCTGGCTTTGGAGGCGTTAGGGAGTTGGACCGTCGTAGTGAATGAATGGTTGATTGATTGAACTATAAACCAAGTTGAAATCATGAAGCGATCCCTGCATGAATCCTACATGACATCACCTCCGCTCCGCCCCGCTGGGCCCCACATCCCACATACTCGCGGGTCTCTGAGGGAAGCAAGTAATTCCACCTCATCTTCTAGTCTTGTGTATACATCCCAGCTATTTTCAGAGTACATCACCCATGATTGGGGCCATTTGTAGTCTGCTGACAGGCAGATCCCACATCCAATCTCTTCACACTGTGTATATAAGCGTCACTCTTGTCCCTCCAATACTCCAATTTTCCCCTCGCGACCAACATCCATTTTCTCACTTCCATTAACCCAGTATACAATCCTCCATTATCCCCCTCTCAAAATGACAGAAACCCTCCGTCCAGCCTTCGCCGACCGACCCCGGCCTCTCCTCTCCTACGGCATCCCTTTTCCCACCGCAGCAGCCCGCCACATCACCGACCTCTTCCACGCCTCCAAGATCTACATCCTCTGCTCCGCCTCCCTCGCCCACAACACCGACGCCCTCGACCGTCTCACCCGCGCCCTAGGACCGAACAAGATTGCAGGAACCCGCATCGGCATGCAAAGCCACACGCTGTGGTCCGAAGTACTAGAAGTCGTCCGCGACGCCCAAGCCGCGGAAGTAGATCTCCTGATCACCCTCGGCGGGGGAAGTCTAACAGATGCCGCGAAGGTGGTTGCGCTGGTAATATACCTTCCCTACCCGGCCCCCCTTTCTCCTTCCCTAACACATATACTAACCAAAAGAAATTGGCAAACTATAGGCAATAACCAACAACACCACCACCCCCGACACCCTCCTCACCTTAACCACCGAACCACCGACCCCAAACCCACCCATCAAACCCCCCTCCATCCCAATCATTTCCATCCCCACCTCCCTCTCCGCAGGCGAATACTCCTCCTTCGCGGGCGCCACCCACGACACTTCCCGGCGGAAATACTCCTTCGGGGCACCGATCCGCGGCCCGCAGCTTGTGATACTTGACCCGGAGCTGACTGCCACCACTCCCGAGCGGATCTGGCTAGGGACGGGCATCCGGGCGGTGGATCACTGCGTCGAGACGTATCTTTCCTCCGGGGTGGGAAGTAAAGATGGGGTTACGGAGGAGACGGATCGATTGGCGTTGCATGCGTTGGGGTTGTTAGTTCCGGGGTTGGTGAGGTGTAGAAGATTAGATAATAAGGAGGGGGGGATAGATGGAGAAGAAGAAGATGGTGATGATGATGGAGGGAAGGCAGCGAGGTTGGATTGTGCCTTGGGCAGTGTGGATGCTATGGCTGCTTGTTCGGCCGGGTTACCTTTGGGGGCGAGTCATGGGATTGGACATCAGGTATGACCCCCATTCATTTTCTTATGTATCTTTTTTCTAACAGGGTACATGTATATATACTAACGACTACGTGATGAATAGCTCGGCCCCTTTGGTGTCCCTCACGGCGAAACAAGCTGTATTCTCCTCCCTGCCGTATGCAAATACAACGCCAAGCACAGCAGCAGCAGCACCAGCAGCAGCACCAGCGATGTGACTGTCCGACAGACTAAGCTTCGCGATTTTCTGCTTCGGCAGGAGGGCGTATCCGGGGTGGTTCGTAAGCATTATGCAGAAGCAGCAGAAGTTGATCTCGGAGATGTGCTAGACGCAGTGATTAGAGAGTTAGGGCTGCCGCGGTCGTTGCAGGCGGTCGGGGTGGGGCGGGATCAGTTCGATGCGCTGGCGGAGCATAGTCTGCGTGATCGGTGGTGTCGGGCGAATGTGGTGTCGTTGCAGGAGAAGGGGCAGGTGTTGGAGATTTTAGACATGGTTGCTTAGTCTATCTCCTTCTTTAGTTCTCTCTATATCTCTTTTTCTCTCTGTTTATATACTTATCCTACAGTATAGAATTGATTGACTGGGAGTGAAGAAGATTTATGGTATATGTAGTACTATGTATGTATTCGGCTTATTATGGCTCCCGACTACGTCACGTCTTGTCTTGTCTTCTCATGAAAACCGCTATACACCTTTAACAATAAAAGCATAACAATAGAAGAGATATAGAAAATAACTGTCGAAAAAAATAATAAAAATCCCATATCCTTATTGGTGGTTGTTGTTGTTGTCCTTATCACATCGCAAATCTCATTTCAACTCATGGCATATGAACATTTCCCAAACCGAACCCCGTCCCCAACTGGTGTATATTGACTCACTGGAAGTAGCTGCGCACGGCGGCCTGGTTGTCCGGGTTGACTCCCGCCAGGATCTGCTCTGCGTTCAGCCCGGTCGCGGCCACCAGCTGCTTCGCCGAGTTGGCCACCCGGCCAGCTGTCTGGCCCTGCAGCGTCTCCGCTTCCAGTGCCTGGACAATGTGTCCGAACACCTTGTCGGCGCTGGACATCACCACGGGGTTTTGTCTATTGAATCTGGGTTAGTATGATTACTAAGTACTATGAAGCAAATCGGGGTCTTACTGGTCGATCAGCTGCGCAAGGAAGGAGTAGGCGTACGGAGCAGCCTCCTCGTCGAATGTGATAGGGAGAGTGCCGATCCAGTTGGCCACAATCTCCTGAGCGTTCTGCACCTTGCTGGCGTTGTAGTGCAGGATCTTGGCGATACTGGCCGATGCGTTCTCCGTCGCGAACACGTGCTCCTCACTGCGCGCCTGGTTGATCTGCGTCACCTGGAATAGACTGGGGATGCTGGCCGCCACAAAGTCGGCCCACGCGGCACCGCCCTTCTGGGCAGCAACGCCGACACCGTACGCCGCAGCCTGGCGGTTGGCCGCATTAGGGTCCTGCAGGCCGGCTGCCAGGGGCTGCATGATGTGGTCCTTGTAGTTCCACGACTCGGGTCCACAGAACTCGAGCACATCGTCCATGATGCACAGGGCCCATTGCCGCTGCGTCGGGTCCTGGCTGGTGATGAACGCATCGTAGAAGGCCATCAGCTGCTCCCACGCCGGCAGGAACGTCGTGCCCTGGTTCTTGAAGATGGAGTGGAAAGCCTTGTTCATGTCACTGAGAAGGTTCTGGTCGTCCTCAATCGCGTATTCGTAGTCGAGGTTGTCCTCCTCGCCCTCCTCCGCCTCCGCGCGGTCCTCGAGACGTGCCTTCACGCGGACCTGGTAGTCCTCCAGCGTCGACTTGGCCGACTCGATGAAAGCCTGCATGTGCTGCTGGGTCAGGCAGTTCTGGCCGACCACCTCCACCGACTCGTAGAAGCACTGGTACATTTCCGCCAGTGTGTCGACTGTGGGCTCGGCGCTGAGCACTTCAATGATCTTCTCCGCCACCTTGTTCCAGATGCCGGCAAATCCAGCCGACTGGTCGCCGTGAGCCTTCTTGTACGAGTTCAAGAGCTGGGGGATCAGCTTAGCAGACGACACCCGCACGGGGTCGTGGAAGAAGAATGCAAGGCCGGGGACGGCAATCTTCTCCATCGTCTCCAGAACATACGGCTCGAACGCAGCCTCCAGGATCTGTGCGTAGATCGTGATGAGCTCGATGGCGGTGTTCTTGTCCTCCAGTGCACTGGTCTTGATACCGATGATCTTGCCCTTCAGAGGCACCAGCTCCCAGCCCTCATCCTGCTCGACCTGGTCGATCTGGTCCTCATCGTCGAGAAGCTGAATGTCAGCCTTGGCAGCGGCAACCGTCAACAAAGGCGGCATGACACCAGGGAGGTAAGGGACAAAGTCCTGGCCCAAGACGCGGCACATGCGGCCCCAGCAGTGGAGAAGGTACTGCGATTGCGGGTCGTCGGCGTCGACAATGTTCTGTTGAATGTTGCCCAGAAGCTGCACCAGGTTCAGCGCGTCCTGACCCATCTTCTCCTTGCCGACCGCCAGAGCGATCAGCGTGGCGCACTCCATAGCCTTGGCGCGAAGCAGGCGGTATTCCTTGGACTGCTCCTCCTTCAAGACGTTGAACAGCAAAGGCATCAGGGTATCGTAGTACTGCTCGAAGGCATTCTCAGCCGAGTCGGCGATGGTAGCGATAGTCGAAAGGGCCTGCTCCTGCACGTAGCGCTTGGTGCTGCGCAGCAACAACAGCAGGTGCTGCAGGAGATCGGCAAGGTACGGTTCCAGCACCTTTCTCTCAGCCTCCTCGCAGAAGTTGACCAGGGCCGCGGCCGCGTGCGCCTGAACACGGGGCTCGGTGCTGTTAAGCACGGGGATGATGTTGGTCAGCACCACGGAGTGGTATTTCTCCTGCATAGTACCGGCGAAATCGGTGCTCATCTGGCCCAGAGCGTTGCAGCCAGCATAGCGCACGCGCGGGTGGGGGTCCTGAAGAGCGGGAACAACCAGTCGCAACACCTGGTCCAATTCGCCGACCATCAGGTCGCGGCAGCCTTCCGAGATGGCGGAGATGGCCATGAGAGCTGCATGGCGATCGCGCCAAGCAGAAGAGGACATCATGCGAGGAATCCAGGCGAAGGTCGCGGGGAGAATGATCTGGCCACCAAGCTTGTTGGCCAGACGGTCCATGCACTGTTCACCCGCAACGTGGTTGAGGTCGCTTTCCTCCAAGTCGAGCTGTAATATGTCAGCACCACGATAACCATGCAAGATAACGAAACAGAACGTACATCCTCCGACGCATTCCATTCAGAAGCATCTTCATCATCCACACCAATATCCGTCATCAAGCTCAGACACTGGGTCACCATCTGCTGAGCGAACTCGGAGTTCTTCTTGCACATCGAGGGCGCATAGTCGGCGAAGGTAGCCATCAATTCGAGAGCGTTCTGGCGGACCTGGTCACTGAGGTCCTTGTCGGCAATCACACTAATACTGAATGTAACCAGGTTGTTGAACATGGTCTTGAACATCTTGGGACAGATCTCGGCCAACTCGATCAGAGACAAAAAGGCGGAGGAGAGCTCCTCGCTCTCGGACGACTCCTTCAACGGAGGCAGGATGTTGAGCAGATCGGGCATGAGAGAGAAGAACTTGGGCTGGGACTTCTTGGCGATCGAGCGGAAAAACGAAGCGAAGGCCTCCATGGCGGCAATGCGCACCTGTACACACGGCGATCAGCATACGGCTTGGAGCCTCAAGCCCGGGGTACGGCCGTGTTGACATACTGAGACAACGTCATCCTTGAAACCCTTGCTGAACACACCGACAACAGCCTCCTCGTGAGGCTTCTCGATGATACCGGGGGTAGTGTTGAAGATGCGGAAAGCGGCCTCACGCAGGCCGGAGTCAGGGGACTGGCTAGCCTGGAAGAGAACGCCGAGCAGTTCGGGCCATTGGTCGCCTAAGCCACATGTATCAGATTGGAAAGATCCAGCACGTATCAAGGTCCTTCACGGCGCCTACCGTTATCAGTGTACTGTCTGGCAATCTCGGCCACGGCGTCGCCGATCTTCTTGCGGGTATCTGTGACGGACTCGCTGGTCAAGCAAGTCACGAGCTTCTGACGGATGATCAACCTCTGCTCGCCGGTGAGGGTCGAAAAGAGCTCCTTGGCCTCGTTCGTGACGGGGTCTTTTCGTGTCTTGGTCGCGATTCTTCTGAAGAGAACGGCGGAGAAAGAACGTGTCTGGGGGGAGATGCAACAATGAGCGACCTGAACGCGAACCACCTTTTTGTCTCCTTCAACTGCCACTAGTCCGGAGGGATCAAAATAACGCTTGTTATAATCCGGGGGTGCTGATCTTCGACTCGAATGTCTTGGACCAACGTCCTTCAAGGGCCCACCGAGGAAAAGCCAAGCAGGGCACTTACTAGCACATCCTCCGCACCCTGGATCTGCTCTGCCAGGCCCATCAGCAGGACATCGGGACGGCCTTGAATCCAATCATTGTTCAGCTGTTCCTCCGCCTGGGCACGAATGGTGTTGTCGGGAGTGGACAGCGCGCGCAGGAGCTGAGAGAGCGCCGAGTGGACCTCGGGGGGGAGTAGCGACATTTTGACAGCTCAAGTGTGAACAATCAACCCGAGCTGAAAACCACCAAGATCGCGGGAAATTAGGAGACACGGGGTCCAGCGGTGAACCCAGGTGGTGGAGGGTGGGGTGGTGGTTGATGTGAAAGGGACTTTTTTTTGGCCCTTTGGAGGAGAAATTGTTTTGGTGGGGGAAGAAATAAGTTGACCAGTCGAGGGGGAAGAGGGAGGGCGGTATGGGCACCAAGCAACCAGACAGGTCAATCAATGAACGGGCAACCCAACCAGGAAAAAAAAATAAAGGGAAGAAAAAAAAAAGAGTAGAGTGAAGATCAATCAATATGAATAAGTACCAGCGCGGGTAAAATCCCAGCTCAGCATCGCAGCCGGACAGAGAGCTGCGGGTGAACAGGAGGGGGGGACAGAAAGAAGAGGGCCCGTGAATAGCGCGAGGCTTAGAAGATAGTGAGAAAAAGAGCCTGGATGTTTGATGGTGAAGGAGGGAAGAAAGGTCAAAAGTGACTGCAATAATACTAGACTAAGGCAATAACTAATATTCACGGCTTTCTGCTCGTGACGCCCCAATCAGCTTTTCCCAAAATCCTAAAATTTCCCCCCAAGGCCGCCGCGCTAGTCTCCTTCCGGCAAGCCCTTCAGGCAGCCAGGCAGTTAACCCCTCTTGCAGGATTCGGTAAATCATCCAGGAACGTCCCTTGGCTATACCGATAACTATTATGTCTATCATGCAAAATATGCTAATTACCTAATCCCTCATGATGTTGACCCTGACGATGGTCCGGTACTGGTGGGTGGTCTATAAGTATGCTTCCCGAATGGGAGCAGAACATGCTATTGTAACCTTACGCTCTCACGAACTTAACGGTATCCGAAACAATATAAACAGGCACAATTAGGACTTCGGCCACCACCATATGTAAGGAAGGAGATTGACCAATGCATAAGGGAAACTAGTCACACAAACGAAACGCTCTTGGGGTTACAGATATATGACACGCGAAAGGAGACGTCGAAAAGGAAATAGATACACGGGTACTTGCTTTCTTTCATCACGGACAGGTAGATGCACATCGCTTTACCGGGAAGTGGCCCGGCTCAGAATGAACACTCCCGCAATGACGGCCGCCAGGGTCACAATCGCACCCGGAAGCAGCAGGTCGTTGGGCACTCCGGCGATAAACTGCTCTTCGGGCTGGTGTACAGGGAAGGACTGAGCGCGGGGCTTCGCCACCAGGGACTCTTCCTCAGACCGGTCTTCGGAGATGGGACTCTTCTCCTCGATGGGCCGGGCTGGCACCGGCTGGGGTTCAAGCGTAGCAGGAATAGGAGGCTGCGTAGGGTCGTGGACGAAGAGATCGACCTTATCGCGGTGCGATTGACGGGCAAGGCTGACGGCATCTGCCAGATCTTGGTCGGTGGTGATCGACACGGTGTCGCCCTCGTTGTCCAGGTAGCTCAGAGCGTAGCCCGTGTTGCTCAGCTTGCCCTCGTCGCAGCTGGGAACGCCACCCACGGCATCCGCCTCGGGGCCCAGCTTGGCCGACACCTGAGCAACCAGCTCAGCAATGCCAGCAGAGGGGAACACATTAACACGGTGCACACGGCCGCTAGGAGCCTTGAACTTGAACGGGAAGGGGACGTGCTCTCCGTGGTGCGGGTCCACGTGGTATTCAGAGTGCTCGTCGCCGCCATGGTGAGAAGCAGATTCGTTGGGGAGAACGCTGTCTCGGGCGTCATAACTAGCCTTCGGAGACTCAGGGCTGAGTACTGACCGCTGCGCGGGCTGCTGGCTTCCCGAGACCATGGAATCGGACTCGTGATCCATCGACAGCCAAAACTTGTTCCAGGCCGGGCCCTCATCATCATGCGACTGCATGGTGTTGATCTGGTTGCAGGTTAGACAATATTTTCTAGACTATCAAACATGCTGTTACTGACCTGTTCCAACGTGGCGTACGTAAGCTTCAGCACATCCACCATTCCCACAATCTCACCCGCATCGTTCATGACGGGCAGGTTGAGGTAGTGTCCATCTATACATCCCCGCATTAGTTTCTTCTCTCGAGCGCAGCGGGGGTAATGGGAGTAACTGACCGTGCATCTTGCGGAGCGCAGCCTGGATACTCATGTCGCTGGGGGCGAAATCAGGGTGAGGGGTCATCACGCGGACGACGCTGCAGGTTGAAGGGTCAAGACCGGGAGCAATGACACGCAGCACAATGTCCTTGCTGGTGAAGATACCCGTGATGGAGCCCTGATCCTGTACGAGCAGGGCAGTGGTGTGATGTTCCCTCATCAGGGCGGCGGCATCCTTGACTGTGGTGCGGACGGAGACAGTTGTTGGGGGCATGCCGTCCAAGACGGTTTCCAGCGTAGGGCCGGACATCTTGTGTCGTAGCGCTTCGACATACTGGATGATCTGCTGGGGCTGACTGGAGCCGAGTTCCGTCTGCACACCCTCCAATGCATCGTAGAGCTTACGCGACGAACTGTATGCACGTTCCAACTTCTCCATCGCATCGTAGAAGCACTTTGTGATATCGAGAACACCGGAGATATCCTGGTTCTCGTCCATAACCGGCAAGTGTCTGAATCCTTTCCGGACCATGAGGTCCAGAGCGTCGGTGGCACTGGTATCCGTTCTCGCGCACAGAGGGTTCTTGGTCATAATTTCAGACACGGTGATTTCCCGCGCCTTCAGGCCAGTGCCGACCACGCGGAACGCGAGGTCCTTGGCCGTAAAGATACCAGCAATCCGGTCATCATCGTCAGTCACAAGC
This sequence comes from Aspergillus vadensis CBS 113365, assembly GCF_003184925.1. NCBI lineage: Eukaryota > Fungi > Ascomycota > Eurotiomycetes > Eurotiales > Aspergillaceae > Aspergillus > Aspergillus vadensis. The sequence continues at coordinate 284,366 of NW_020292043.1, forward strand.
ACGCAGTCTTCTCTCTTCGCGGCCATCAACTGGGCGGCTTCGGCGATGGAGGTGTTCGGCTTGATCTGGAGGGCTTGACTAGGTTTCAATGCGAGGACGGTACCGGGGGGAGCTTTGCGGGAGCGGTTTGCTCGTGCCGGGGCATGTCTCTTCTTGTTGAGGTCGGCCTCCAATTTTCGTCGGATAGCCTAAGTCCATGAGTGGTTAGAAAAGTCAATGGGAGGCATTGAGCAATCAAAATTTCGAAAACCGAGAAACGACTTGCAGGACAAGATTTTTTCCAGGTTCACCTCCTTTTTCTCCGAGGCAGTTGCAAACAATCCAAAGGGGGAAAAGCGTGCCATACCTCATCGCGCTTGGACTGGTTTTGCCTCTGACGGCTGCTGGCGGCACTCATGGTGGAACTGCCAATGTCGCTGGACGCGGTCTGGGGGGTATGAGTTGTAGAGGAAGTCTCTGGGCGAGGACGTGGAATGTGACTGTCAAAGTCGGGCAGCCTGCCTCTACCGACAGTCTTGTGGCTAATGGTTCCCTTAAAAGTGGGTGTGGATGACATGGCGCCGAACCGGAATGGCGGACCTGTGGTAGGCTGGCAGGTCTGTGTCTCACGAACCGGTCAAGAGAGAGCGGAGAATGCAGCGGAGCGGTGGAATGGAGACACGACCCCCGTGAAGGACGAACGAGGATTGAGAAATGGTAATGAACCAGAGACAAGTCACGCAAGGAAGACAGATGAAGAGGAAGAGGAAGAAGACTAAAAGAGGGAGAGCGAGACACAACGCGATGATCTGGAGGGACGAGAAAGATACGGCAGACAAGCCAGCAGCCACCAAGCCAAACCCAGGGGGGGGAAAAGGTAGAAGCAGATCCCAAGTGGATTCGGCTGGCCGAACTATTTGCTGTTAATGACAGTTTCAGGGAGAAAGAGGGATGGCACGGGGACCACTCACAATACTCGACCTGAGTAAACAGAATACCGTATTGGTGTACCGTAACTTTGGGTCGGGATGGGTCATGTGCGCTAGTCCACTTCGGGACACGGCACGTGAACGCCAGTCGGATCACCCAACTTTTTCAACTTTCTCCCCGATTGCCTGAGGCAGGGGCGGTCAGGCCACCGTCCGCCACTCTCCCGATGTCACCCCTCCGCTTATGCCTCAGGTATCTAAAACTCAGCATTAACCGCCTGAGGCCACCTATCCCGTGACCCAGCTCGCTTAAGGGCATAGGGCTACCACACAAACCCGACACAACCTCATCCCGAAGAGACGACTCCGGAGCCTTTACGACAACCAAACCCGACAGCCAAGTACGCGACAACCTCCCTTCCCCTTCTCCCTGACTTACATTCTCTGACCCGTTGCTGCAGAGAAATCCGTCAAGATGGTCAAGAAGAGGGCGAACAAGTAAGACCGAACCCTTTCCTTATCCCACCCATCCATGCCACATGCCACATGCCATATATACATATATACACAATCTACGCACACCTGAATGAAGACGGCCGCACGGAAAAGAAAAACTCGCCATACATTTACCGCAGAATGGCCCGGCTACCGTACAGTGTTGTGTGATTTTGGGGAAAATATGAAGAAGATTGAAGAAATGGCGAAATCAAAATCGAAATCATGGAAATTCGCAAATTCAAAGAAAAGGAACCGATAAACTAACCTCTTTTACAGCGGTCGTAACAAGAACGGCCGCGGCCACGTCAAGCCCGTGCGCTGCTCCAACTGCGCTCGCTGCACTCCCAAGGACAAGGCCATCAAGAGATTCACCATCCGCAACATGGTCGAGTCCGCTGCCATCCGTACGTTCCACGATCTTCCTCCATTGATCTGAGTTCTTCCCGAAACCGTCCGCGCGCGCTGTCTGTTCGTTCCGAAAGAGCTGGGAAGTGGGGGTGTTACATGCGTGTGCGTATGCAATGAATCGAAGCGAAATGAACTCGACCGGAATACGACAAGGGGGGGAGCAGAAGAAGGAACCGATACAAACAGCGCGACGCACGAGTGAACGGAATTCGACACAACCCTGAAAGACAACACCGGACTGACTGGTTCTTTTTTTCCAACTCTATAGGTGATATCTCGGACGCCTCCGTCTTCACCGACTACGCCGTCCCCAAGATGTACCTGAAGCTGCAGTACTGCGTCTCCTGCGCTATCCACGGCAAGATTGTTCGGTACGCCACCCACCCAAAACAACGATGAATGCGTCGAAAACCATCATCGAAATCGAGAACAAAACAAAGCTAATAATCTAATTCCTATAGTGTCCGCTCCCGGGAAGGTCGTCGCAACCGTGCTCCCCCTCCTCGTATCAGGTACAACAAGGATGGCAAGAAGCTGAACCCCCCTCAGGCCGCCAAGGCTATGTAAGGAAGGAAATGACAACGATTTCAAAATAAAAGAAAAATGGAATTAGTTTAGGGGCCCTTAACTGTTGCTTCTTATAATTTTTCTTTATGTTGTCTGAAAAAAACCACACCATAACTTCTTTACTATACTTTATGCGGAATTCTTAAATGGAAATGAACGGGTTTCAGTTTCGGGGTTGAAATGAATTATGCGCGCGGAGTCGTGTGTGAAAGACGAAATTCTATACCAAATTTTTTTAAAACGAAGAACGAACTTTGCTTAAGCTAAACTTCTGTTGTCTCTTGCTTGCTATCTAGAGATACTAGAGGAAAGAGATGTTTGATTGTATGGATCTGCTCTATATGATCTACTATTGTTAGAGGGGTTGTCCGCGAGGTGTGTACTATCTATCGTACTAGCTCCGTGTGCCCTAGTTGTAGGCCTGATACTACACCTCCATAATTGAATGGTAGACGACTGGCAGTTCTGGTTCTTGTAGTATAACCATAAAGAACGTGACGATGGTGTTACTACTATGAATACTCTCTCATCTATCGTTCAGTCAGCTGTGTGTGATTGTCTACGATGTATATGTCAAAGAGTAATATATATCGGGTATCATGCTCGCGATCTCTATAGACAGTAAGTAGTGCCACGAACAATATAAGGGCTCCATCAAGGGTACAAATAGCCCTTCTCAAAATAGTTTCCATACATATCTACCATCCCGCTTCGGCCCTTTGGCGTTGGGTTTCGGACAATCTTCACTTCCCCCTTCCAGTGTCCTTCTAAGTAATGAGCAATGGGTGAATGAGGCGCTGATGCCATCGCCAACGTATTTATGCTCGACGACGGCGAGATCGCTTGAAAGGAGGAGACGAAAGGAGAGAAGCGAGAGGACATAGTGCCGACAGTACCACGTCTTCTACGATCTCTCCTCAGCATTTCCTCATACTCTGCCTTTTTACTACGTCGAAATGCTGCCAACTCAGAGACCAGATCAACGTCTGGTACATCAATCTGCGGTCCCATTTCTCTAACCTTGTCCAAGAGTGGGCTGTGCGAACGGATGTCCCGAGGCGTAGTCGTGGGGTCGACTGAGTTTGATCTCGAGCGCAAAGGATCTGGATGAAGCATACCTGGTGAAGAAGCCATGTCGGGCTGTAAGGGGTGAACATCGTCATCTTCTGGAATCAATGTCACTTTCTCGTTCAAGGCTGCCATAGGGAAGTATCTCCCTGAATAAACTTCGGGTACTCCGCATTCTTCTTCGTCAAAGAAGCTGAAGTCGCCTATTGCTGCTGACCATAGCTTCTCCGAATCGCGATCACCGGTACTTGACTTTGAAGCTCCTACCCGGTAGCTGGCTGGCGTCCATCTAGATAACTTGTTGGACCTAACTGAAGGTGTAATTTCGAGCACCAAGCGACGTAGACCAAATAGAGACCTGGCACGTTCTTGTTCAGCTTTGGCTCGAGCTCTTCCAGGTGCGAGCGAATAATCCGATCCGGCTTGTAGGGTTGCAAGTGATGCTTCATTTGAGCAAGCGGTTATAAATCGAATAAGAGATTCCAAGATCGGCGAGTTCGGCGGTACGTGAGATGGAACGTCGGTCAAAACCAATGTTTCAAGATGAGGGACATGCGAAGGATGCAGGTACGGAAAATAATACCTTTTGTTATCACGTCGAGGAAGACTTTTCGGCCGCTTAGCAAGCAACTCCTGGATCTTCTGGGCTCGAGAATCTTCGACTGAAAGGGGAGAAGAACATTGCGGGATAGACCCCGCTGCACCCACCGAGATGCTTGAAATGCTAGAGAAGGAGATATCATGGGGCAAGCGATTTGATGCCCTTGCGGCAGAGGTATTGCTCGGGCCCTCGTCATCACTGACTTGGTCTGCCCCGATCACCTCGGGAGCGAAGACAGAGCCTCGTCGCAGGTCAGGTAGTGGTTCGTCTTCATAGATGATTGGCTTTCGACCCCGCTCGGCGGGCTGCGAAGGCCAGTCCGGAGATTGCGGGACTGGTGAGCCAGGAAGCTCGAAAATCGGTGCTTCATTTGAGGCTAGTTCATAAATCTCATGGTTCGTACCTAACTCTGCCTCTGTACGCACTTCACTCTCATTCCCAGCAGGGAGCTCTGGCAGCAACATGTCCGCCGTTGAGGTCTCCCTTGACGGCGCATCAACTGTACAGACGGCATGATGAGCTCGAAGATAGGTGAGGTTTCCCTTGGCAACGGTCCCCAGGATGGGAATCAATTTCTCAGCACCAGGAAGCTTGTGGGTGTCGTCCTGAGGCGAAGCAAGAGAGCTCTGGTTTCTTCCGATAGACTCTATAGTGTCAACGGTTCCCACATCCAGAGCGTGCAGGCGAGATGAGAACAAAAGACTTGCGGCCCCTTCCACAGAAATAGGATTCTCGGCGATATAGAGGTGTGTTATGCCTGAATGGGATAAATCCTCAACCCAGGAGCGGCCTGTCAATGGTTGTGTTAAAGCTTTCAGGATTTGTTCATCTAAAAGCGGGGTTCTAAGAAATCTCCTGTCAAACAGTAAGGGTCTCGATTGCGGAGAGTGTGCAAGGGATCCCAATGACGCTAGTGTCGCTCGTTGTATTCTATCCTCAGCACCAGGGGGTAAGAAGGACGCTTGCAATAAAGACCGTATCGACATATCAGTAAGCAGATTATTGCGCAGGTCCAGAAATCGGACTCTGCGTCCGATGGCGTTGGCCAGGAATTCTGCATCGTTGTCCTTTAAGCCGATACCTCGAAGCTTGAGGACCTGGAGGTTTTCCAACTGTGATAGCGATGACAGGACCGTGCGATCCCGCGCAGGGGTGGTGTAAGACAAATCAAGATAGATCAATTCAGGGAAGCGAAGTAAGGTCTCCGCGATACCGTGTGATGTCGCATTTGGCTCACTATCCGCCAATAGCAGACGGACATTGTAGGTCTGTGAAGTAGTGTCATTATTTCCAAGTGGGCTACATCTTCTCAAGGCGGTCATAGCATTGTGGTCAAAAAATGGTAGCTTCGAAACCATCAATGACTGGAGGCACGGTAGAGCATCCAGAATCTCTTTTAGCCATTCAGGTCTTGGACCACCATAAATCTCCGAGAGAGCAGGCGGCAGATGCAATGTATGGGTGAGCATCCGCACATCAAGACGGGCATATTTTAGTGTCCTTCTGAACCTTGTAAGAGCGACTAGTGTGTCTTGTCAGCGTCAAACAGTCAAATCAAACAGTCGTGGGATGGTTCAGACCTACCATAAACCGCATCGTTATCCGTTCCAAAGTGGGAAGCGGGATCCCCCCACAGAAAGGGCATGAAGATACCATGCCATTTCTGACATACCAAGACCGCTGCGCATAGGTCGCTTGACGGAATGTAGTGTGCTATAATCGACCATGCGTCTCTGGTGGTAGCGGTTTGGTAGGATGGTGGCACAGTATCCATCGTCACAGTTGTACGCGATGCGACTTCTCTCCACCCGGGTGATGGGGCCTTTAAGCCTTGTCCTAGATCAGGCTAGCAGGATGCGCAGAAACAGTCTGCAGTACATTTGAGAGAAATGATGGGTTGGATAATTTTCTGGACTGGTTGTCACACGCCGCTAAACAAATGAAACTAAGAGAATAGCGGCCCCCAAAAGAGATGCTGCTGACTTGCAGATGGGCGTCGGGCACTGCCACGGTTCACGATGGGGCGAGGGAAGGCCCGAAGGATCCATAGAGCCAAAGAAACTCCATACTCTAATGTGCCGTGGATAATGACATCCTACTGTGGGATATGGAATGTAGTAGCACCCCAACCATAGAGGAGAGAATAAAAGCTGAAGAAAAGGAGAGAACAGAAGCGACGATAAGAACAAGACACTGTTATCGTATGGATACAGTAATTGTACGGCCCTCTTTCTGACGTCATCCCCCGCACGGTCAGCAAACCATCGCCGACAAATAAAACCACTGATTCACGGCGCTTAATTGATACGTACTGGCCTCCTCTCTCTTCTTACTCTCATATTCTCAATTCCTTTGCTCCATAGGCCAAAATGGAGCCATGGCAGCGAAACATTCGCAGGATGCACCAAGTCAGCGAGGTGCTCGACCTTGACCCTCAAAAGTCCGACATGATCGCCGATTTCGTCGCACTCATCCAAGCAATCCGCGAAGGGCTTACACAAATTGACGATGATTCCTATATACCCGATTCGCAGATCAATATGCTCTTCTTGACAAAGCTCAAGGAATGTCCTGATTGGAGTGACTGGGCATCTGCCATGCTGCGAGATGGTCGGATGTGCTCCTCCAATCCTGCAGAGCAGGTGACCTTTCAGGAGCTGGCCCAATTGGCCATGGAGCAAGAGAAAATCCGTCAGCAGCGGGGAAGGAGTGCATGGGGTGGTGATCATGGTGCTGCCAAGAGAGGGTTTGCATCGCCATTGAAGGTTCCGGAAAATCCTCGCGCTCTCACTCAGGACGAGATCAACGCATTCGTTGTCAAACAGATGCATAAGGATGAGGCATTCCGTAATCGCAGTGGAAGTATCCGAGGACATGCTAAGCGGCCCAGTCAGGAGGAAATCAATGACTACGTGGTCGAACAGATGCGTCGAGAACGGGAGCAAGCTACAAGGAATCGAAGTTACAGTCAACCAATGCAGGGAGGGCCTGTTCACCGACCGGTGCAGATGCGTTGCACCTTCTGTGGTGATAGAAATCACCAGCTTTCAAACTGCTGGCGGAGATGGAGAGTTGCTGTGGAAGCTCCAAGTGGGAACTACTTGCCTAAACGTGTCGAGTACAGGACTGAATTTCCGGGACAACCACCCATGTATCGCACGGGGTTTACGCTTTTTTAGGCCCGTATGAGACAAGTTAGTGATTTTTGATCGAGGTTACGATTTTACTCTCGTTTATCAGCGACTGGAGTTTATTCAAGAGCATGGAGTTTGGAGCCTTTTAGCATCATGTTCCCCTATGTTGAATATTTGGAGCGATGATTTTTGTGCTTGAGCGACATACATGTAGGATTCCCATACATACTTCGCGGTTGTTACAACTTGTTCGTAAGCTCAGAACCAATAGGAACGCTCTCATATTCACTTCTCAAGGCAAAGGTGTAGCCCGGTGATAAGCAAGCGTTGGAATTCCCAATTTCAAGCTCTCGAGATCTTGGAAGGTTGGATCTGACTTCAAAGATGAAGAACTGTCCGGCCACTTCTTCTGCAGAAGCATGCTTCGCAGTCTCATCTGGACAGATACACATGCGTCTGCCCACGCGCAGACAGCTCCAGCCAGGCCTTCTGTGAGGGAAAATGGGCGATCAGGCAGTCGATAGATGTTAGACGTTGGCGTGACGGAACTTTGGTATGGAGGAGTCTCCCGCACATGCAACAACATCGCCAACGCTCTCGACAGGAAATAGTCACCAGTGAGCCCGGTATCTAAAACTGTTGCGTTGGTAGTCTGTGTTCTCCCCATATACTTCTCCCTAGCAGCTTGCATCTCTTCCTTATCATACTCGAAGCTGTCGTGCAGAAGCAACAATGACCATGCACTGCCCGTAATGCCATGACAGATCCCGCCGCCTTTGGAAAGTAGCCCTTCTTCCCAGACCCGTTCGCTTGCCAAGCGAATTGCTATATCCCATTCTGGCTGCCAGAAGTTAGAGATCAGGGGCTTGTTCCGCCTGGCGCTTGCCATAAGGGTCAAGATGCCGGGACTACCATGGCAAATCTGGACGAGAGGTGAGGAGCGCTTGGATGAAGGGCCACGATCGGGAAGAGTCGTTGGGAGGTGGCCATCATGAGCGATGCATATCTTGCAAAGGCTGGTGATTGTTTCCGCTATCAGGGGCAGGTAATCACGCGAAGCACCGTCGTTGAGCTCTTCAGGGTCGCAGGCTAGGAGGGCCGCGAGTATGCCGGCTAGAAAATCTTGTCAGCTGAATATACCCCGAGGTTTTCTACATAGACGTAACGTACACATCCCGTGTACCCTAGTCAGATATGTTAGATTTGCCGTTTTGTTGCTCAGCATTTGTGCTGATGGTGGGGGCATTACTCACGCTCCTAAGCCATACCGATCTTCATGCCAGTGCCACATCAACGGCAAAGCATTTCTCTCCCCATACTCCTCTACATAGTCTTCTCTGCCTTGAAGCCCACCTTTGACTATAGCATCAACAAGATCCGGAACAGACTCAAAGATGGACGTCAGAAGGCCCGTGGCCCTCTCGTCATACTTGTGAGCTCTCACGCTCAGTACAACCCACAGTAGACCCGCTCGGCCATACAAAACCTCGTCCGTACCCATCATTCCATCACCATGTGGTAGCATGTGGGGATTTCCGATTGCCACTTGTACGACATTTCTGAGACATTCAATATCAGCTTCGGACATGGATGCACCGGATTGCGCAGCTGCAAGAATCCGCATCAAAGGTCCCACAAGTACACTTGGGGAGCCAAAAGGTGCTACTCTTCCGGGCAAAAGTGGAATGTCAGGGCCATGTGGCAAGATTTGCTCGCTTGCAAGTCTGCGAAAGTCAAGAGGAAGTCCGACATCTTTGTTGCTGAACGCTTTGACCTGATGGTCCAGTCGGAGGAAAGCAAGAGCAATTCCTGCAAGGGAAGATCCATCAGATTACACTTGCCGATATGTTGTGATTAAGCATATCACTCAACCGCCAACAGTGTGAAAGCTATACGCATACCTGGAAATCCCACGTATAAACCCGTGTTGTAGGTTTTGCCCCATTCGCTCTGAGGAGGACAACCCTCCTGCAATAAAGTTGCACCACGATTCACGGCAAATTGCAACTCTTTGAGAGCGTTTTCCAGGGTTTCTTGATTGATATCTAGCGGGGTCAAGTTGTTCGGATAATACTGGGGTAAATCTGTGGTTGACATACTATCGCGAGGGCAGGAGAACTACACTGGGGAGGAGCTAGGCATAGACATATAAAGCTAAGCTGTGGGGTCTGGTCGCTCAGTAAGGGTATTCAAGACACAATTTGATTGATGATATTCGGACTGATTCGGATGAAGTCTGGTCGCTCGGCCAATAGCTTAAAAACGAGGATGTAGTAGAGAGGGGAAGAGCCCAAAGATGTGGGTGACGCTTCTACATCACCTGACCTGCATGATCTACATTCCTCGAAAAGCAACTCCAGTAATACTTTTATCTGCTGTAGTCGGTTTAGGTCATCCACCATGCCAGTTGTATTTGAAGCTGTGCAAGTTTATCTTTGAGATCCTCGCAACCGAGAGCCCTGGATGCGCCACAAGCGTCTGTTCTTTTGCCTCGCTTCTTGAAGGCATATAACTTTATTAGCCATAACAATTTACAAACCCAGGCAAGTGAGATGTGCATGAGCTATTACCTTGGGAAATTCAATGCTGAATACTGTATGTCTTTTTTCCTTGGCTATTATGGGATGTAAGTCCTCTCTGTTTCACCCTGTTCTTGGGTGTACTGGCACTGTCCTGTGGACCTGTCAAGAACGCATGAGCTTGCCGTGTAACATTCACAAACTCTATGTCATGGTAGACCTGCTTACGATCTACAAGCTATAGATACATTTCGTTGTGACCACTGGGAGGAGTCAATATCTGTCTTTTATATCTCTCGTCTTCGTTGAGGACTTCATGGGGTTTACTAGACACAAGTTCCTTGATCGATATTGGCGTCAGAAGGGCAATCGCACAAATGATCACCTACATTGGGATCTGTTTCCGATTTTGGGCCGCTCTCCCTTTACATCCGTCAATAAATTAATGCATGATTTACTTTTTGGGGACTCTTCTGAATTGTCACTCTGGTTACGGGTCGGTGACGTTTGTACGGAAAGCACCTCTCTTGAGGGACGTTCTACGCAGCTCACTAGTTAGTTGATATTTCGGATATGGTCAAACCTTGGACTATCTGGCCATATGCTGGGCAAACTATAGTCAGGAATCCTAATCAATAGATAAGCCCAGAAAAAGATCTCTCGGACAAATGCGAGTTGCCTAGCTGAAATCCTCGCGAGAAAAGAACGCATCAGTTGACTCGGGTCAAAGGAGACTAGAAGAGCACTACAAAACCAGGAGGCAGTCAGCATTACTAGGATGTGTTGGTATGGATCACGGACCTCGGGCTAGAAATCATAGCCATGGCCATGGATGTGGACGACACTCGCGCAGTGATTCTCCAGTGGCATTACTCCCCACAACATATTGAAAGCTTCTTAGGGTAAATCAGAATGCCCAAACAGATACAACTACGTCAATTTCAACTTGGAATTCCCATTATTCCATTCGACAGGTACGATCAGCATCAAGGCATCTGCAACTCGAGGTCTAGAACAGAGATGTCTCCCTATGTCGCGCAGAAATGCGTTTTACGTCGCATCCATTATCTTGATCTACTATACAACAAGCCCATGGATCTAGTTTTCCTGACGGAAATAATCAGAGTTCTGGGCTAAATTTCTCAAATTTCTCTGATTTCTCTTTCCAAGTCCTAACTATAGATGCGCCACTTTCCCCCAAACCTGTGCCATATCCACTCCCTCCCCTGTTTAGCGGTCGCAGCTACTGCTGAACATTTTGCGGCGCTTCTCGAGACACTGTCTCCTGTATATTATTGGCTTGGATAATTGGGTCGATCGGCAGGCTATTCCCAATTTATGGTCTAGACGATCGACTTCAGCTGTGGCCGCTTCAGCTGAGCCAGCCTAGGTAATCTCGGTTATGCATTACTTCTCTGTGCTCGGTCCGCGTACAATGCGTCTCTACTAAATCTCACACGAACTTGAAATGAAACACACGGCTGGATATTTACCCTATACCTGCTCATGTTTAGCTTCTATTTGCTGGTTAGGGGCGATTGAGGGGAATCTGCGCTAAGGATACACCACCCGTGTAGCCTTGAACATGGGGTAGAGAGACGGCAAAAACCACGTCCATTACCGCCGAATATGATCAGTCTAGCGGTTGCGACAGCCTGCATACAAACTGCCCTCAAGACGATTGTATCAAGATGTGAGCATCCGTAAGCGAGCTGGTGAGAGTTATACTAGTAACCAACGCGGTAGACGTAATGCTACTCGACCTTCCAGCGAGCATATGAGAGATTAATCAATGGCAATCGCGGGTTATCACTTAAATAGACTTGTTCACTATTGTTTGGATCAGTTAGGATCTCAGTAGCGAATACCACATATGAAATCCCATGCACTATAGAGTAAGTAGTACTACTACTATCATCAACATAGTACTACTCAAAAGTCCAACCCGACCACTCTGCTACATATCTGAGCGGCTACCTGGAAGCCATCATGATGGAATTGAATGACCATAGTAGCACTTTGAAGAGAGACTCTATAGTGTTCATAAGTCGAGTAAATAGTGTTATGCCAGCACCCCGGTCTAATGTCTCGAGAAAGTATTCTTGTCAAAGCTGTATTCGAATTATACAGGAATCTGGTGGGGTTCAAATGATGAGACCAGAGGAACGGTTCAGGGATGTGGTGGACGAAGTGGCCTCAGATGATGAGAACTTGACCTTATACAGCAAAAGAATATGAGCATAAAGCAAGACAATTATTTGCTAGGAATAGTACATTCGATATACGCACATTATAAGACTTTCTTAATGTCAAGGAAGTGGTTTTGAGGGGAAAAGCAGCAAATAGGGCTGCGGGGCGCGGCATGATTGGTCACCGCCTCCAGCACTGGAGAGTTTCGATCCCAAAGAAGCTCGGGGAAATTTTGGTCGAGCAGCGATATCGAACCCCCAACCAGCTAGGACACTCAGGGCCACGATCTCATCTTTCTATAGCCCCTTGTCCGTTGGCTCAGAAACTTCCTTTTTCTCCGCCCTCTTTCCCTGAAATAATCTCATCAAAATGGCCTTCGCTGGCCAAGCACCCACGATCATCGTGCTCAAGGAGGGTCCGTCAACCCGCCCGCATTTGCATTGGCATCTGTGTGTCATCGCTGAGAGATTTTGCTGACTCCGTTGATTGTTTTCTTTTGCTTCAGGCACCGATACCTCCCAGGGCAAGGGTCAGATCATCTCCAACATCAATGCCTGTGTTGCCGTGCAATCCACGATCAAGAGCACTCTCGGTCCTTATGGAGGGGACCTGTTGATGGTGGACGGCAACGGTAGACAGACTATCACCAACGATGGAGCTACTGTGATGAAGGTGCGTCTCGAAACAAACTCTCATATCTTTCCTTCGGAAGACTCCAGGCAATATTTATTCTTACTTTGTTCTACTTCGTGAGCTTACTTGTCCTTGTCTTCTGTTCTAGCTTCTCGATATCGTTCACCCCGCCGCCCGCATTCTCACGGACATTGCCCGCTCTCAAGATGCTGAGGTGGGCGACGGAACAACGTCGGTTGTCGTCCTCGCCGGTGAAATTCTGAAGGAAGTTCGCGAACTTGTCGAGCAGGGTGTCAGTTCACAGACCATCGTCAAGGGTCTACGGAGGGGAAGTGCGATGGCCGTCAACAAGATTAAGGAGATCGCTGTGGACGTGATCGAGTCTGCGGGAAGCGAGGAAAAGAAGGTTGAGACGCTCCGCCGTCTGGCCGGAACGGCGATGAACAGCAAGCTGATCAAGCGGAACTCGGACTTCTTCACCAAGAGTAAGGGGTTCCCCCCTATCCATGGGTGCTGTGTTGTTCGTGGGAACGAATGCTGACTAAATACCCTAGTGGTGGTGGATGCCGTGCTGTCGCTCGACCAGGACGACCTTAACGAGAAGCTGATCGGTGTGAAGCGGGTTACTGGTGGTGGTCTTCAGGAATCTTTGTTCGTCAACGGTGTCGCCTTCAAGAAGACCTTCTCGTACGCCGGTTTCGAGCAACAGCCCAAGTACTTCAAGGACCCCAAGATTGTCTGCCTGAACGTCGAGCTGGAGTTGAAGAGTGAGAAGGACAACGCCGAGGTGCGCGTCGAGCATGTGTCGGAGTACCAGGCCATCGTCGATGCCGAGTGGCAGATCATCTACAACAAGCTGGAGGCTATCTACAAGACCGGAGCCAAGGTTGTTCTCAGCAAGCTCCCCATCGGTGATTTGGCTACGCAGTATGTTCTCCCTTACTCTTTCCTGGCAATTGGTCTACCTGCTTACCTTGTTTCTCCTTGTCTACAGATACTTTGCGGATCGGGACATCTTCTGCGCTGGTCGCGTTGCGGCCGATGATATGGATCGGGTCTGCCAGGCGACCGGAGCGGCTACCCAGTCGACCTGCAGCGACATCCAGGAACGTCACCTGGGTACCTGCGGTATTTTCGAGGAGCGCCAGATCGGTGGTGAGCGTTACAACCTCTTCTCCGAGTGCCCCAAGGCCAAGACCTGCACCCTTGTGCTGCGTGGTGGAGCGGAGCAGTTCATCGCCGAGGTCGAGCGCAGTCTGCACGATGCCATCATGATTGTCAAGCGCGCTCTCCGCCACACGACCATTGTCGCGGGTGGTGGTGCCACCGAGATGGAACTGTCCAGCTTCATGCACGGCTTTGCGGACCGCAACGTGCCCCACAAGCAGCAGGCGGTCGTCAAGGCGTTCGCCAAGGCCCTGGAGGTGATCCCCCGCCAGCTGTGCGATAACGCAGGTTTCGATGCGACGGACATTCTGAACCGGTTGCGGGTGGAGCACCGCAAGGGCAACACCTGGGCTGGTGTCGACTTTGATCACGAGGGTGTTCGGGACAACATGGCGGCTTTCGTGTGGGAGCCCAGTCTGGTCAAGGTGAACGCCATTCAGGCGGCAGTGGAGGCTGCATGCTTGATCTTGAGTGTGGACGAGACGATCAGTGAGTACCCCAGTGATATAGTGTCATCCCCAAGCCCTATAGTATCCTTTAGGCTGACCGATGGTGATTTTCTTTTCCCCCTCCAGAGAACGAAGAGTCGGCCCAAGCTCAGGCCCCAACACGAGGCCTGCCGCCGGGTGCTGCCCAGCGGGCGCTTGGAGGAGGCCGCGGACGTGGCATGCCCCGACGCGGACGGTAAATGTCGGAAGACGAAGGATGGATTGGGATAGGTTGGAGGGAGGAAGAGAGGTACCACTGGTACAGTAAAGCAAATTTCGAATCTCCCATAACTATAAAGGGGAAAATTTGAGTTGTTTATAATTAGTGCCTGAGGTGTCTGTTTACTACCTACTTACGTATGGGAACTATTCATTCTTCGGTGTAGCTAGCAGGTTGTTGCACAGTCACGTGCAGCAAGCAGGAAACACGCAGGGATTGTGCATGATGGAAGATCTACTTTGTAGAGATTGGGATGATTGGGAATTTTCTGGATGAGTATTCTGGGCCCAAGGGGGTGGATAGGCAAGTCCGTGCTATTTAAGGTGTGGATCGGGGGGGGGAAGACATGGGGAATGCAGGAATTGGCTGGCTGTCTGAAATTGGGCATGTTCGTTTATTTGCTTATGGCAGAAAAGACTCCTTAGGGAAAAAGAGAGCAAAGAAGGGATTCGGGGAGACCGAGGCATGCTTTGTTTTTCTGCGCCGGAGGGACCGAGTGGAAGGAAGGATGGATGGACGTGCGTCGTGCAGGGAGACCATTAACATATTAATTTAATTAGTCGTGCCTTTCCTCGGGGAGTAAGAACCGCCCATCAGTTTTAGTTTTTAGTTTTAGTTTCCCAGTGATTTGGGTCTTTATTACTTAGTATCTAGTATTGCTATTTGTTTCTTCTGTATTGATTCTCCCCCTTCTTTCTCCCCGGTCCGGAACCCAATCGGCGCGATCCGCTCCACTGGCTTATGCTGCGAATCTGCCATCGGTTCCCCATCTGACTGACTGACTGACTGACGCCTGCGCCTTTTCTTGTTCCTCCTCCATCCTTCCCTTCCACCTTTCCCCCCCGTCCCTCGTTCACTCACCTCTTATTTGTCTGCTTCCTGCCGGCTTGCATTCCCATCCTCACATCAAACCTTTTTTCTGGTTTCACCTGATCTTTTTTCTCTTCCCCCCCCTCTTTCTTGTCAGATCATGTCCTACTATCCACCTTACTCGGGCCCGCCCGGGTACCCTCCGCAGCAATATTCCTATCCTCCTCCGCAGCAGAGCTATGGCTCCCCGCCCCAATATCAGCAACCGTGAGATCTCCTTGCTCGCTCCCCTCGTGAGATTTTGTTCTCCATAAACTCTCAGTCCCTCTTCAGAATTTCCATCACAAATACGAAATCGCTACTTCGAGACGTCGCGCTGACGTAGCTTTGGCAGACAGATGAATCCTCACCACTCACACCACCACTCGTCCTACGGGGGCGGTGGTTACCCCGGCCAGGCTTATCGTCAACAGCAGCCTCCCAGCAACCCTTACCCCTACAGCCAGCCCTCTCCTCAGCAGTACCAAGGATCGCAACCCCCTCAAAACGGATACAATGTATGTCTTGCATGATGCGTCGCTGTTCTGCATGTTGGTGGGTATGGGTGGAAGCTGACGTCGCTTGTCTAGGGTGGCTATCCTTCTGCCAGCCAAGGCCCGATGTATGGGGGCCGGCCAGGTATGTCACTGCGATGTCTTGTGCAAGCTTCTATCCCACCTGACGCCTCTATCAGGTATCGCCGATGTCTACCATAACTCCTACAACCAAGGCAACCACAGCGCCCCTCCGCCGCCGCCCAGCGAACCCGTCAGCTTCGGCCAAGGCGCGCCGCAGGGTTACAACTTCCAGTACTCGCGCTGCACGGGCAAGAGAAAGGCGTTGCTGATCGGTATCAACTACTTCAACCAGAAGGGCCAGCTGCGCGGATGTATCAACGATGTCAAGAACATGTCCACCTACCTAAACCAGAACTTTGGTTACGCTCGCGAAGACATGGTCCTCCTGACGGATGATCAACAAAACCCCATGAGTCAACCCACCAAGGCTAACATCCTTCGGGCTATGCACTGGCTCGTCAAGGATGCCCAGCCGAACGATTCGCTCTTCTTCCACTATTCTGGTATGCCGTTCTCATAACTCCGATTTGCTGGATTGGTTCTGACAATAGCAGGACACGGTGGACAGACGCCTGACCTTGACGGCGACGAAGACGACGGATACGACGAAGTTATCTACCCGGTCGATTTCCGGGCTGCCGGCCACATTGTTGACGATGAGATGCACCGAATCATGGTCAAACCGCTGCAGCCGGGTGTCCGACTGACGGCTATCTTCGACTCCTGCCACTCGGGTTCCGCACTCGACCTGCCCTACATCTACTCGACCCAGGGTATCCTCAAGGAACCCAACTTGGCCAAGGAGGCGGGCCAGGGCCTGCTGGGTGTGGTTTCGGCTTACGCGCGTGGCGACATGAGCGGCATGATGTCGACGGCCGTTGGGTTTTTCAAGAAGGCGACCAAGGGCGACGAGGCGTACGAGCGCACCATCCAGACCAAGACCAGTCCAGCCGACGTTATCATGTGGTCCGGCAGCAAGGACGACCAGACCAGTCAGGACGCCCAGATCGCCGGCCAGGCTACCGGCGCCATGTCCTGGGCCTTTATCAGCGCGCTTCGCAAGAACCCGCAGCAGAGTTACGTCCAGCTGCTGAACAGCATCCGAGACGAGTTGTCCACCAAGTATACGCAGAAGCCGCAGCTGAGCTGCAGCCATCCCTTGGGTAAGCAGTCGCCTGTCGCTTCGTGATTAGGAAGATGGAATTTTCTGACGGAATCATTTAGACGTGAATGTGCTCTATGTTATGTAAATAGTTGCTTTGTAATTTTGCGGGGTGCTTGCAGGGGGTAGTCATTTCTCTTCATTCGGAATAGGGCAAAAGGGTTTCAGTCAATTTATTGTTTTTTTTCTTTCCTTCACCCCCTTCTCGCTGAGCATGAGATGGTTATGATCGCCTTGAGTATGTCTGAGATGCCTCATTATGCTTTGCATGCATTGTATGTGACTGGGACGGGGACAGCAATGAACGGGACGGGGTTGGTTTTTCGCTGTTTATATTAAAGAAACGAGAAAAGAAAGACCGATAAATCTACATCAATCGATCAACAAACTACTTAATCCATCCATAGTAGTAAATCTCATCACGGTATCATTCATTATATTCATGCCTATTTAGTTATATGTACCCATGAGATGCATGCTCATATCATAACTTTTGTAACGTCCAAGTCCATTCCAATCCATTCCCAAAGAGTAAAAAAGATTCAATCCACTACCACCTCTTCGGCGCATCCACCACCGTCCTGGAAAACGACGCACTAAACGTCTCCTTCTCCTTCTTCTTCTGCGCCGCAATAATCCCCGTCCGATCCGTCACCGGCGTCGCATTGATTATACTATCAAACGCCTCATCCTCACTCCCCTCCGCAGACCCAGACTCAGCATCTGAATCCTCCAACGGCCTCGACTTCGATCCTTCCTCCTCCGGTCTCGCAATCTTCTCCGGCTGCGGCTTATCCGAAGCCGAGGGATTCTGAAACGACTTGGAATTCAGGATTTTAGCCCGAATAGCAGCCATTTGCTCTTCCTCTTCCGAGTCGTCGGATATCGCAAAGGGGTCTTTATCTTCTTCCTCTTCCTCTTCCTCCTCATCATTGTTATCCTTATCAGAGCCCGAACCCTCCTCATCATCCTCCTCGGAATCCGACTCGGCCCTCCGATTCGTATTCCCCACCGTCCAAATATCGTCTGCGCCGCCCGCGGCCCGACTCTCCTCGTATTCCCGCTCGATCTTGGCGAGCCATTCCTCCTCGGCGCGCTTGATTTCGTCTTCGTCGGCGCAGGCAGCGTACCGCTTGAGTAGTTTTCCGTTGATTTCGAGGAAGGCTTCGCCGTAGCGGAAAGGTTTGAGGACTTGGCGGGCCCAGTCTTCGTGACCGCAGATGCAGAAACAGGCGGCGAGGGCTTCGACGCAGTTTAGGCGCCAGGGTTTGCCGTAGTTGACTGTGTTGGCGGCGATGAGGTAGGGTACTATTTTCATTTCAGAATTGATGTGTTAGTATTATTGTTCGTGATGTCGGTATGGGTTGTCAAATCGGGGGTCTTACAGAGTCGTTCGCATTTCCCTCCGATTCGCGACCAGGGAACTTCCTTCACTCGCACCCAGGAACATTCTACTACTGCGGCGCCGAATTGTTCGAGGAGGTCTTTGTCGGCTGGAGAGATGATTTTCTTTGCGTTGGGACTGAATAGTGGTGATGTGGATGTTAGTTGTTGGGGTTTTGTTGGTGATTGTTGTATAGGGTGGGATGGGTGACAACGTACGAGACAATTACACCTGGGAATCGCTGACCGATCTGCAGCTCGCGCATCAGACCAAAGTTCATCAATCTCTTTCCTGAGCAGCGCTTGGGATCACAGTGACCCAGATCCCAGCAGGCGGCTTTGAAGGGAGGTCTGGAGGGGCGGTCGGCATCATCGGCGTCAGGGTCGGCGGGATCGCGGCGGGGAGGACGGGGGGGCCCCTTGGAGGAGAATTTCTTGCCTCCTCGAGCGAAGTTGTCTTTTTTATGGCGGACCATGGTGAGTATGTGTTGTTGTTATTGGTGTTTTGCGTGACCGTGGAGGTGATTGAAGAACTGCGGAAAATTATTGAAGAGGGGAAAGTTGAAGATGACGGCGGGCGCCACACGTGGAGTGGGAAAACGAACTAGCCAGCGGGAGTGAGTCGGGCAAGTAAACCAAGTCGGTTGGTTCCATTTCGAGCTACTAACTTAACTCATCCCCTCTCTATCTCTCTCACTCTCTCTTTCTATTGTCTCCGGTCCTTTCCCCTCACTCTCCGCCCTGAGTCGTCCTGTTCGACTGACTCCCTTTATTTCAATTGTGCTTGTTAATTTTCTCCCTCCCCTTTCTCCATCTTACACATAATCCACCGTCACCCTGGAGGCCGCTTCAGCACGCATGGCAGCGAGGGACCGTTTCGGTGCCTACGCTGAGCCGGGCTTAACACCGCTGCAACGGGCTGTTCGTACGTCACCCCTGTTGTTCTTGTCCCTCCCAAAAAGCAACACACACGCCAATACATTTTTGTTCTGATTTTTTGGTTGGCTAAATATTTACGACTGCTACAGGAAATGCCTGCGACTTGTCGCACTACGAACCCAACCTCGCCCTGAACCTTGAAGTGGCCGATCTGATCAACTCCAAGAAGGGCAATGCGTGAGTTGCTACTTAACTACTGTGTCGCGTCCACCGACCCGCGCCGTTCAACTAACCCACTCAACCCTCCACACTTCTAGACCTCGCGAAGCTGCCTTTGAAATCGTCCATCTAATCAACTCGCGGAATCAGAATGTGGCGTTACTAGCATTGGCGGTAGGCTTTTGTCCAGATATAATGAATGGAGCTTAGATGTGCCTGAATGCGGGGCTAACATTCCACCTCTGCGACTCTTGTCACCCTTTTAGCTTCTCGACATTTGCGTCAAAAATTGCGGTTACCCATTTCACCTCCAAATTAGCACTAAAGAGTTTCTGAATGAGCTCGTTCGTCGATTCCCCGAGCGCCCGCAGCTGCGGCCGACTCGGGTGCAACATCGCATCCTCGAGTCCATTGAGGAGTGGAGACAGACGATCTGCCAGACATCGCGCTACAAGGAGGATCTAGGTCATATTCGTGACATGCATCGGCTATTACTGTACAAAGGTTATGTGTTTCCGGAAATTCGCCATGAGGATGCGGCCGTCTTGAACCCGAGTGATGTGCGTGATCCCGCCCCCACTGGTTCTAGGGAGAGTTGCTGACTAGTGGTATTTGAATAGAATCTGCGGTCCGCGGAGGAGATGGAGGAGGAGGAGAAAGAGGCCCAATCGGCTAAATTGCAGGAGCTGATTCGTAGGGGTACGCCTGCGGATCTGCAGGAGGCTAATCGTCTGATGAAGGTCATGGCCGGGTACGACAACAGACACAAGACTGATTACCGGGCCAAGGCGGCGGAAGAGGTCGCCAAGGTGCAGCAGAAGGCGAAGATCTTGGAGGAAATGCTACAGAGTCACCAGCCTGGTGACCCGGTCGCGGAGGGTGATGTGTTTGAGGTAAGCTTGGGGTTGCGTGCTGTGTCTCGTTTGATTGTCAACTGACTGTCGGGTTGCTAGGAACTGGCTGGGGCGCTGCAGAGTGCCCATCCCAAGATCCAGAAGATGTGCGAGGAGGAGTCGGATGATCCGGAGGCGGTTCACAAGTTGCTCGAGATCAATGATAGCATACACCGGACCATCGAGCGGTACAAGCTCGTCAAGAAGGGCGACTGGGAAGCCGCCACACGGATCCCCAAGGGCACACTGGGCACGACAACAGGTGTATCGAAGAACGCGAACAACCAGTTGTCGCTTATCGACTTCGACCCGGAACCTCCTGCCAGTGCCAGTACCAACGGCAACGGTGCGCCGGCCGCGACCGGGGCCAGTTCATTGGAGAACGACTTGCTGGGGCTGTCAATCGATGAACCCGCTCCGGCTGTGGGTGGTATTTCGTTAGGACCATGTAGGAGACATCTGCTGCTGACATGAAAGAGTTGACATGGCTAATGCTCGTGCTAGCGATCACGACCACTGCTACACCGCCAGTACCGCAGGCTCCTGCTGGATTCAAGCCGAATTACGACATCTTGTCCTCGCTGGGCAGCTCTTCTCAACCGCCATCTCAGTCAGCCACTCCGGTGCCAAGTGCACGACCCCAGAGCATCGTCGCAACGCCCACTCCCCCACCGGCTGTCGACCCATTCGCTTCGCTGGTATCCGCTAGTCCCCGACATGCCAGTCCCCTCCCGTCTGGAGGATCTGCAGCCGGTCATGCAGCCGCTGGGGGGTCCCTGCTCGATCTGGCAGGAAGCGGACCGATGCAACCGGTTGGCAGCAGCGGCAAGGCGGCAGAGGAGGACGAATGGAACTTTGCATCGTCGCTGCCGGAGAGCAACACGCTACCGAGCACCAACCGGGTATCGGTATTGAATTCGGCACTCCGAATTGAATTTGTGGCGCGGCGACACCCCCAGCAGTCGCAGCAGATCCATGTGGTGGCCCTGTTTTCGAACGGCACGAGCCAGCCACTGAACGAACTACACTTCCAGGTGGCTGTGGAGAAGGTGAGTCGTAAAGTTCTGCCCGCTTCCCTTCGGACAGGGCACGAAAACCAACGGACAGAAGAGGAAGAAGCTAAACAATTCCCACAGGCATACACGTTGCAACTCCGCCCGCAGTCCGGGCGGGACATTGGACCGCTGCAGAACAATGGGGTGCAGCAGGAGATGCTTATCTCCGGGGTAGCGGGGGGCAAGGGCAACTCGATCAAGATGCGGTACCGAGTGTCATACCGGGTGGGCAGTGAGCACAAGGAGGAACAGGGGATGGTGCCGTCGTTGGGTATAGCCTGATTTGATAACTCTCCTTTACTTACACTTTTTGTCGGACAGGATTTAGTCTCCCTTCTTTGATCCCCTCTTCCCCCCACACCTCCTCTTTTCTCCTCTTCTCCACCATGTTTGATGAGAGGGGGGAGGGGATTGTTTGAAAGTGTGATTGATAGCTTTTTTCTCTTGCTAGCTAGCCCTGCATAGTTGCCTGCCGTTGTGTGTGGATGATTTAGTGTTTTCATTTTTCCCCCTTTATGCCGTGTATACCAACTCAAGCAAGTTTGACAGCCCGCCCCCAACCTACACCAACTCCTCCTCAGATAGGTAGTAAGTAGTATCATAGCTAGTAGTAGCTTCCTATGTCCAAATGAACTTAACCAACTGAACTAAATCAAGTAATCAAACAAAATACGACAAAAGACAAAAGACAAACCAATTGTCCCTGTATTGTCACAAAATTAAATCCAATCAATAATCCATTATCATCATCCCTCTATCCATCCATCCATCAATCTACATTGTATGCATGCACGTATCCAAGCAACACACCCATGTTTTCCTCCCCCTCGCCCGACCGGACTCACGGACCAAACGCCCCCCCAATCCCTCTAGAACCAGCCTAACTTCCCACCCACCACATGTGCTGCCCTCTAAACTAAGGACTACTAACCTAGGTACTGGGTTTTCTTCCTTCCCACCACCCTGGGTCCCTGTAAATTCCCCTCCCCTCTCTAGCCGCAGCCACACAACGACGAAAGCCAAGCCCTAACCAAGGGACAGGGATTGGACGAAGGAGGAACATGGCACTGGCAACAAACATCATATCCCGCGAGTCAGTCCACAAGTTCCCCGGGGTGTGGTACCATGTTCTGTGTAGGTACGTATGTGGGGTTGCGCCTCAATCCCTCTCCCTGTGTCTGTGTGTGTCTCTTGTGGCGAAAATACGGGGGCGAGGGACGGGGAGGCGAGGGGCGAGAGCCTAGCTATACTGTATGTATGTATGGGATGGGTGGATGGATAAGTGGATGGATGGCGGCAGAAGCCGATGCGGAAACTAGAACTAGAGCGGGAAGGGAAAAGGGGAAAGGATAGAGCCCGAGGGAAAGGGGATTTGAGAGAGGCTAGATGTGTGAAGGTCTAGGTATACAAGGCGATGCGTTGTGCTGGAAAGGGAAAGTAGACGAGCATGCCCGGAGCAGTCAGTACCTTAGTGTGTCCGAGGTTGTTGCTGGGCAAGTTGGTCTAAGGTCTAAGTACCTGGGTAAGGGGGTAAAGGGGGATTTACTAGATGGGCAGCTGGAAGGAGAGAGGGGGCGGGATTCGTTCCTGGGGTTTGGGTAGGTGGCGTGGCGGTGGCTACGGGGGTTTTAGTTTGGGTGGTGGTTGTTATCCAGAATTGATTCCGTGGGTTGAGGGGAGTGATTAGAACTGGTCTGTACGTTCTGTATGGAGGGATGGGAGGGTATACTTAGGGTAAGCTAGGAGGGGAGGCGATTAGATTATGAAGGTATTTTACTTTTCAGGTCAAAGTAAGTTTGTTGGTATGGGTGATAATGTCTATGTTTTTTTTTAAGCGAAGTGTCCAGGATCTTGGCGATGGTCTTGCTGCTCTGCTGTTAATCTAATCTAACTATACTCACTGGATTGCTGTTTGTTGTCTGTGGAGTGAAATAGGTTAATCCACACAGACAAGGTAGAGGAATTCCCAGATTAGGTATGCGTTAGGACGATGAATAAGAGATCCACATCCTTGTCTACTGTTGATCTCGCTGTTAATCGGTCTAATAATAATGTCCGTGTGTACGGGGAAAGATAGTAGAGAGATTGTGGCTTGGACTGAAGATCTGGCAGGTGGAGGCAGATGAGAAGATCAGCGGTGGAGAGAAGCAAGATTGAAATGGTTAGTGGTGGTGGTGGTGGTGGTGAAAGTTACGAGGCCGAACAAATCCCCGATGTTCCTACAGTAGCGCGTACGCTCGGATTACGGACGAAAACCCGCGCATCTGTCATACTACCCGATCCGGTAATGATAACCAGTTGTGGCCAATCACACGGTAAGATCGGACCTGGCCGATCTTTGCACTAGTTTAGGCTGTCCGGCTCGTACTACTTAGTACTAGTGTATCTAGTAAGATTTTCGTACGGTATAGGAGTTACTGGGAGGTACTTTCTCGCTGGGCATGATACTAACAAGATACCTGCTAGCGACTTCATGCCTGGCATCGGCAAGATCGATCGTGTTTCCCCATCACGAGGATCATCCTGGGCAACGATGTCTCCGCTTCGTATGTAGCTTCCCCCCCTCTCAAACTGCTATCTCCTCTCGATGTACCTTCTCCTCTCCTCTTCTCCTCATCTCGTCTTCTTGTTTTCTCGTCTACTTATCTTTATTCGGTTTTCTTTTCATCGACTAACATTGTCTGCTACTTCCTTCCTCAATTCCTCTGTTTTTCTGGAAAATGGTTCCGGTTCGCTCCTAGTCCTCCCCCTGCTAGTCACCCACTTCAGACTTCCGCTCTTCCATGGGATCTAGTCCCCTCCCACGTCTGAGTCCCGGCTCTGCAAGAACCTTGCGCTGTCGCTCGTTCCATGGTTTCATCGTAGCCTGACTTTTGGTCGGCCCTTGTTTCGGCGACCCAGACTTGCCCCAGCAGTGGATGTCTCGTCTAGACTCGGCCTTTGGCTGGCTGAGCTGTTGTGACCTGACAGCTAAACTTCGCTGCTTGAACCACTCCCGGTGTCAACTTTACTGACGCTCTGCTCACTGTTGGATGCCCCTCCTTGGCTGCCGTTATTTCAACAGCTGCCATTTTATTTAACTTCAACCCCCCGTCTTTTTCTGTCCCCCCTTCTACTATTGTTTTCTTGTGTACAAGGCGTGGTGAAACATCTTCCTCTTTCCTCAACATACTACTGCCGATCTTGCAGTCATCTGCTCAGTCTCACTGCTTACGCACGCCGCGCCACACATCACACCATACTGTTCAACTGCCACACTGCTTTCCCCGTCACTATCCGCTACACTCACTCACGATGGGCTCTCCCGCCATCGATGTGGATGTTTGTCCCAATCCCCGCACAAAGGAGGAGAACCAGGAACGGTAGGCTATCTATTTGGCCACGATTTCTCTGCCTGCAAGCCCGCTGACGAGAAAACAGTGCCTTCATAGCCGCCTCCCGTCGTAAAGACCGCAGCTTAGATGCTCGCGTGGAATCGGCCAACCGGGCCTCCAGCCTGCACAAGCAGCGGACCGGCAAGGCTCTCCTCATCAGTCGGGAAATTGTTGAACGAGAGGCCATGTACGAAGAGGTTGATGACCGCTACCAAGAGAAAATTAACCGTATGCTGCACGCTCAGTCGATGCAGCTGCAAACCGAGTTCAACCGCAATCTCATGGCGGCTTTCGCCAACCGTCCTAGTGCTCTGCACCAGCGTCGGGCCAGCTCCCACCTCAACCTGTGGGTGTCTCTCAACGGCATCCGCAAGATGAGTCTGGACTTGTCTGGGCTTCGTGCCTCCGTCTCCGACGGTATGAACACCGGGCCAATGACTAGCCCGTTGGCACCACACCAGGGTAGCTATGTGCTTTCCCCCACATACGACGGAAATTCCCAGTCGCCGTCGTATCCCAGCGTCGTCCCCGCGTCGTCGGGCCAACTACCATCCTACCTCACCCAGACCGCGGGCGGACCCACCTGGCCGGCGCAGCTCAACGGGCCGCAGCCCATGCGATCGCCTTGGACAGGAGGGTTCGTGTCGCCGGTGCAGCAGGTCCCGGCCACTACGATGGGCGAAATGGGCGCCATGCCGGTTCGTCAGTTCCGGGACCGCATGGGTTCGGCGCCGGTCATTCCCGTTCATGCGATGCCTTCCCCCTTGCTTGCAACTCCCGCGGCGTCTAGCAATGGCAGTGCTACGGTGCCTCCCACAACAACAACGTCCTCATCCTCATCAGCGTCGGCCGGTCCTCGACCGGCCCACCCGATGTACCAGCACACTCGAGTCCGGTCGGAGCCTGGCCAAGCTCTGCGGACGCAAAGCTTGGCCAACCTGTCTCAGCTCAATTCTCCACCAGGCATGCCGATGGATTCCACAGAGCCAGTGCCGACACCAGACTTGTGTCCGACGCCCAGCACACCACAGTCCCCCACATCGACGGGGCAGGACCCGGGTCTTTGGGGGCTAGACCTGAACAAGGACGAGGGGGTGATGGCATACGCACAGGAGCACCATATGGATCCTGACTATGAAGATTTCAGCCAATTCGCATTTGGGCTGGGCAGTGGTCCCCAACTACCGGAATCAGAAACGGCGTTTGATGAATTTTTTACCATGGAGGATTTTCCCGTTAGTGCATGAGTACCCTATACGTTGAGTGATTCCTTAGCTCTACACTATGTTTTAGTATTGATTTTTTTTTCTTTTTTTTTGTTCGTCTGTTTATTATTGTTACTACTACTACTACTACTTCCTTTGGGCGGGGACTTGCTGGCTTGGTTGGTGTCGTGTGTACGAGGGGAGACAATACCCGGGAGAGCGGCGTTGACCAGGTGATCCATAGCGAATGCTATACCTTTGCTTAACTTGACATTATCTTGGGTTGGTAGAAATTCAGCCATCTTCGTAACTTCACCCTCCTCCAAACCCCAACAAACAAGCTTCAGGGCCAGTAAAGTGGATCTCACCGTCCTGAGCTATCTAGCTAGACCGGGTGAAGCTCCCCAAGCTCCAGGGAACCTGGTGGGTGGAGAATTTGGAGATGAGGTTACATTTCCGCAAACAGCGAACACGAATGCATCGATTTTCTTCAACATAGACCAAGAAGGACCCGTTCGACCACCTGGACCTTATTATTATAAGTTTAGTGGAAATGAAAGAAATTTTCTTCAGTTCAAAAAATCCCGCGGCATTATTTTTTCTTAGCGGGATGATGATGATGCATCATAATGGCTTAATAGTTATAATACGAGTTACACAAAGAAAACCCTCCCTACTAAGAGCTTAGATGAATGAAGAATAAATGGATTATGAGGACATAGGGTGATCATAGTGTGTATTATCTGATGCGGGTGATAGTAATAGTGATATTAACTTGAGGGAATATGAGGAAAAATGAATTAAATTAATTAGATTAGTATCAGCTGAGCTGGAATGTAGTGAGTGAGTTACTTACGAAGCCAGTCTATCATAGTTACTAGTAATAAAGGATTTAATAAATAATAAGGAAGGATTGGAGGGGAGTTTACTCTCCAGATAGATAGATTGGTTCCTAGTTAGGTAGTACTAAGTGATAGGTAGGTAGGTAGACACAGCCGTTTTAGCCGATACTAGCCATCCACTCATATCCCCTTTTCCCAGCCGGGATTCCCGTCTTATTTTCTCTCTTTTATTTTTCGTTTTGGTTTTTGTCATGGTGGGTGTCGACATGCTGACATCTGGGGGGAGGAAGTTGGGGGCCTGGGCTGGGGGCCAGCTCTGAGGGAAGTTGGTAAGGGTGATGGGAGATGTACGGTTTAGTGTTGAGTTTATTTTTCCATTTATTGTGATGGTGATTCTATTGATTCTATTTGGTCGGTCTGTTTGGTATGGGATCTACATTAGAGCTTAGTGTACTAGATGAGGTTGGATGAGATTATAGTGTAAGGCATTTTTATCACTCAGGTAGTTGTAGTTACACTCCTTGTATAGTAAATAAAGAGGAGGAAGTAATCCTTTCGCTACTTTCAAGTAGAAATAATTGCTGATAAAGTTCTTCCCTTCTTCTATGCCCAAGTATCTCTGCACAAGCAGTGTATAGAAATCCGCCTCCGCCACCACATACACCCTCCCTCCCAAGTAAAGAGAAAGAGAGAGAGCTTGTGTGGGTCTCCCAATCCCTACCCCTCTTTTCTTCCCTAAACCTATCTATACTCTAGAGAGTAAAGGTACGTACGTACGTCAGTCAAATATAGCCCTTGATCGACCAAAACTAACCCAACAGAACAGCCTCGATCACGAGAATATTAAATTAAGTTGTTAGTTAGTTTAACGTTATTAGTGTGGAAACATCATGTGGGTAAGAACGGGAAAGTGATCTGCATTACTAGTTTTTTGCAGAAATGCAAGTCATTTTCTCATTCACTCACACACAACAATTTGCACTTAATAACTTAAGAGAGAAGATTATTAATTGATTTGTGGGTTTTCCTCTATTTTAAGTGTGGATACTTACGGAGTTCCGCTTGGTCTGTGCTACGTACTTAGAAGTTGGTTAACGCACTAGTTCTGATTAGGAAAAGCCGGGAGGCGATGATTTGAACCTTGATTAGTTAGTACTTTTTGACTTTTCAATACTTTTTGAACTGTAGGGAGGAATCGGGTTAGGGCGGGTGTAACTTAACTTACTTGGGTGGGTGATAGGTGCTGGGTAGGTTCAGGTTCGGATGGTTGGGTTCCTTGGATCTTTCTCTTTCTCTCTTTTTCTCTCTCTCTGCTGCTGCTGCTGTTGCTTTTGGGGCTGTTGGTTGGTGATGTGGGAGGTACGGTACTGGGTAGAATTCGGTCTGTCCCTCTGTTTTGTATCTGTGAGTTCAGCAAGTGAAGAAGAGTTTATTTGCAGGTTGAGTTCAAGGAGTAGATGCTTTCAGAATACACATTTCCTTCTTGTGAGTATACTCTATACTTCCTGTCTTTACCTTCACTCACACTCACACTCAATCCATCTACAGAACTTGGAGCAGAACCCACTTAAAACCTGTCCTACTACTAGTTACTACATACCACACTCCCTCACTACTACCACCATAAACCCACATAGAGACACCCCCTATACTACCAAAGCAAGCAATCATCTCCTCTCTCGTAAATACACTCCCACCCAAAAACCCACACCCAATATGGAAGTATTTTCCGTCTCGGCTAACACCACCCATCACCCATTCCCACTTTAGCAATATCCTGGAGGTGGGATGGAAACCAGCTACCCGACTTAGATGAAATAGGGATTGGGAATGGGCCTGTTAAGACCCAGGCTATTCACTAACTAAACAGAGTAACTGGGTTCATCTGTGCTTGCTTGCTTGCTACTACTGTTGTTGTGGGGGGCTGGTCTGGCTACAGAGACATCCGGCCGATCTCCCATTTTACAGTGGAGTTCAGAAAACTGAGAGTCTAGAACTTGGGAGCTCCGTCCGGATAGTTGATAGCCCGAAAGAGGAGGGGTCGTTGGAGGAGGGCTGGAGCTGGTGTGGAGTTGGGGGTGTGGGTGGGTTGATCACGATGGCTTGCTCCAGAGATTAAGAAGGATTGGATTTGGATTTGTGTAACGTGTTCTGGGTAGCTTGATTGCTTGTTTGCTTACATCAGGGTTGTGAGTAGCTAACTACTACTAGCTACTTAGTTAGCTAGCCAGGTAGATAGAAGAGAAGAAGAAGAGGTGAGATGAAAATACTACGATACTTCCTGTCCCTGCCAAGTGCCAAGTACATTTCACACATGGTAGATAATACTCACTACTAAGGTACTACCTACACAATAATACTAATAACCAAGCGTAAGAACCCAACCAAGTCTACCCTAACCCTCACACAATCCGGAAATACTCACATCCCATACCAGTACTAACCTCCAATCTAACCCTCTCCTCCAGCTCAATCTAGACCAACCCACGCTTTCCCATCCAGGTATAACACCCTCTCATTGGCCCTTTTTTCCACCCAACTTAACGAACGGATCGCCTCCGTCCGCATTTCCATAGTAGTAGTACCTTGGGCCCTTCCTCCCAATCCCCCAAGTTAGTAGGGGGAACGAGCGAGCGGGTCTCGGGGATGGCCGGGGCCCGCTTTTCACCTAGTAGTGATAACTTAGTGAGTAGTCTCTGCTGTTCATAACTGATTCAAGTATCTATGGATCGGGCGTTCTGTATCCACCTGCTGGTTGCTCAGTCGCTGTATTTAGTATACTGTCACTGTGTCACTGGTCAATGGGGTTTGCTGCTAGTGGGGCGAGGGTGTGGGGGTGGTGCTTGTATCGAGGATACGATGTAGATTACTGTATTGTATGTAAGGGAGTGTATTGCGTAATGGTGGGTGGGTGTAGGGCCGAGATTCATCTCCCCCCCATGTTTTGTATGTCAGGTTTGCTCCATATTTGGGGGGATTTCCGATGGAGTTGAATCAGGTATTGGGATTGGATTGATATGTACTTGGGTGTCGATCTAGGTACAGAATTGGACATAGTAAATACTAGAAAAGGAAAAAAGAGGTAAAAAAAAAATAATAAGGGAAAAAAAGAACGGGCTATACAATTCGCCCGCTGAACAGTTCCCGACCTATCTCGCCGCTACGTCGCACCCCCACGCTCGAACTGCTGCTGCGTCGTCGTCGGCTACGGCTCTCGGCTGGGTCCGCCGGACTGAGTCCGCTCGCCCGCGCGTGCAGGTTCAGGATGTCCGTTAGACTCACAACCCCGACTAGCCGCCCCGAAAGCCGTGCCCCGGGTAGCGCCGAGGCCGGGATCGACGGCGCGCTGAGGTATGCCGCTGGCGCCGCATTGCCGTTATTGACGGCTGGTGAAGGGGGTGGACTCGAGTTTGTGACCAGTGGGATATGCACGGATGAGTGCGATGGTGTAGGAGGTCCTGATGAGGATGGCGATAGCGGATCGGTCACCCAGAGGCTGGCGGTTTGTTAGTAGTTGCCATTTTGTATGTGCTAGATCTAGACTTACCGATGGGACCGGGTGGCGACCACCTTGGCGACGGTGTGCGCTAGTGTCGACCCTGGGTTCACGTGAAAGACCGGGAACGAGTCTTTGCCCTCTTCCAAGCCGCGATTCGACAGAATCACGGAAATGAAATGCGTGCATGTATTGCGGAGTAGTGGAAGCGATGATGAGCGCGTGAGGAGCTGTCTGGTCAGCGGTGCTCATCTAGCGTCATAGTCCTGCATACCTTGACATCTGTCGTGGAGATGTTGCCCACGACGTTGGAGTGGTTGTCCACCACTGCGATAGACGAGATGCCCTCCTCATTCATGATCTGCAGCGCCTCAACGAGCGGCCGGTCACCACTACACAGCATTAGCTAAATCACTTCAAAACCATTCGAGGAACGCACTTGATTGAAATCACATCTCGCGACCCGATCCGCAGGTCATGCAGCGACTGCGGATACAGCTGGTCGATCACAGGAAAGCTGCGGCCATTCTCCCACAGGAACTTGACCAGTCGGAATTGACTAAAAATGCCCACAACCTCATTGTCGTCCCGCTCGCTGACCACTACCACGCGATGCACCCCGCCGCCGAACGTCTGTACAGCGGTCATGACACTGGCCGATGCCGGCAACGTCGTCAGCGGTTCTTTGCGACCGAGATCCTTGACATCTCGCAGCGGAATCGGAATGCCTTCTTTCGCTTTGCGGGCGAGTTCTTCGTACGACGCAAGGAGCTCCTCATTCGGCTGTGTTAGTCCCGCCGCTAGCAGGAGATATGCGTTCAGATCGGCGTAGTCGAAGGTGCCCACGGCCGACTTGTGCTGGGGTGATTCCCGGATCAGCAGCACCGGCGCCCCGGTGTCAATCAAGATCTAATAGAGTCAGCCCGCGACTCGGAATTACTATCTGGATCCAGCAGCAGCGCCCACATTCGTCGCTTCTTCAATTCCCGTGTCTATATCGACGAACTTCAGGTCGTCTGGACTGACCAGCTCCCCGATGGAGATCTCCCGCCAGTCTCGGCCGACAAACGCGGGGTTGGCATTGTTCGGGGCCGGCGGATTGTCGATGAGACTCTGAATGGCGGCCTGGGTCAAGGAGGGCTGTCGGCGTGCCCGCGGCGACCCCGGGGTCGCACGGAGAGTATCGCTGATGCTCTGACGGTGCTGATGATTCGGAGCGTGCGAGGAGAGGCGGAGTGACCGAACGCTGGCGGATGGAGTGCGAGAATCCGTGCTAGATCTGGGAGATGCAACGTTTGATCCACTGGAATTGCTGTCTGCAACCGTATCCATCGGTCGGTCCGTCATGGTGGACGGAAATGGGAGGGAGGGGAGGAGCTTAGGTAAGGTGGGATGAGGGGTGTAGTTGGCGTGCAGGAAGTTCTCCGGATAGGAGTAGCTGTACAAAAGTACGTGAGACCTGATCTGGGGAGGTGATGCTCCCAATTCGAGACAAACAACAGCATCAAAAGTGGCAGTGCAGGCTGCAAAGAAAGGAGAAGCGAGTCTGGATGGGAGGCGAAGACGAAAGGAGAGTCACTCATTCGAAGCCCCCAAAAAGGCGGGGATACGGCGGCTCCCCTTAATCGTCCAATCACAAGCCCCCGCTTGTCATCCCGGCGTCATCCAGCTCCAGTCTGGACATCTCCTAGTCTCCTTTATATCCACCCAATCGTTCTACACATAATGTACTTTGTATCGAGTCAACCAGGCCTGTCTGCTCCTTACTGATCTACAGCTATGCAGGTACCTTTGCAGCACCCACACTGTGGCGGTCCCCCGGCCGAGATATGGCCGACCGCCCTGAGACTGTCAGCAGTGACATCATCCAGTTAGCATTAACTATGGATATAGTCCCCACTTGATGGTCTGACACTTTTGACAATCAAGTCAAGTCTCCCAGCAGTCCTTCCCAGCCTATCTTGCGGTATTTATCTGGCCTTTGCTTTTTCATCTGGGGATAGCCTCGTGGCCTTTTCCGGTCTGACTCTTGCTCGTGCTTGTAAGCCTTGCTGCAGTCGCGGTAGAAGCAGAATAGCTCTTTCCTCATTGGCGTTTCGCGTTTGGTTTTGCTAGGGTTGATTTCGAAGTTCAAGACGGGAGCAGCGTCTAGGCCAGTCGGCTTTTTTGCCTCGCTCTTGATAACTGATAAATACTGATCGTAGAGAGTCCCGTCTCGTTCTGTATCGGGATCTACTAGCCATCCATCAACCTGAAAATCAACCTTAGACGCCCTTGTGAGATCCCCGCAGTCCACCGCGAGAACAATCTCCAGCGACGGAAAGTCTCGCAGGTATTGGAAGATCTGCACCGAGAGGTCACATTGACGAGACAAGACCAAGACCCGGAGATGTGCAAATGCCTCAGAACTCTGCTGTAACTCGTTCCACGACCGGATGATGCGATTGCTGAGCGTGACCCCAGACGATTCGCTGTTATGCCAGGTCTGCGGTGGCGATGATATTTCCAAAGCTACCAAGTTCCGGATTCTAGCTATCTCCACGAGATCAGGAACCCTGGCGATTGATGGGTCCAAACTTAGCACCGCCCGCCAACTCAAAGTATCGCTATTCACCTCCTTCCAGTATTCGGGCATGCCCATCTCCACGCTCCTGACACTATAGGAGCGGTAACGGCTGACTTCTCGGAATTGCTCGGGGTAGGCCGTGGCAAAGAGCTTCCAGCTGTGTAGAGTTCTTCTCTTGCTACGGCAAAAGTTAGGCCAGATTTGTTCTCATATTCTCGATTATCCTACCTCTTGCCAAGGCAATCCCAGAGGTAGCTAGCAATATGCCAGGGTACGTAAGCAAACATTTCAGGCCGTAGTCTCCTCTGGTCAGACAACAGGCATTTCATGGCGGAGTGCTGTAATGAGGGCGCCCCGACTCGGCTGCTCTCCTCCCATCTTTCTGGCAAGAACGGAGACTCGTGAACCCAAAAAGACCCATTAGGGTACTTGGAAGGGTGAAAGGCCATCTCTCTATAGGCCTGGCCGGTTCGCCGGTCGATAGTAACGCCGGCCATTTCTGTGACAGCCCGCCGGGCTTTGGATATGGGCTAGCAATGCGTTACTCAGTTGCGGCACCTAATTTCCTTTCTTTTGTTACGTAAGAATGTGTTGCACGATAGTCGAATAATTCGTTTACACGAGTGTTTGTTGCTGAAGCGGGTGATATCGATGTGATGGGAGTAGGAGTGAATGTTTCACCGCAGACGCAATTCAAGTGATACAGCCACGTGATCTGAGACAAGCACAAATATAACGGCCTGATGCGAAGTCCGGAGAATTTTGTAGAATCGTGAAATAAAGCCGGTTGACACGGTCCGTGTTTTCAGCTAGGATCTGAGATGTGCTCGCGACTCTGTTTTTGATGGCCTGTCATGTGACGGGCCGGTAAATAAGTACTGAAGGGTCCCAGTTTCCTAATAGGGAAGCCCCACCGATCGAGTACGTACCTAGTAGTTCGTTCTTTCCTTCTTGGTCTTTTGATCTACTTTTCGTCTTTAGTTCTCTTCACTTTCTTCATTCGCCTCTGTCTCTTTGTCTTCGACTTCTCTTTTATCTCGTCTGTCAGAAGCCTCAGTCACAGAAAACTATAAGGCTGTCATTACAGTTTTACCATGACCAACTCAGAATGCCGCGTGATGATCCGACTGACTGGATTTCCGATGGCCAACCACCATGCAACTAGCACAGCCCTCATACTAACATAAATCCATCTCCGCTCAAATGATTCATCGCAGTAATATCATTACAAAACTGAGCCCAAGGCACCTCTCGGCATTCTCACTGCAGCAAGTTACGCGCTCAGCAACGGTCTCAATGCGCACGTTCAGGGATTTGCCCGCCCGGTTCCTGCGCTCCCTGCAGATGACTGTCCCATACCCGCGCCCCGGGGGCCTGGTCAGCCGCTGCGCCTCGATATCCCATAGGTCACAAGTCAATCGAGGCTGACGCGGGCGCCAGGCAGCGAGCCCTCTCATGCATGTATCTCTCCGTCTGCATATCTTCGTCGATCCTATACCCCACAGGGACACAGCCTTATGGCCCTGTTCCCCTGACTCCTCAAAATAGGAAATGACTCAGGCCAAGCTGCCTGAGCCCGTATAGATGCCACTGCCCTGCGACTTGGGATCAATATGATGCAGTCCCGCAGGATCAGGAGGCTGCCTGCCTCGTGGCGCCCGATACTGTACATCTTAGGGCTATAAACTGGTTTAAATCTTCACTCACCTGCAGAACGCTATTCTATTTTTCAGTATCTGTATCAATTCAATTCAACTTATCACAATACATTCTTCAGGGTCTTAAGCTCACACGAGCAGATACGCACTAGCATGTCTTCTGATACGAACCTCAAAGACCCTACCGTCCTTCACAAGGTCGCACGGGTAGTACATGCATGGAAGCGAGAATCAAGCATGCTACAAATGGTCACTTCATTCATCTCAAAGCCCCCATCGATTCAAACGGCAGACGCTCGTCAGCATACCGTATGGTTGTTTGATAACACTGCCTATCAGGTACCGGCGCCCACAGCATCAAGACAGGCATCATGGCACGCAGAAGTCGTTGCCTGCGCTTTCCGCAAGAATAGCCGAAGGGATATCACCAAGCTCGTCGCCATGATTGCAGACCTCATTGGACTGGACGGAGAGATGGGAACAGACAAGGAGACACGCCATCGGATAACAGAACGACTACAGCCATTCCTGTTCCATACTGCCTCTGCACACTTGATGACACTAGAAACTCCCTTGCCGAACAGCACCATCCAGATGCAGAAGATCGGGCCCACCGATCAGAGTGGCATCAGTAGTCAGACAATCAGCGCGAACAGCAAGCACATCACAGATGGCACTAAAATCCGATCATATCTTCGAGGTTGGGGAAACCAGGTTTTCATGGACACCATCTTTGCTGGTCCAGAAGGTTGGCTTGTCATCTCCGACATCGACGATACAATCAAGTACACCAAGACTTCTGAGACCACTGGCATCCTTCGAACCACGTTCGTTGAAGACCCCAAGCCTATTGCCGGAATGCCTCAACTATATGCCCATATCCAGAACCAGCTTGTACCCGCATGGTTCTATGTCTCAGCTTCTCCTTATAATTTGTACCCTTTTTTGCACGGATTCCTTGGTTCATATTTTAGTCCGGGTACGATGATTCTTCGAGACTCATCCTGGTTGGATATCAGCGAGCTAGTAAAGTCCTTCACCGTCAACACACACGAGTACAAGGTGGACCGCGGGGAGAAAATTCATGGATGGTTTCCCAGGCGCCAAGTGCTCTGTATCGGAGACTCCACCCAGCAAGATCCCGAGGCCTACGCAGAACTTTATAAGAGACATCCGCACTGGATCCAAGCGATTTGGATCAGGAAGGTTACAGACGTGCCTCATTTGGATGAACAGAACTCCCCAGAGAGATTCAAAACTGCCTTTGCGGGTATTCCAGAAGACGTGTGGAGGGTGTTCGAACAACCGGCGGAAGTGCATCATCTGGTGGCTGAACTTAAGTCAAGCAGTCGACAGGCACAGTCCCCAAAACAAGGCCAGAAACTTCCGCCACCGTCAAAAGACATGGTGATGAGCTCAATATCGCCTGATCAGTCAATCTGTTGACGGTGCTGAGATAAGCCGTTCTCTCCTGGGTTACGTCAACATGAGAGTATGTTCACCCGCAACCACGGTGGCTGCAGCCCACTCCAGAATTTATACTAAGCTCTCTTGTGCCCAAGGGTTGCAGATCATTTTATTTTCCCCCAAGTTACAGGAAGAAGCTCAGAATATACCAAAGTCAAGGCTTATCCACTGAAAGAATCTGTCCCACCTGGCACTAAGCATAACGAAGGTTCGCGGCACTCACTGTCGCAGCGGTTCATATCAATTGAGTTTGAATACTCTTTTAGTTACGATAGGAGACTGCGACCCTATCACGCATTAGAGAAGCCGAAGCGAATCGCCATGAAGCCTGCAAAGCCTCAGTCAACCACGATGGACGAACAGACGTTCGTGCCACCAACAATGAGAGCGCTTTACTTCAGCCCGGCATCAACAGCCGTCACAGACCACACATCTATGGACGAGCCTAGGACGGATTCCCACGTGAAGTTCGACACGGACTTCCAAACTCCCATCCCTTCAGGGAACGACTATCTCGTCAAGGTGCAGGCAGCCGCCTTTTCCCATGATGAGCTCCGGCTATCTAATATTCTGAACCCATCCAAGTCCATTCCGCAGATCCCTTTGCATAGTTTTTGCGGTAAGGTCATTAGTACCCCTGAAAAAGACCACTGGAACCCAGACGGGCCCAAGTTCAAGGTTGACGACGCCGTCTTTGGGCTGATCAAGCACACGCGCGACGGTGCAGCAGCCGACTACGTCATCGTTTCGGAAGATGAGCTGGCGTACAAGCCCAAGAACATCAGCGCTGCTGAAGCAGCTACCATACCCATGCCCGCCTTGACGGCTTGGGAGGCGATATTCAAGTACGCCGGGCTTGACACCGCCGACGTTAAAGAGGGGCGCCACCAGCTACGGGTTCTCATTACCAACGCGCGCAACAATGAAATTGCCACTCAGGCACTACAGTTGCTTCGATCGCATAAGCTCTTCCCGCACTCGCGGCCCTGGATCTGCGCAACCTGTGACGCTGAAGATCAGGAGGATTACCTGCGGAAAGAATTCAACGTGGACGCGACAATCTCTGCGCCACTTCCCCTACCACATGACTATGATCTCGGATCTATTTTTCGCAAGAACCGCTGGGACCCGGTAGATGTTGTCCTGGACTGCGCTGGTCAGGAGATGTTCGAGCAAGCACACTCTCCAAAGGTCATCAAAGAGCATGGTGCTGTCCTGACCGCGGTAGACTCGACGCCGGCGGAAGCCAGGGACCCTCTCCATGACGATGAGCCACGCAAGGATGGCGTGCTTAGTCGCTTCATTATTGTCAGCCCCAACGGTGAAGCCTTGAGCCGGATTTCCGAGCTAGTTGAAGCAGACGAGGTCCGAGGGAGGGTCGAGAGTATCAAGGACTTGGTTGACGGCACGGACGTGCTATCCGCGGGGGCGGCAGGAGCGGGCGGAGGACGACGGGGAGGAATGATGGTGATCCGGGTTAACTAGCATGAAGCGTTTGATATCTATCAATTTCGTGATTTTTTATTAGAAAGCAGTATGACAGCAGTGAATGTACCATACTTGGCAGCTACATTAGCGATTAGACCCATCAATCTTTAGACTAGTAAATCTATAGACCATCGTCAAAGTGCATACCAAGGAAAAGTATCTCGTTAACCCGGGCGCATGAGATGGATTGATACCCAAATTCTTTTCTTGTTATTGAATCTTACAGGTAGACGAAGCACACCCTTTAAAGTAACTAACGACATGGTGGAAGAGTAAAGCGCTAGAAGGACAATCAACAGACAGAAAAGAAGAAGAGGAGTAGAAACACGTACAGGCTCAATCCGAGTCAGGTGCAGCATAGGATAAACAAGAAACTCACACACGACAATACTTTGGTGTGACCTGATGATCAAAAAAGAGAAAAGAAAAGAAGAATCGATAGGAAGGAAGACATTCGACAGCACAAGCCACCCGGTATACATGGTAGATACATTCATAAATGGGACGGAGTAGACGGAGAGAAAAGGGACAGGTAATTTTTAAGCGCCCTCTGCTACACATGTTGAGGGAAGAAAAGAGAATGAAAGAGAGGGGGGGGGTTTGTTATGGGGATGATTAGAGGAAGTTGAAACAATTGGAATAAAAACTTAGGTAGAAGAAAGAAAAGGAAGGGGGAAAATAGTAGAAGAAAATAAATTTTTTAAAGGGAAATAAAAGGATCATAAATAGAATAGTAGATAAAGTAAAAGCAGAGGTCCGTGCAAGACCTCGTTGGATGTCTCTGTCTCCATGTGTAGCACTCATTCTTATTCTCTCTTTATTTTTTTTTTTTCTTCTTTCGATGAATTTGGCTGTCTGATGACAAAGGCACAAACCAGTTGCGTCCTTGTCATGGCATACCGGGTTCAATGTTCTGGATGGCGCCCCGGTGCTGGTTGTCTGTCCTGACTGCATGCATCTGAACGGGATTTAACTCCCCAGAGGTGCGTACAATTCCTGTGGGAGTTGGGGGCTGTTTGAGAAATACATATGACATGGCCGCGCTTTGCCTCCTTGAGAAAAGAGAGGGAACAAGCGAGTCGATGGGTGGAAAAGAAAGCTGTGGAACAAAAGCAGACAATGAAAACACAGATCAATGGAGATCGAATCGAACATCCCGTGCAAAACAATGCAAGACGGATTTCATATAAACGCCACTCTGCCAGTTCCAACCGGTAAACCGGTGACTACTTCAAGATGAAGCCAAGTAGAGCTCCCCCGGGGTAGTTGTTTTGTTGACTCAGAAACCAATAGCATAAGGGGAAATAATAGGGAAGTAAAAAGACAAACTAGGTTGGGGACTATAGCAGATGACGAAGAATGATGATACCCTTACAGTAGGGAGTCGAGTCTAGTGAAAACGCTCAAACATGCTGCCACAATCTGCAAGAGAATTAGCATTGGGCGCAGAGTAGTCAATGGATGAGGAGAAACGTACCTCCATCTGAAGTTCTCGGTCCTTCGATTTGTTCACCTCGTCGTTGATAGCCTGTGCCAGATTGGCTCCAATGGCCTGCGACCCTCCTGCCCTCCGGGCAAATGGCCACTGAGAGTATTCAGCAAGCAACTCATCCACCTGCGCGAATGCCCTTTCGCGGGCCTCGTGACTCATTGTGACCAGAGCGTTCTCCAGCACGTTGGCCGCATAGGCCGCGCATACCATGGTGATGGTTCGTAGGTAACGGAACTCGACGTCTTCAGGAAGCCATGCATTGGCCGGGAGGATCACTGTACGGCTGCTGCAGACGTTGCGGACGCGGCGGTGGAGATCGTCCTTGGCGCCTCCATCGGCGACGGGATGCGTAGCCATGTCGAAGAGGAGGAAGTTCCGCTTTTCGGTGCGGAGGATACCCTTGTCTACCAGACCTTTGGCGAGGCGTTCGCGCACTTGCTTGAGTTGGTAGCCAATCTTCATCAGATTCCATGTTTCACCTGCCCGGAAGACATGTCGCGTCAGCCAATGCGTCAATAGCAATCGCGGAAGAATCAATAAGGAATATGATCGGAGATGCTCCTGCGTAACGTACCGCTCAACAAATCGATCCAGGAGTTCACGCTCATCTTCTCACTCGACTTCATTATCTTCAGCGCCTCGTCCAGCAAGACCTCCCCAGTTAGCGTATCGTCGACCACCTCAATCACCCGATCGGCCAAAGGGAAACGTCGCCGAGAGGAGTCCTTCTGCATGCTGATCCGACCACGGAGCGCTAACTCGATCACGATGCATCCTCGGAGAGCGTAGGAGATGTTCTCGTTCCAAAAAGACAGATAACCCTACAGCGACACCAAACCATCCCGGGCGCGCCTGTCAGTCATTGAACACCGGGTGTAGATGCGCGTAGCTAGGCTAGGGGCTCACCTGCTTATCCTTCAAGCCCAGCAGAAGCACCTCCTCCATCAGCGTCAACTTGGGCTGCTTGCTGCGTTCCTCCGTCTCACTGATGTCCCTAGGATCGAAGGCGATTTTGTGACCGTTTTCGGAGCTGGTGAACGAGGTCTCGGGGATGCGGTTATCCAGCGACGAACCATTTCTCGACACGGGCGAAGAGACTCTGCTGTCGTCGTTGTCTTCGGCGCCAGCGACTCGACCGCCACCTCTCCGGCGAGTCAAGCCCCCGGCTGAGGCCATGAGGATCTAAATGCGGCTGGAAGACGGGAGTGGGGGAGGAGGGAGGGATGAAGGGAACCAGGGTGGTGTCGATAAGCACGCAAATGATGGAGTCTATGCCGTTATCGTCTGCGACATGGACAGATGTTTGCTTATTGGGCCGGTGCCTGGTGATTTTCTTGGGGGAGAGGAAGATCGGAGGTTGGAGTTGCTAAAATGGAAGAGTGACGCCGGAAAGTTTGCTAGGCGGGAAATTGTCAGGGGGGGGTTGTGGTGGAAGACGACGACGAAGAGGAAAGGCAGGCCGACAATCAATGGGGGAAGAAGGAGACGGGCGGCCAGAGAAGTGGGTAACTGAGCCGAGCAGCGACAATAAACCCCAATTCAGCCCGGTGAGAACTCAAGACAAGAAAAAAGGGTGGTGGTGGTGGTGGGAGATAAAACCCGGGGAGGGAAGTTGGATGGAGGAGATATAAAGATTGATGCGGTCGATGCGGTCGCTAAGGCTATCTGGCGCTTGGTCTTCCTTTGGCTGGGCGTCTCCAGTTAGTTAGTAGTAAGTAGTTGTTGCTTCTCCGGTGACGGACCCCATTCTTTTATGGCCACTACTACTACTTACCTACTTACTACTACTTATCTACTCCCAGCCCACTCGGTTCCAGGCCCCTGCGTGTGTTATTTTTATTTTTATTTTGTTTTCTCTCTCTCTCTCGCTCTCTGCTTCAGTCGCATTAGCATTGGTTCCAAGGCTGCAGCAGGAAATCCCAGCCCTTCTCACCTTTATTATGCTGGCTGGGGCCCTGCACTTCAATTCTCGTTGATTGCTCCCGAATCGGTAGCCTCCACGTCATCCCACGGAACCGCATATCAGATTCGTTCCGACCTGAACACCGCGTGCAATTCCAAGCTTAATTTGACGCTATCAGTTCCCTCAGTATTGCTTTCTCAGCAAATGAAGATATTTCTTCAACAACACTCAATAAAGAAAGAATAAGATGTTTCATACGAAAAGACCAGCCAAAATCAGTCAAAACTGCATTGAAGATGATATACACGATATAATAGAGTGAAAGAGCACAGGCATGTATCAGCATACAGAGTAGCGTGACCGACTCCGGGTACCTCCACTATGGCAAGTCCCATGTAGATGCACGCCAGCATTCCCTTTCCTTTCTATTCTAAATCCCCCAATCCACTCCGAGTCCTCGCATTACGTTCATATTTAGTGAGCTAGCAAAGTAGTCAGTACGGAATCCCCGCAAGCCATGTTCAATTGCACAACAAAGTGTGTTATGTTAAACTTACCATCGGGCTGACCAAGGATGTACTCAACAGCCTTGTCAACTATAGCAGAAGGGATGGTCAGTATATGTTCTCCGGCGTCGCAATACCCTGCAAGGGCATCTCATCCCAATGCTGCACTTACCGCTGTGGATGGAGTCGGCCTCCTTGTCGGGGATCTCAATGCTGAACTCCTATAGACATCCCTATCAGTATACAATGTCATGTATAAGCCAGGGTATATTCGATATCCATACCTCCTCAATGGCCATGACGACCTCAACGGTATCCAAGCTGTCCAGACCGAGGTCGTTCGCGAAGTGAGAGGCACCGTTGATCTGTTACATCGCGACCGTTAAGCTATGATTCTTTACCCGCGGGAAATCCCGGCCAATGACATCGGGCGTCATCGGGTATCCAAACTAACCTTGCTAGCATCGGAGACCTGTAAAAATTCCAGCCTGTCAGTCACTGTGCTTGTTTTATATTTCTTGATAGCTTGAAATTCCTCGCCTTGAGCGAGAAGTTGAAAACGCGCGATTCCGGACGCACCTTGTCAAAGTTCTTCAGAAGGTTGACTATCCGACCCT
Source organism: Aspergillus vadensis CBS 113365 (assembly GCF_003184925.1). Lineage (NCBI taxonomy): Eukaryota > Fungi > Ascomycota > Eurotiomycetes > Eurotiales > Aspergillaceae > Aspergillus > Aspergillus vadensis. Next base: position 326,399 of record NW_020292043.1, read on the forward strand.
CAACCTCATCCTTGTTGAGACCGGCGGGAGCGGAGTAGAGTCTGACACCCTGGTAGGCAAAGCGAGGGGCGAATTGGGCCGGACGAGCGACAGGAGAGCTACGGATCTGGAAGGGAGCCGGAGTCTTGACGGCACGAGGAACGGAGGCCCTGAGGGAGCGGACGACAGCGGAGCGGAACATGATGGCAGGAAGGTGAAGTTGAAAAGGGAGGCTTAAAAGGGCCTGAATAGGAAGAAGAGGTGGAGTGGGGGGGGAGAATGAGGAGGAGAAGGTAGTGATGGAATGGGGAAAGATTGGTGGAAATGAAGCGATGGATGATGAACGGGTTTGGATTCTGTTGCGGCTCGGAGGAAGCAAAATCCTGGCGGCGGGCCAATCACGGGGCGGCAGAAAGCCATGACCTAAGCAGGCCGGCGACCCAAGCAGAACTTCGTCGACTTCCACCTCCAACCGCTTCTGGTTCGAATTGCTGCTGTTCCCCCCCTCTGCCAATTGACCTCCCCCCTCGTCATCCCCGCTCTTTCGCGCGCTTCTTCGACTTCCGCGATGGCCGCCCCCAAGTCCGTCGCCAGGCTCGTCGCCTACTCTCGTCCTACAGCCTTCCCTCTCCGCTCTTCGCCCTTGGGATCCATCGCAAACTTCTCTTCCTCGGTGAACCGGGCAGCTACGCCAGCTGGTCCCCCCCAACCGGGCTTCCGTCTGCCCCCTCCGAAGAAATGGGACGAAGGCACTGAGTCTTCTCTCGACAAGGCCGGAAAGTACTTCCTTATGGCTGAGTTGTTGCGCGGCATGTACGTCGTGCTGGAGCAGTTCTTCAGACCTCCGTAAGTCGTCCTATCCAGCTTCGTTAGGTCTGCCTCGGTGCATATCATCATCAGAACGCCTCGTGGACCTTCTAAGCCTGTCTATTACTTTTCATTATCTTGGGGAGGATTGTTCTGTCTCAATGGATCTGCGGCTGATGCGCTGGTCGTTTAGTTACACCATCTTCTACCCCTTCGAGAAGGGTCCTATCTCCCCCCGTTTCCGTGGCGAACACGCTCTGCGTCGCTACCCCACCGGTGAAGAGCGCTGCATTGCCTGCAAGCTCTGCGAGGCTATCTGCCCGGCCCAGGCTATCACCATCGAGGCTGAGGAGCGTGAGGATGGAAGCCGTCGCACGACGCGTTACGATATCGACATGACCAAGTGCATCTACTGTGGTTACTGCCAGGAGAGTTGCCCTGTCGATGCTATTGTTGAGAGTGAGTAACCAGTAAAATTATGTAGGACGTGAGTCGTTTACTGACAATGTCGCGTAGCTTCCAACGCCGAGTATGCCACCGAGACCCGTGAAGAGCTGCTGTACAACAAGGAGAAGCTTCTCGCCAACGGTGACAAGTGGGAGCCCGAAATTGCTGCTGCTATCAGAGCCGATGCTCCTTACCGCTAAGCGGCACCTGTATTTGCCAATGATGACACCGGACACGGTGTCCATGTGACACTCCCCTTGAAAGAGATGCGAGAAAAACATGATATTAGAAAGAAAGTCTTTCCGACCTAGAAAGCCTGGCTTGTAGCCACCCCCAATTATCCCCCACGCTGTACATATCTCACGCCCGTCCCCTTTCGCCTCCCTGATTACCTTCTGTACTAGTCGGGTCTACCGGAATTGATCAGATCGGCCACTCGATTCCGGGTCTGGTTTTGTCTTTGATGTTGAAGGAAATCCTGCATGTTGTGTTGTTTTTTACTCTTGTTTGTCTAGGGATCCAATCAAAGAATTTTTTCCTTTGTTAGTGCAGCAAACATATTCAACTATAAGCTATGAAATCACATAGTAATACACTGGTCTGCCATACTCTCCGCCACTCACTCACAGCCCAACCAAACACGCAATGTCTACATCACTACAGCACTCAGCTAGCAATCTCTCCCACCAGCACCCGCCTATTGTTATTACCTACTCCTATCAATCGGAATTATCGGATATATCCTACCCTCCATACAAAACCACCCATACTCAGCAACAGACATAACCACCCCTATATCCGATAAGCTATAGTGGATAAACCCATCTCGACCAACATGATACTTTCACAGTATACAGGACACCTACACCGCAACTCTGCCTCCATATCCAACAAGGTCCAGACCGTCCACAGAAGCGTACTGTCCAATGAGTACCTGAATAGATGATACTCAACCACAGACCTCCCACGGAACTACCACTCATCTCTCCCACAAAACAAAAGGGAACTGCCATTTCTTTCTCTCCCTCAATCTCTGGTAGCGACGAGAACGTCCCGTCCCGTAGTCTGTAACAAAGCAACAGAAGTACAACAGAGCTAGTAGTAGGTTAAGGTTACTTAGTGTTGGGAGCTTCTTTGTGCAGTAGCAGGTTGACACGTTTCAGTGCTGGTAGATGAGTGTAGGAGAATGCCTTGACACAATCCTTAAATTCATACTGTGATATGTTTGAAAGCTATTAAGCATATCTGTAGACCCTTCTAGACTTCCATATGTCCCTTCCCGTCCTGCATATGGGAGAGATATTCGCTCACGGCATATCCCAAACATCTACAAGACTCATGAACTTCGATATACCAGAATAGCTATATAAGCCCTTCCATCACGAGATGGGCCCGTATACAATGAAAGAATAACCATCCTATCCCATCCCATCCAACCCAGCCCAGCCCAGCCCAGCCCTCATTCCCTAACTACCCACCCATCGATATGACTACCACCACCACCACCCTCTCCCTCCTCGTCTTCCACGGCTCCCCCCTCGACTTCATCAAATACCGGCACGCCGTGCTCCTCCTCACCACATACCCCGACAACCAACAAAGCATGTTCCACATCACGGGGCCCCCCGGGGGATTTAAATTCGTTGAGGTAACCGGGGCGAATCCCACGCAGAGCGCGAAATTAGAGCGGAATATCCCTGTCGTAACGACGGTAAGTAGTGATAATAACTCTACTACTATCTCTAGGAAGATGATCAGGGATGCGTGCGCTAGGGTTAAAGTGCGGAATGATCTCCCCGGGTGGAATTGTCAGAATTGGGTGGGCGAGGCATTGTCGGAGTTGGTCAAGATTGGGTGTTGTACCGAGGTGCAGAGGGGGTTGGCTGTTGATGGGATGGTGGATGCGTGTTTGGAGGCGAGGGATGAGAGGTTTGCTTAATTCTTTCTTTCACATAATGGGGAGGGGTTGGGGGTAAAAGTTTTGAGTTGGTTTGATATGGTGATGATGATAGATTGATAGATGGTGGTGATAGATGATAGATGATGGATGATGGGTAACTCTTTCGGGTTCATGACTTATGAGGTATAAGTTGGACGGAGTTACGACATAGACAAAAGTTTGCTGGCAGACAATTTTAACGAAGATGATGATGATGGATCACTACCATGCTGCACTTCATTACTCAAACAAATTCGTACATGAATGTGGTAGTTGTGCAAGCTCAGCTGGCATAAAAAACAACAAACAAAGACAAAAAATGCTTCGTGAGATTCGGTATATATGCACAAAATGAACAGAGAACCTCCAGAGTTTAAACTCCCCAAACACCGTTTCTCCAATGCCCGCACTCCCTTCAACTTTTTGGTCTCGAGCTTCTTTTGCTCAATCTGTAGCATGTTTCTGCTCCTCTCTGAATTTTCCCTTTTGTTCTTCCTTTTTCTTTTGATTATTTTGTTTTCTGAATCTTCCGGCCCCCATTCTTCTGTGCGTGTATGTACACATGGTCAGAGGTTGCAGCTTGGTATTACACTTTGGACGGGTCTCCACTCCTTCTTCCAACACAGCAGCACAATGTTTGCTTATTTCTTGCCTCCAGACTTGGCCTTGAAGCTGCCCTCAAAGCCCGGTCTGGACTTCTTCTTACCTCCTCCGGCCTGCTTCTTCTTGCCGCCTCCCTTGTTGCCCTTCTCCTCTCGGCGCTTCCGGAGGTTCTCTTCACGCTTCTGCTGCTTCATGTCCTTGCCCTTCTTCACGGCTTCCAGACGCTCCTTCCATTCGCGCTCGGACTTCTTCTTCGCCGATTCCTTGCGCTTGAGCGCCTTCTTCAGCAACGATGTGTCGTCACGGACCCGTTCGCCATGTGCCCGCTTCTTCGCGTTAAGCCACAGGTCCTTCTCTTCGATGTCAGCCCGCTTCTGCTCGTCCATAGCGGCGAGCTTGGCCTTCTTCGCTTCAACAGCCTTCAGGGCTGCGGCAGGGTCTTTAGGACCGTGGCTCTTAGGTTGTTCCCGGACTCCGGAAAGAGTGGGGTCGGCGTGTTGGCCATCTGCGAAGACGACGCGGCCAAAAGCGTAGTTGTTGTTCGAGCCGACGGAATCAGCCGGGGAGCGCGGGGAGGCGAGGAGGGATCCCGAGCCACCAGGAGAAAAGCGGCGAGCCATGGCTTCATCCTTCAGCCGTTGCTCCTCTTCTCTAGCCTTTTGGCGCAGCTCCTTCTTGTGCGCTTTGCGTTGCTCGGCTTTTTGGCGGCGAGCTTCGATTAGCTCTTGACGGTTTCTAGCGGGCTTTCCGTTGAGCCCATCGGCATGGCGGGCTGCGCGAAGTTCATCGAGCCGCTTCTGTAACCGTTGCTTGAGCTCATCGGGGGTAGGCTTGAGAGGCTTAGGTTCGGAGGTGGAGGATTTGGAGGCTTCGGTGGAGGGAACAATGGAGGATATGGAAGAGCTGCCCGATTGGGGATTGGAAGCATCGAAACCAGGGGAGTTGGGGGTGGACGCAGAAGAGGATGGTTGTTCTTCTTGTTCGGCGTTAAACTCGAGCGAGAGACCTTCGGCGGGGACGCCATCCGCAATTTCGCTGTCATCACTATCGCTGTCCTCTTGTTCTTGTTTTTGTTCCTTGGTCTTGTTGGCGGGGGTCGACTCGGATTTTTGCACAGCAGGTGTTTCGGTCTCTTCGGGCTGCTCGGCTACCTTGACCTTCCTAGCGGCTTCCTTGGCCTTCTTCTTCTCCTTCTGGGCAGCTTTCTTCTGGGCCTTCTTTTCCTCCTTCAACTTCTTGCGCGCTTCTGCCTCTTCAGCCGACTTGGCGGATGTGCGCTCCGCATCGGCCGAGTCTTCAGCCTGCTTTTGCTTCTTTGAGTTGGCATCTCCTCTCTTCAACCCTTCCTTGGGCTTCTCGGAGCCGAGTTCACCGTTGTCAGAAGAGTCGTCTCCTTCCTCATTCCCTTCCTCGTCACGTTTACGCTTGCGTGCATTCTCGTCCATCACATCCTTGGCTGACTTGGCGGAATCGGGGTCCAACTTCGCCCGCTTGGCTTCACGGGCCTGCTCCTTAGTCTGCTTCTTGCGCTGCCATTGATCCTATTCCAGGAACCACTGGTCAGCTGTGTCTTAAGCGCGACGCTAGATGAGACAAAGGGAGAAAAGGAAGGGCAGCAGGAAATTTTGCAGCAAGAAAAGATTGGACAAGTCACATACACTGCCATCTTCGCCGTAATAAAATTTCGCCGGGATCAGCGACAGTAAACCGTCGAAGGCCTGAGCATGGCTTCGCAGGCGTTCCTGAAGAAGAAAAAATAGAGGAGGTCAACCTCGTGATCGGGCATAATGCAATGCACGGAACAACACACCTCGATATCATCCATCCTTCAAGAAACAGAGTGACCGCAGACCTTCCAAGGGATCCAAGCCGTTGAACCAGTAATATACTGGAGGTTGATGAGAAATTTGGGCAACGCTCGGTCGAACGTAGTGAAGGCCGCGATACCTCGAAAAAATTGGGTGGGCAGGTTGAAATCTTGGCGCTCTGTCTCCGCTCGGCTGTTCACCGCCCGCGCACACAAGACTGTTGTTCGGATTAAAGTTTGACCTTGTGCAGCAGCAACTGGTCAATGAGATTACAGCTACTAAATAACTACAGTACTATGCCCACTCATCATTATACAGCTACGATAAGTCGGTGCACAAAAGACTTGAGTTTGTCCATACCATACAGAACCTCATCGACTTCATAAAGAACCCCACACCATATAGACAGCAGGTTTTTTCATCAGGTACCAGCCCATGATGATTTACTCTTGCACTTTCAGTAGTGCTGGCTCTGGCACATCCAATTCCGGACATTCTTCGCTTTGAATGTCAGTGATATTGTCATAAGGAAATGGAATCGTCCAGATTAAATCGAACCTAGATAGGAAACCCATTCATTAGAAAATCATCTAGCCCAAGACCAAACCCTCTAATAACTTACCGATCTTCAGGATATTCAGGAGGGTCCTCATACCCCAGCTCCTGGACAATCTGCCTCATCTTCCCATGGCGCCAGGAGATCAGAATATTCCCTGTTCCCTTGTACTCTTTGATCCGTTTCGCCACACACTTAACGTGATTGCGCTTGCAAGATGTATCAACGGAGAGGCCAAGGTCTTGCGCGACGGGGAGGACGGTCTCATAGGAACGCCTATGCTGGCCTCCTGAGCAGTCACCAACATAAACATTAGCTTATTCGGCCTGAAAGTAGCAATAACCGCGTGGAATGCGCCATATCTTACGCTTATTGATCTTGGGTGCCATCACATGGCCAATATCATAAGGTGACCCCACGCCGAATACTTCCCGGAGGCACTCGGCGCGTTTGAACCCATCGGCATTTAGTCCACTGTCCCCGGGATCGGGGGGTTTCTCGCCATGACGGATGAGATACACTGTCGGGGGGTTGGGGTTGGGTGTAGATGTTGGGGACGCGTGTAAGATTGTGGAGAGGCATAGGGGGGATAGTAGAATGAGTACGGATTTCATTTTGTGGCGAGGCCCAGCTGATGCACTATATATATATCCGACAATATTTGCTGGGGTATCAGACGTAAGGTCAACACATCGATAACTAGTAGTACAGGTCAGGAGGCCTCTGATGAATGATCTCGAAGTTGAAAGACTCTTTTGAAAGCTCCCCCATTTTTGCTGCATTCCAGGGAAGGAACGCTACGCAATAAGTATTTAAAGCAGAAGCAAATACGCAGTGGCACCCCCTGCCACCTACAGGCGTGGATCTACAATTGTCGCACACCATAATTGCAAACCCAACTATGAGCGAATTTTCAGGATGATCCATGTGTTCATCGTAGGGAAAGAAAAAAAAAAAACTCGGTGACGGTCGCAAGTGGGTGCTGATTACAGTTGAAACATGCTTCCGCCCTCTCCATAGTATACTACCAACTTACTGAAGTCGCAGTTGTCGGTCAGGCGGGCTATCCACCACGAGAGGCACCGCGTAAAGTATAACCTTAAAGGCGACCAATCTGTTTGCTTCCACCAGCTGGTCGCTGGAGTCAGATGATGATCTGTCTAGACTAGTTCTTGGGGGTTTGAGGGGCACTTTTTGAGAGTACCTTGCGAATACTTGAGATGTTTATCGTGGAATGAAATGAATTATGTGGTGCCGCGTGGGCTAGCTGAGTGTAGGAAGATCGAGATGTGCAACATGGTAGTGCGGTTAACCTTGCATTTTGCGTATGCTGGGGAGGTGGTTGTACTGCGTTGGTTGTAAGGGGTTTGGGGGATCTTGGTACGATAAGGTTTGATAATGATGGGTAAGTAGTTGCTTGTTGCTGGGTTGGTGCTGTAAGGCTGTAAGCACAGTAGTGGTTGATTATGGCCCCGCGTTTTTATACATAAAGGAAGGCACTTGGGTCCATGGATCATTCCATCGTGATCGTGATTCTACGAGGGATGACCAAGCATGGTATTTGCAGATTGTACAGCTTATTATTCAGCCTTCTGCCATATTTTGGAAAGAAAATTATTTGCTGCCTACAGTTGACATCATGCTTCAAGGTGGAATCGACAGGTTATCCCTTCAGCTCTGACATCCCGCCCGATGCTAGGCAGAGCACAACAGCCGCCATACACAAGGAAGGGTGTGCGCCCTGAACTAATCTCGGCGCAGCACACCCGAGGATTCGGAAAGACATTCGACAAGGCTAACTCGGCCACCTGTGATCTACAAGATATCTAGACTACCTAAAACCGGGCACATCACCTCTCTATCTACGTATCTGATCTGATCAACTGCCCAGTGGTGCCCCATAGCCCCGAGGCCCGGATCGTTGCAAGTGTCAAGCCGCCAAGGGTCCAAGAGAAGCGAAACCCAGTAAAACTGCCTGGAACCAAAGACGAGTGATCCACTCAGAGACCAGATTCACTCCGGATCCCTCCACTGCTCGTACGTGTTCGCAACACTAGGCGGACGGAATTCTACACTATTAGTGTAGTAATGTGTCTGCCTGCTAATGCCGGTCGTTTTTGGACCCCAGTCAGGAACAAACCCTACTTACTTGGGTAAGTTGTACGTAGAGTATCCGGCAAACACGGAGATGTGCTATTCCGACGATCCGGCATTTCCAGGGAAGGAATTATGGGGGCTTATTTCGGTAAAAAACTCCAGCAGATGGTTGCGAGGTTGAGTGTGTCCAATAGAATAGTGACTAGATGGTATTGGTACTATACAGTATCGGCATCGCGCCATCAGTACGTACGTAGTACTATTTATGGATTCGCACAGCCGTATTCAAGTAAATGTGCGCACGCAGTTGACTAGTTTATGCGATATGCGACAATGGTTGCTAAGCCACTGGGCGGCTGTGTGAGAGAGCCACATGTGAGCTCGGTATGATGTGTAATATTATACCATGGTAACGTCACCGATGTACCCGCGCTAACTCCGAGGCCGAAAATTCTAGTCGCGGCTAGCTCTGGCGCTTACTATGGGGGTGAAGGGAAAGTAAGGGGCCGGATGTGTAATGCGCTGCGTATCGAAGTAATTGCATAATGACAGGCATGATCAACCTGTAGAAGCCCGTTGAAATTTGCCACTGTCAGGCAAAGCAAAAGAAAACGAAAAGTACCTGATCCCCAGGTTGGCGGGGAGCAATTCCGAAAGGAAGACCAGATCAACACCCGCCCTGCGCCCATGATGAACACATGGCACAGCCACCCCGCGCTGCATGGTGGCGGGGGATCTAGTGATTCCGTACGGCATCAGCCTCAACGAACAGCCACAACGGAAGTCGTAATCTCACTTCAAACCGGGTTGATTTCTGACCGGGGGCTGTGACTGAACAGCGTAATTACTTGTTCCCGTGTTTTCTCAGCTGGCGCTGGGCTCTTGGCGTAGCGGGGGCATCATTGAATCTTGGTGGGGCTCACCTTCTGGGCGAGTCAGCACTGCGCCTGCTCAGCCCTGCAGTGCCAGATCACCTTATCCAGTGGCCAAATATCCCACTATAAAAGGCCTGGGAACCCCTCGTTCTGTCTTACATTCCCATCATCTTACCAAATCCCACTCCACTTCCTTCCTCTATCAACCTTACCAATCTATCAATCAACTACCTCTACAACTCCAATCTACATCATAACCATGTCTGGCTACGACGGATACAACAACCAGGGCTACTACGGCCAGCAGCACGGTGGTTACAGCCAGGGCGGCTACGGCCAAGGTGGATACGGCCAACAGGGCGGATACCCCCAGCAGCAAGGATATGGCCAGCAGGGTGGCTATGACCAGTACAGCCAGCACCAGCACCAGCAGCACGGCGGCCAGGGTGGTGCCTCTAGCGACTACTACGGCGGTGGTGGACAGCCCCAGTATGGTGAGGGCCAGTATGGCCAGCAGCACCAGGGTGGTCAGCAGTACGGCCAGGACCAGCGTGGCGAGTATGTTATACACTTTAGTACCTTGATACTCATGAGCTCTAGCTAACATATTTTGTCTCTAGATACAACCAGGGTGCCCCCGGCGGAGCCCAGGAGGGTGAGCGTGGCCTCGGTGGTGCCATTGCCGGTGGTCTTGCGGGCGGATTTGCCGGTCACAAGGCCGATCACGGAATCCTCGGAACCATCGGTGGAGCTATCATGGGAAGCATCGCCGAGGATGCCATCAAGAAGCACAAGCACAAGGACGAGCAGCAGCAGGACTACCAGAGCAGCTATGGTGGCTACCCCCCTCAGGGTGGCCAGTCCCACCACGGCGGCGGTGGCATGATGGACCAGCTCGGCGGCTTCTTCAAGCGATAGACTGTTCTCCTTCTCTCCTAAACCGATTGCTTTCTTCCTGCTTATTCTTACGAATTTCCTTGCGACTACCGTGAATGACTGAAATTTCGACTTTTGCTTCGTTCGGCCGGCCGGGTTTTGGATGAAGAATTATTGATTCGCTTTTTCTACATTTTACTTCTCATTGCTATTACTGAGATCGCTTTGCTTGTTACACATACCCGGCGCGGATGAAATTCTTAATTTTGATACCAACGCTGTATTCCAGTCTACATAGCTCTTCTGTGGTTACGTTACGAAGAATCATACAGTCTTTGGCCTCACTTACTTTTGCTCCCGGACAGTCATTTTGACAGCCGTAGAATTATGAATTCCCACGTAGCCCCATTCTTAGAGAGAAAATCACGATCCGACCATCCTCCCACCACCCACCACTTGACCGATCTTCACGCATTTGAGTTCGCCCCATGATGTTAACAGGATGAGGGGTTTCAGGTTGGTGGCGGGGTGGAAAAGTCTCGACGACTCGACCCCACCCTTTGCTTTTCTGTCTGTTCTCATGCCGGAAAATAAGACGAATCATTTTGAAGGTGATCAGCGAGAGCCAGCTCATCATCGACCAGTAATGTCTGCTGTAACGTCCGATACTACTAACGGTAGGAAGTTTTTGGCCCCCTCACAAAGATACCTCCCAAGGATACTAGTAGTATTGCCGGTTTAGTATCCGACAAGAAAACAAGAATTCCGCACATTCCACGGAAAAGAAAAAAATGCCTCTTTGCATTTCTTCTCCAACTATCTAACCCCACGTTACACAATCTAGAGGGATAAAGAAATAGATCGATGTAACCTCCTCCTCGTCTTGTCTACAATACGATGGTAAAAGATCTCAAGATGAGAAAAGCACACTTTCCCAAAGCGAATAGTGCGAAACTTCTGCGGCCCAACATGTCCCGGCTTACTTATTCCCCCTAACCCAAAATCCCCACCTTGACATCTCGATTACCTTAAACAGATAGATGGATAGATAGATAGATAGACCATCAGTGATCGTGGCTGAGACTGAGCGGTTAAAGGGTCGGATGGATCACCCACACACTGCAAGTTGACTTTGACATATGACCTGACAAATAACCTGGACAGGGATTGGTGAGTACGCGTGTCGCTTCATAGGCAATTGTTTGCCTCGTTTTGGAGCGGAGAAGCTTCGGCTTTATGTATGTATATGATCGTCGCTTTCTCTGTGTGTATCATTATACTGGTCATGTATTTTACCAACCTACCCTACTTTGTACTTACTTGCAGATTGACATTCGGGCGGTTGGCTACCGTGCTGTGTTCTGCATGATGGTCTAGGGGATGTAGTGGTCGATTGGTGGAATCAAGTGACATCCTGCGTACTCTTTCCGGGAGATGTCGGAGGAGTGTAGTACAAGGTTTGTTATTGGGCTGTTGTGTTTGGTCTCTGCTGTTGAGGAATGGTTTGGCGGTCTGGGCGATATGCAAGTGCTACTGTTGGTTCGTTTGACGTTGTCTCTCGTTGCTAGGTACTGGTAGGTAGTCATGTTTGTGTTTGGCGGTTCTCTGGAACATTTAAATCACCGTTCAGGTGGTGTGCTGCAAATACGAAGTAAGCAAGTAGTAGTGTGAGATGGATGCATCGGAATTGCTGGGATCGAGTTGATTTCCCCGACATCTAGAACTGGTTCCGTAAACGGCTTAGCGTATTATTTACCCGCCTCAGGCACCTGTTGTTGCCAAGCCCGACATCAAAAGTTCGAGCGGAAGATTCCCTTGAACCAGCTGCGATAGACCAGAACTCCGGCCAACACAAGACAGTATGATTGTTCGGCAACTTGTGCGGCAAAGTGAGTTCATTCTATGGATTGGAATAATTGATAGGATATATTGGTGCTGATACCCCCGTCTTCATTCAGGCCGCCAGCTTCGGGCTCTTCCCCGTCAGTCGCGCATCTTGTCCCGATTCTCTTCCACGGAGACGACTGGCCAGACTCCAGTACAGACTATCGTTGCAGAGCAAGCACCTCAATTAGAGACGCCTGCACCGGCTGTTGCGGTGCCGGAGCCTGGTACATCTGGTGCACAAGAAAAATTGGATCCGAACACGCTCCGCAGTAAGTACCGCAACATCATGACCGTGAGGCCTGCCGCTGCCTGAAGGGAAAGCTAACACATCCTCCTTCTTTTCAGGGATCAAATTCCACAGTCTCGGTAGCGATGTGACCGGCGTCTACCGGCCAGAGAGCCTCCTCAAAAACCCTCCCAAAGCCACCGACGTTACCCTCGAAATGCTCCTCGCCAACCAGACACACCTTGGACACTCGACTTCCCGCTGGAACCCCCAGAACTCGCGCTATATCTTCGGTATCAGGGAGGGAACTCACATCATTTCTCTTGACATCACGGCGGCTTACCTCCGACGTGCGGCCAAGATCGTGGAGGAAGTTGCTTTCCGGGGTGGATTAGTTCTCTTTGCAGGCACGCGAAAGGGTCAGAAGCGTGCGGTGGTCAGAGCCGCGGAACTGGCTCAGGGATATCACATTTTTGAGCGTTGGATCCCTGGTAGCTTGACCAATGGCCAGCAGATCTTGGGCCATTGCGAAAAGAAGATCGTGAACGGCATGGATGAGACGATTGAGGACCTCTGGAAAGAGGAATTGGAAGGTTACCGTGCACTCAAGCCCGACCTTGTTGTTTGCTTGAACCCCGTCGAGAACGTTGTCCTGTTGCACGAGTGTGGTCTCAACAACGTCCCGACTATCGGTATCATCGACACTGACGCCGACCCGACCCGTGTCACATACCCCATCCCTGCCAACGACGACAGTTTGCGTTCCGTGACTCTGATTGCTGGTGTCCTGGGACGGGCCGGAGAAGCGGGTCAGCAGAGAAGATTGGCGCTAGCGCGTAAGGGTGAGTGGACGTATAAACCCATGCAACCACTCCGTCAACAAGTAGAGGAGACGACTTTGGAGACCGCGGAAGGACAGACGCCTGAAGCCTCTCAGGATGTTGTGTCTGAGGAAGGTTCTTCTGAGGGAAGCCCGCTCGACAAGCCTAAGGAAGGGGCTTCCAAGGATGACGAATAGAGTCGAAGTGTTGACTATTGCTCTTATTGATATCTGTCTGTCTACATCTGAACTTTCGGCTGGGATTGTATTGTATAGGACATTGTAAATTTTCCTTTTCTCTGGTGTTATATCATGTATCAACAATGCTATTTGAATTGATCTCCTGGTCTAGTCTCATGGATTAGGATAGTCTTACTCATTGTTCCCCTTAGCTGTTTGCAGGATTCATGGCCGACCACGCCTTACGCCTAGGTTGACTGCGTTTCAGCCAGCCTCGGTGTCCTATGGGTACTTACTAAAAGGTATTGTCTAATTACAAGTTGTTCATGTGTGTCACAACAAACAGTTGATTCAAATCCCAATCTCTTCTATACTATCTAACGCCACCGACATCTATCATCATGATCCGGGTAAACCATTCTCACCCGTATTACCAAAATATCCAACGAACTTTCCATACCAACAACCATAACATCCCCTATCTAGTTCTTCAAGGTATAAACCACCCGTCCCCGAGAGTCCTTACCCTTATACTCCACAGTCTTCCCAATATCCGACACCACGCGTCTCTCATCGCCATTATGAAGGACGATATCAAGATCTTTCCAAGCAGGAACAAACCCAGACTTCTCATCACGAGAGAATCCAACAATAACCTTCTCCTCCGTGGAACTATACGTGATAGTATACTCCGAGATGCGCGCCTCAAGCGAGATACCATCATCTTCAAACCAAGTAGTACTGAACATCTGGCCATGAGAACTACCACGGGGCGGAAAGATTTCGACTCCACGGTAATCATCGACCTCTTTCACAGCCACAGAAGCCGGAGTGTCATCGCCAGGAACCCTGGTATGAACGGGCTTTCCGACGGGGATGGCACCACCGATTCTGGCTAGAAGGGGAATGCTCTTCCTCCATTCGGAGGGCACTTCCACCCATTGTCCAGAGGCGAGATAGTTATAAGGCTCGTTCATGTTCACATACCCAAAGTCGAACTTGTCATTCGCCTTACGGGGAAGGTATAAATTGGCAATGCTGACGCCTGGCTCGTAGACACCGCCGACCATGATGTTGTCACCGAACCAGAACTGCTCATCGCCTGATTTCAGGGCCTTCGTCCATACCTCCGGGTCCGATTCATAGCCCCATCCTACCCAGCGCTGGGGCGGGGACGCGGTCAGATGGCTTTCTAGACCCAGGGAGTAGATGTAAGGAAGGATCTCGTAGCGACGCTTGATGGTATCACGGACGAGAGGGGTAATCTCGGGGTACATCCACGGCTCGATGACGTCTCCGACGGAGCTGTTTCCAGGAGATGTCTTGAAGCAGTTGATGGCGAACCGAGGCGAGTGGATACCCAGTTGGATCCATCTGAGCAGCAGCTCAGGAGAAGGCTGAGGTCCTTCGAATCCCCCAATATCGTGACCGCAGCACTGCAGAAGAGAGATTCCTGCGCTGAGGGACAGAGCGTTCGCTCCCTTCATGCCCTCCCAGCTAGTCACGTTGTCTCCGCTCCAGGTGCTGGCGGCGTAGCGCATTGTACCTGCCGTGGCACTGCGAGTCAGGACGAATGGTCTGTGGTTGGGCTCAATGTTGAGCAGAGCGTCATGGGAAGCTTTGCCCATGAGTTCGGTGTGCATGGCGCGACCCCACTGTCCGACAGAGTTCTCGACGCCCTTCTTGACGGCCTCGGAGACGGTTGGCTCGTCCAATGCCAACTTCCAATCGTCGTCTGGAAGCGTGTACTCGTTGTTGTCGTTCCACATGGCGTCGATTCCGGCGCGCTTCAGGCTCTGCACACCGTCATACCACCACTTGAACGCAACAGCGGAGGAAAAGTCGATGTGACATCCGTCACCTCCTGTTGCGCCTCCGGCACTCCACAGTCGCATATAGCCCGGCTTATTGCTCGCAGGGTCTTTGAAGAACCCGTTCGAATCAATGAGCTTCTGGAAGTCGGGGTGTGAGGCGAGCAGGAATGGCTTGATGTTGGAGAGAAGGCGGATACCCCGACCATGGTATTTGGCAATCCACTCTTCGGGGTTGGGGAAGCGATGTTTGTTCCATGTGAAGACATTGCGGACCTTAGGCTCAGTTTCGGCGATCGAGTATCCGGAGCTCATTTGGTGTGCGGAGCAGGGAATGCCGTGCTCTTCCAGCTTGTCTGCGAACTCCATCAATGCCTCGTGAGCAGGCGGGTCGTCAAGCATGGTGTACTTGTATCCACCTGAGATGTACCCATATGCCCATCTGGGGACGAGGATCGGAAGACCGACAAGCTCTGCGTAGGAGCGTACGACATCCTTGAGCGTCTTGCCGACGATGAGGTACTGCTCCAATCCGCCGTAGTCTTGACGGTAGACTTTGAAGTGGCCCCAGAGGCCATCGACCTCCGAGCCGACAGACCAGGTGCCTCTGCCATGGGTTGTCGAGAAGATGGCCACGCATCCATCAGGGGATGCCTTGATCAGCAGAGGAATGTGCTTGTATAGAGGATCGGTGTTGTAAACATCGTATCCGAAGCTGTCGGTGGCCGAGAGCTGGAAATGGCGTCCTGTGAGGTCCATGGGAGCTCTTTTCTCGCCAAGTCCAACGTGAAGACAATCCCGGTCATGCTCTGTGTAGTGTGCGATGCCGGTGGAGTCTGCGACATAGGAGCGAAGTGGCAGATCGCGATATAAGGGCTTCTCGGTGCCCTTCCATGATAGGGAGACGACTGGGGTGTTGCTCCAGTCAACGGACGCTGTTACGCCTCCCACTTCGATTGTCTTTTGATTCGAACCGCCTGTAGTGGAGACTTGGACTCCATCTAGGTTTGTTGCTGGCTTGGTCACACTGGGGAAGGGAGGGAGAGGGTGGTCTTGCGACGAGAAGGTGACTCTAAATAGGTTCTCGCGAATTGGTTCGAAGGAGAAGTCGAAGGAACGCTCATCGGGGCTCGAGCGGAGATATACAGAGGAGGAGGTTTGAGCCCCAGTTGGAGACTCTTGATAAGTCTTGGGGACGAACTCTTTTTGAGGCATTATTGTGTGTACTCCCTTGAACAAGGCCAATTGAGTGACTGTGAGTACAAAGTCTAAGATACGAATGAGGATACAACTACAGGATTTGGATTCAAGCCAGAATACCGCTCTATTTGAGTGATTCTACATGCCTCTGTCCCACCGGCATTGCGTGAGGAGCAGTGCCGTTGAGGCCCACCAGCGTGGAGCTGTATAGTCGGATTTCGGGGAGTATCTCCGACACGTCTGGCATTGTCCTACAGGGTTAGTGAACTTTCCCCCACACTTTGTGCTCCCCCGCGTCCCCGTGACCCACACCCAAGCGAAGCTGGAGATACTTTTTGTACTCGGTTCTTCGCTTTTCGTGCCCGAAATCCGAAGCTAGACGCTGTTCAACGTCAAGTATCTCCCCACTCCCATGAATTCACCTGCACGGTGATGGCACGACTGCAATTCATTGGACATCGCATCGGATAATGTCCGACAGCTTCCACGTCATGTTATCCCGTGGTGTGTTGCCGGGATGGAACGACTACCTCGACGCTAATCTTGTCATGGGCGTCGTGACGAGCCATGGCTGAATTGATTCGCTCCCGCGTCGGGTTTGGGCTGCTTCCGTCCGGGGCAGAGGATGAGGCTTTCCCCACGGGGTTGCCCTTTGGAGTGTAGGTGTATGATGAATGGGGATATGCTATTACCCAGTTCTGTTGTGACCCTTTGTCTGGGTTTTATCTTGTCCTTAGGGAATCTTCTCTTCGTTCTGATTTACCCTTGCTGAAGATTGAAACGCTTATTCTCCCTACTTGAGAGGCGGTCGTCTTGTTAGGGCTATTTCAAGAACAGTTCGACTACAGAAGAATAGACGAGGAACCATGTCCCACAAACAAGGAACAACGCCTGCAGACAAGACACAAGATGAGCATATTGAATCTGTCGAGAACGCGCCCCGTCGGGAGCTGCAGCATGCAAACGAGCCTACTCAGGATACAGCGCTTGACCTCATGAGAGACGCAGGTCATTCAGCCATCCTAACACCCGAGAATAATGCCAAAGTCCTTCGGAAGATTGATCTTAGACTCCTGCCTATTCTGCTGGGAATCTATTTCCTGCAGCAGGTTGACAAGTCGACTCTCTCATACGCGTCGGTCTTTGGGTTGGTCGAGAAGGCCCATCTACATGGGCAGGAATACTCGTGGCTGGGGGCGGTCGTCTACCTGGTGCAACTCGTTGCTCAGCCGTTCGTCGCCTACATCCTGGTCAAGGTGCCTCTGGGGAAGTTCCTGGCATGTACGACCTTTCTCTGGGGCATTGCCCTGACATGCATGACCCCAGCGAACACTTTTGCGAAGTTGTTGGTTTGTCGGATTTTTCTGGGTCTCTTTGAAGCTGGTATACGTGAGTATTCCCTCTAGCTATAATCGATTGTCTTGTACTAGGGCTGAGGTTGGATGACAAGCGCCGGCATTCATTGCGATCACGCAAATGTGGTATCGTCGACGAGAACAGCCCGTCCGGCTTGGTTCATGGTATGCTATGAACGGTGTGGTGAACATGGTGAGTTCTGTCTCCGTCCTACTTGATATGTATGACTGCTAATGGGGACTACAATCTAGTTTGGAAGTCTGATAACCTACGGTCTTGGTCACATTGCATCTTCGGTCTTCGAGCCTTACCAGGTGGGTTATCTTCACCATCATGGAGGCGGGATGCTAACTGTACCACAGATTATCTTCTTGTTTTTCGGGCTCATCACGATTGTTTTCTCTGCCGTTGTATTGTGAGACACGCCGTTTCAACAACGAACGTTGCACCCTCCTGACCCTTTATATCTTAGTATTTTGACCCCCGACTCGCCGATGAAGTCCAAATTTCTTCACGAAGAGGATAAAGTTCTGGCTATTGAAAGGTATCTACTATGCAGCTATCAACGAACGCGCCAAATGCTTACGGCTGTGGTTAGACTTCGTATGAACCAGCAAGGTATCGAAACGCACGAGTGGAAATGGCAGCATGTGAAAGAAACATGCCTCGACATCAAGTCTTTCTTCTGGTTTGCTTTGATGTTCTCAATCTCGTAAGATACTTTTATTCGAGCATTGAAGCGGAACATACTGACAGTATCACAGAATCCCCAGCGGCGGCATCTCGACCTTCGGGCCATTGATTATCGAAGCATTCGGATTCAACCAATTTGACACCATCCTCTTCAATATACCTTTTGGCGCTGTCCAGCTCATTGCAACTATGGGAGGAGCGTGGATGGCCACTAAGCTCCAGATGAAGGGTCCTGTCATAGCTTTGCTCTGCTTGCCTGCTATTGCGGGTTGTGTGATGTTGTTGCAAATTCCGCACGATGGTAATCACAATGGGGCACTGCTTGCGGGGTATTATATTGTAAGTTCTATGCTGATGTATGCATGTGCTCGCTAATATTTGCTAGATCTCTGTATACCCTGGAATTAGTATGTCTCTACGAACTGCGCAGACGCCAAAGCTAACAGACTATA
The DNA here is from genome assembly GCF_003184925.1 of Aspergillus vadensis CBS 113365. Lineage (NCBI taxonomy): Eukaryota > Fungi > Ascomycota > Eurotiomycetes > Eurotiales > Aspergillaceae > Aspergillus > Aspergillus vadensis. The sequence continues at coordinate 345,011 of NW_020292043.1, forward strand.
GCACCTTTGATCTACTCATGGTCCGCGGGTAACACAGGAGGCGAAACGAAAAAGAAGCTAGTGAACGGTGTTCTACTCGTCGGACAATGTGCTGGTAACGTATGTAACCCAACCAGTCCGGAAAGCAGGGTCAAACATTGACATGAAACAGGTCCTAGGATCAAACCTGTACACTACAACCGAAGCACCGCTATACAGACGTGGTCTGCTCTCCAAGTAAGCCTGAAAAGAGCCAATAACTGACTGTTTACAAGACTGATCATGCATACAAACAGCCTTGCCATGTTCTGCGTCCTTATCCTGCTTTGCGCGTAAGTCCTCTACACCGTAATTTAGCTTCACCTGCTCATCTACTCTTAGACTGAACATGGGATACCTCTTCTTCCTCAACAAGAAACATGAGAAGAAACGAGTGAGTATGGGAAAGAGCGCAAAGATCATCGACCACTCCATGCAAGCCGTAGGAGCAGTCCAAATTGACAAGACCGAAGTACCTCAGGAGACACTTGGCGACGACAATGCGTTCAAGGACCTCACGGACTGGGAGAACGAGGATTTCGTCTATGTATACTAAGAGCGGGCTCTTCACGCCAATAAGGCAAGGAATGATGGATTGCTTTGAGGAATATGCGGGTTATGTTTATAGCGTCCATTTCATGTTATCATGTTATTCAGTCTATGGAAAGTATCTGTTATTGACCATACTCAACGTGTTACCATGTTCTTAGTATAATACTTGAACAAGAAGCAAGACAACCGGTACTGAAATAAAAACCAACCGCAAACAAACCAAGTTCGTAGTTAGTACCTTCCAATAGCCGACTCGGCAATCCCCCGGCGAGACGGCGTGGGGCCCCGCCTTTTCCTCTCATGCCATCCCCGTTTCAATCTATTTACCCCATTCCAAACCGACTCCTTCTTCCGTCTTCCGACGATCAGTGCGCATACCCTGCATTAATTGACCCAGTGTTATCCCTAATCTAGTGCAAACATCTATACCTATTCGGAAAGTAAATAATGGACTCGGACGAGGAATCCTCCTGCGCGGTATCCGCTCCAGTTGGGAAGAAGCGTATCCCGGTATGCATGCTTGGTTCGAGTCCTAGGTCTCCTTTGGAGTTACATGAGCTGCTGATGCTACTAGCGCAGTAGCTACCATCTGGATAAAAGAAGTACTGCTAATACATGAATAAATGATATAGAAAGCATGTACTTCTTGTCGGCAGTCGAAAGTACGTCATCTTTCTTACGAATGTGACACTGTGTCTTGGGTTCGATTGTATTGTTTTACTGATATGTTGGGTGGTATAGGTCAAATGCGATGGTAAACGGCCGTGTACGAGGTACGTATATACTAATAAATTCTAAGATGAGTATGCTGATGAAGATGGATAGATGTAAACGTGCAAGGAAACGATGTGTTTTCTTTGAGGTTCCGAAGGATCTTGCTGTCTTGTATGTACTTTGCTTCTGTATCTCCTGTCTTTTACACTTTGTTGGAGCTGTCGTGTGTTGACGATAGTACCATGTACAGACGCCTGGAGAATGTCGAAGCAGAAGTACAGCGTCTACGGGAGCAATTAAGCAATGTGAACGAGCTACTACTACGTCAGTCTACGCAGCAACAGCAGCAGATTGCTGTCACTTCTCCCGCTTCCGCTCATGTCATGTCTGATCCTGGGACAATGCCCACGTTTCTTGCTACGGGAGGAATGGGTGGGTATCATCATCCATGGCGAGGGGCTAGATATCCTGTGACCCATAGGGATCATGATGCTGGCGTGTTTCAGTTCCCGACTCCTGGAATGGAGGCTGCTCGGCCTACCAGGTTGCGACGCTCAGGGTTCGATATCAAGGAAGAGCCAGTATTGGATTTTATTAGTAGGGGGATGATGACGGCTGATCAGGCTATGTCGTGCTTTAGGACGTATGTTGCTGTCACATTTGGTGCTGGTTCCTGGTATTTGCTAATATGCACTATAGGTTCTTTCAGGGCTGTGTATGTGATATCTTCCATCTAGCCATGATGTTCAGGGCTCATGCATAGGGGACTTAGGATAGGTATATCCCGGTCTTTGATCCAGATATTGACACGTTCAACTCTGTGCGCACTCGGAGTAGCATTCTGTTTAATGCTATCTGCACGATTGGCAGCCGAGTTGAGATCAGTACGCTTGATACAGAATCCAGTCGATTAAGTGACAAGTCGCTGACAATTCCAGGGTCTGGATCTCAGATCCCCGATCTACTCCATGCCGAACTCAAGAGATCGATAAACGTGATTATTCAGAATAAAAACCTCAATTGCTTGGAATCCGTGCAGGCGTTGCTCATTGTAGCCTGCTACTCTGCTGAGCGGTCCTTGATCTTATCCTTTGCAACGAGAATGGCGTTAGATTTGGGGCTAGATGAAGCCTTTGAAGAACTGATACAGAGACTGACGATGAAAGAGACCGAAGGGGTTCATGATATGACAGGTGTGATGGTGGATGATGAAGAGCGTACACTCATGCGCAAATCTAGGACTTGGTTTGGTCTCTTGGTACTTGATCATATGTGAGTATGCAGTACCAGTCAGGTATATGCGCATGCTAAAAAGGTATAAACAGATTCCATGTCGACGGTGGGAAGCCTCCTGGCATCCGGGTGACAGGGAACGCTCATCGATGTCGCATTCTGCTTCGCCATCGTACGTCTACTGTCTTAGATTTACGGCTTTTCTCCCAGGTAGAGGTATGCATGCCCATCCTATATTTGGTTGTTACCCTAGCACTAATATTGAATAGCTGAACATCATACGTGGTAAGCGCCTTACAATCTAGTTCCTGACAGGCTGGATAACAAGATGGTAGCAAGAGTAAATGATACTCTAGACGCCAAAGAAACACTACAAAGATCAGACATCACAGAGTTTGTACACGAAGCCAAGGTAGATCTCGATCTATGGTTCGAGTAAGTCAATTCCTAGCAAGTATCTTCATCACATATTTCTCCAACTAATCTCAACCAGCGACTGGCTACGCATCATCGGTACCACCACTATATAGCACCATGTCCAAACCGATATATCAACTCTACTAACAAAACCAGAAAACTCCCCATCCGCCACCCAAGAACGCCCCTTCCTCCTCGCCGCCCTACGAGTCCAAAAATGCTGGGCCGAGTTAATCCTGCACTGCAAAGCGCTCCGCTCCATGGGCGTAGGAAACGTCGCGTACATACTATCCAACCCTTCCAAGCCCTAACCCAAACCATATCTACCTACTGACCCATATGCCGACGTAGAGAAATGTCCCCAATCGAGCAAAACATCCTCCTAACCGCCAAATCTAGCGCCCGAAAACATCTCCGCCTTATCAGCCTCGAACCCGACTTCTACCTCGCCAAACTAAAATACGCCATGGATTTCGTCTGGGCCAAATGCGCCTTCTGCTTCCTCTTACTCCTAAAATTATCGCGCCTCCTCCCCGAACGAAAAGAAGAACACACGGAGCTTCTAGATCATGGAAATAGACTCCTTGAAGAGCTAACTAGGACTAACGGGGAATCGGCCCCAACAACAGCAGCAGCGACAACAACAACAGGGATAGGGAACAACAATAATATCTATATGCAGATATTGCGATTGAGTATTGAGAAATACAGTCGTGTTCTGCAGGAAAGGGAGGTCAATGGTGCCTCGATTGAGGATGCAGGAGGAATGAGTAGTGGAGGGGAGGGAGGCGATACCAATCAACCGGGCACCAATGCGATGACGCCATTTTGGGAGTTATTTGATGCGCAGGCCGATCTGCAGAGTTTTATACCTGAGCAGTTTGTCCGAGAGTGGGATTTCCCAGGCTTGGATTTGTTTTATTTTCCTACGGCGTGGCAGGATTTCTTTGGGGATTTTTCCTTGGCGGTTTGATTTCAATATCTTTGTGGTTGATTGGTTGGTTGTGGGATTGGAAGGGTTACTGATTGAGTATGTGGGTACTAGTAAGAATCATCATATCATATCATATTGAGCTGGCCAAGTGTTGAAATCCTGAATGCTTTGCCAGAAGGAAGAACGTATAACTCTATATAACCATGCGAGTTTAACATTGTTTGTAAAAAAAGGATGATGTCTAAGCGGAACTTTTCCTCCAGAGCCTGTTGAATGAACGAAAGAAAACTAGAACGGGGGATATCAAAACCCTAAACCACCACCAAACTTGGGTATTATTTTATTTCATTTCTTGTGCTAAGTCGATGGGGGCGAAGTAGTTTAGCCCAGGGCTCTCATGGTAAGCTCGACACTGTAATGCAATTAGCAGGTACTCGACATAAAGCAGCAGCAGGAGAGTAAGGAGGAGTTGAAAGGGTGAACGTACACAGCAAAAGTACCCGCCGACACAGGCATGGCCCTCAGCAAGGTAGGACCAATACCCTTCCAGAAGCCAGCCAGACCCTCAACAGCATAGGTCTTCTTGAAGCAGTCGGTCATGCTCTTGAACTGCTGCTGGGCGCCGAAGCCATCGCACTGCATCTTACTCTTGACGACGTCGAAGGGGTAACTGGACAACCAGAGAGCCTCACCAGCCAGACCACCGTAGGTAGCGACCTTCAAGCTGGAGATATCCTCACGCTTGACGTTGTTGCGCTTGGCATCCTGGTTCATGAGGTACTCGAAAGCCAAGAACCAGGTTCCGTAGGCCTGGGCTTCACGGAGGTAGGTGACGTTCTGACCGCGGAAGAGACCCTTGAGGACACCGCCCTGGTTGCAGAGCTTGCGGATGCAGTCGATGGGGCCGTTGTACAGACGATCAGCTCCGTGGGGCTGGGTTTGCAGACGGATACGGACGTGCTCGATAGGGCCGGACAGGAAGGAGTTGGTGAGACCGGCAAAACTACCGGCCATGTAGTACTGGGTGTAGGAGAGAGTGCTGTCGGCGTACTTCTTCTTGTTGAGCTTCTCCAGACGTCTGCGGGCTTCGTGGAAAGCACCGAATTGAACGCTGACCTGGGGGCCCGGTTACTATGAGTGAAAAGGGGACTGATAATTGGGGACTGCTTACGCAGGCACCGATTCCGATCAACGGAGTCAGAGTACCCTTGTAGAAGGCGAAGGGGCCCTCGTTCTTCAGGATCTTGGTGGCGCAGTCCAGAGCACTGGAATACTGGGTGGTGGTTTGCAGGCGGACCTTGACAATGTCTGTTCATTGTTAGGAGAACTCTCGGGTTGGAGAGAGAGAGGGTACCCACCAAAAGGTTGTCCTGTGCATTGTTAGTATGCGCTTTGAGTAGAGATTTGTGGTAGTGATGAGGGATAGTCAAGATAAGGCATGATAAAGCAATGCGCCAGCACATCTCTCACCGTAATGGGATACTCCGTATACGGAGGACATGTGCACGCAATTGCATCGGGGGTGGTATATGTATATGTTCAAAGAACATGAAGCGATGATTATGACGTACCAAGAAGCACCTGAGCAATTCCACCAGCAGCACCAGCACCCAAATCCTTGAGGGTGCGAAGGGTTCCGCCCCCCTTCTGCATGTCCTCGAATGCCTCGGACTCCATTGCGGGGAAGTATTACAGGTTCGGGAAACTGAAAGTTGAAAGGAGATCGAGTCGTAGAGCCTAAGACGGAATCGCACCGAACGACGCAGCTGATCTCTTAATCCCGAGAACCCAGGAGTCTTTGTACAGACAGGAAGAAGGAGGAAGAGACGGAGCTTATCAGAACGACGAGAAAGAAGAAGAGCGCAATTGATGTCGCGAGAGTGCTCGCCTCCGATTCGGCGATGGCGCCGAGCGCACGTGAGGCGGAAAACTGGCGGACCCGCGGGATGAGTCAGCAGGCGGCATACGGGCGGATACACCAGCGTTACTTTGGTTACTTACGGCGCCGATGTTCTTCTCCGCAGTTTTGGCGCCGAGGGTTTCGCTGTGAGCAACGACAATACATCATGCACAGACGGGCTGCTTTGGAAGTGAGTTGAATTTTCATTATAACATCACAGCTTTTGAGCTAATAGTCATCCTTTTCTTCCAGCTATCCCGTCGTCACGGTGTCGAATGGTCGTGCGCAACCGCCCGCAGAAATGCTGCCTTCACTCCCGTAGTAGGCTTGGTGCCTCGACGGCATTTTCGAATCTCTCCTCTTCGCCTCGATTCATCCGATTCTCCGCCATCAAACAGTCCTGGTGAACCAGTTGCAGGTACAAGCTCCGGCTCAGCACCTACGGGCCCGAAGTTCGGTAATCGTTGGGGAAGCAAAGCACAGAGACCGCTTGGGCTGAGTCCGGCGGAGCAGGCTATTCGAGACTCCTTAGTCGCAAAGAGGCAACAAGAAGAACAGCGACAGCAACAACAATTACAGAGACAAGAGCAAGACCGGCTGCGTAAAGAGAGGCAACAGCAATCGCAACAACGATGGAAGGAAGGGCGGTCCCAGGGCCGCACGGAAGAACAATGGCCGAGCACGAGATGGCGTGAAACTGGCTTCAAGCCCAGGCAATCCGATGCATTCCCCAGGCGCCGCTCGGGTCTTAACAGTGAGGACAAGGAAAGCCTGTCTCTACAGCCCGACAGGTCACTCGAAGTCAACGTCAACAAAGTGCCCAAGCACAAGCGGTCGACAGGCTGGACTTGTCCAGATTGTCAGACGAGATGTTACGGGCAGCATACCGTCTGCCCGCACTGCAAAGCACCCAGGCCAAACCTGCACGAGGGGCCGCAACGGCACCGGGGCTCACCCCGCCATCGCCACGCAGACGAGGAAGCTACAAAGATTCGAAAATTGGGCCAGTCTATTTTGTCTGATAAGGATAGCGGGAATGCTGAAGGGCTCGGCTCAAGGGAAACAGCGTTCAGAGGTTATATGGCAAGTCAAGGGCAATTTGCCGGTCCACGACCTGTGTTCGACTCTAATGTCGATAAAGAAATATCCGTCCAGGAAGCCAGGGAAGCAAGGAAAAAGGAAATAGAGGCAAGGAAAGAAGAGAGGGAGGCAAAGAAGGAAGAGAGGAAAGCGCAGCAGCAAGCAGAGGAAGACAAACAGGAAAAGAAAGCTAGTGACCCTTGGACCTGGGATCCGTCATCTTTGAAGAACATCAAAGTACGTGAAGATGATGTCCCGGAAACGAAACCGAAACGAAAGGCCAGTCGCAAGCAACGCGAGTCTGGTAGGGATGAGGAGGATTTATTTGACGAGGACGAGGAGTCTCAGCGCCGGAGGCGTCGCGAAGAGAAGAAGCGCTTGAAGAAGGAGAAAGCGCGCAAGAAGGAGATGCAAGCTAATGTCAGCCCTCTATATCTCCCCGAGTTCATCAGCGTCAGCAGTCTTGCAGACGTCATTGGCGTCCGTCCTGCACAGTTCGTTAAACGTATGGAGGATATGGGTTTCGACGACGTTACGTACGATCATGTCCTTGATGCCGAAACCGCCGGTCTGATCGCATCTGAATACAACTATGAACCCATTTTTGACAGTGGCGAGGGTGACTTGACCGCAGCGCCAGAGCCAGAAGACAAGTCAAGCTTACCTGTCAGGCCCCCGGTCGTGACGATCATGGGACATGTTGACCACGGCAAAACCACCATCCTAGACTGGCTTCGCAAGTCCTCGATTGTCGCAACGGAGCACGGAGGTATCACGCAGCACATTGGTGCATTCTCGGTGGCTATGCCTTCCGGAAAGACCATCACCTTCTTGGATACCCCTGGCCACGCTGCTTTCTTGGATATGCGCCGTCGTGGTGCGGACGTGACCGATATTGTGGTCCTTGTGGTTGCGGGGGATGACAGTGTTAAACCCCAAACGATTGAGGCAATTAAGCATGCCGCTTCTGCTAATGTCCCCATCATTGTTGCCATGAGCAAGATGGACAAGGAAGGCGTCAATCCCGACAGGGTGAAACAGGACCTCTCGATGCACGGTGTACACGTCGAGGATTTTGGTGGTGACGTACAAGCAATCGGCGTAAGTGGAAAGACCGGCCAGGGAATGCTGGAGCTTGAAGAAGCAATTATTACCTTGTCAGAGGTGCTCGACCACCGGGCTGACCCCCAGGGTAACGTCGAAGGATGGGTTATCGAGGGCACCACCAAGAGCTATGGCCGTGTAGCTACTGTACTTGTCCGGCGGGGAACACTCCGAACGGGAGATATCATTGTTGCTGGCACCACCTGGGCGCGCGTGCGCACACTTCGGAACGAAGCTGGTCAGACAATTCCCGAAGCCACTCCTGGCATGCCAGTGGAGGTTGATGGCTGGCGAGAACAGCCAGCGGCGGGCACCGAGCTTTTGCAGGCTGATGACGAGCAGCACGCTAAGAGCGTTGTGGACTACCGGTTGGAACGGGCTGAGACACAGAAACTGAGTGAAGACATGACCGCTATCAACGAAGCGCGTCGCGAAAAGCTTGAGAAACGCCGTCAAGAAGTGGCTGGCGCGGACCAGGCCGAGGAGACTGTACAATCCGGCCCCAAGCCAGTGCAATTTATCATCAAGGCCGACGTTGGTGGCTCGGCAGAGGCCGTTCTCAACTCGGTCACTGCTGTCGGTAACAACGAGGTGTACGCCAATGTACTTCGCTCCGAAGTAGGCCCGATTAGTGAGTTCGACATCGAGCACGCGGCCACGGCCAATGGCCACATTATCACGTTCAACATGCCTGTCGACCCTGTGATTTCTCGGATGGCCGAGAAGCGCGGCGTCAACATCATGAACCACAACGTAATTTACAAACTCATTGATGATGTCAAGAGCATCCTGAGCGAGCAGCTGGCACCAAACGTCAGCCAGCGTGTGACAGGAGAAGCAGAGATCGGACAGATCTTCGAAATCACGGTTAAGGGACGTAACAAGACAGCCATCGCAGGATGTAAGGTGCGCAACGGAATGATCAATCGGGCCAAGAAGGTCCGTGTGATCAGAGGTAATGAGACAATCTACGATGGTGAGTTGAATCCCTCAATGGGGTGTTACTTATGACAGTTGACTAACTGGCCGCAGGCTCAATCACGTCTCTAAAGAACGTCAAGAAGGACGTAACGGAGATGCGCAAAGACACGGAATGTGGTATCGGCTTCGATGGCTGGACCGACTTTGCCGTTGGCGACCACATCCAATGCTACGAGGAAGTCTTCGAGAAGAGATACCTCTGATCGACATTCCGGCTTCACATTCACACCCCCTTTTCCACTCTCAACTTCTGGCATCTGTATTTTTAGCGGACATCCATCGTCCACCTCTACATACATACCCCTTGGCTGTTACCATGTTTCTCATCTGCATGTCCCCAAAGCGTGTGGCTGAGCAACCCATTTTGTACAATACGATTCCGGGGATGAGCCTATACCAAAAGTACTACGCATCATCACCACCCGGATAGAAAGGAGTCTACAAATCAAAGTTCTATACCCATCTACAACGGCCGTCCACATTTACCCAACCCAACCCATGGTATCATATCCAAAACTACACGTAACCATCTACCTAGCCTTCCACCTCACTCTCCCCACCCACCTCGCCCAATCCATCACATCCTCCCTCTCACAAATCCTCTCAACAGTAAACCACTCCCTCGCCAACTCCTCATTACTCGCCATGCGATGCACAAAACTATGACACGCACGACACAACCACGCCACACTATTCAACCTCCACTCCTCATGCCACCCCTTCTTGACCACCTTGGCATGCACACTCCTCGGAATCAAATGATGATACGACAGCGGAATCCAATCCCGCTCACAGATCTCGCACGCATCCGTGCGCGTAGTCGCCCACACTGGCGGCGGCTTCGTCACCGACGCTACGTACTCGCCTAGTATCGGCGCGAGGAAATAGGGAATGTCGGAGGCCGATTCAATGACCGCGTACGCTGTTAGGGTATCTGTGATGGAGGCGGGTAGGGTGTGCGAGGTCCTTTCGGCGAGGTGTTGCGGGCTGTATTCTTTGTCACTTGTGAAGTCGGTGTTGGGGTCGTAGGTGAGGGTTTGGAGTGTTGGTGGTTGGAGTGATGGGAAGGTTTCTGTGGCTATGAACTGTTTTTTTGGTAGTGAAGAGAGGGGGAGAGGGGGAGGGGGTGGAATACCCCGCTCTCTCGCTCTCTCTTGTCTCCTCTCGGTGTTGTTAGTTGGGTGTTGTTGTTCTTGTGATAGTTGGATTTGGGCTAAGGTGTAGGCTACGCACGTCGATAAAGTCAGCGAGGTCTTCTGGATCTGTTTTGGTGAATTCATTTTGTTGGATCTGTTCTGCCTCTGGTTTTGGGTCTGCTCGACTGCTGGACTTCTGGCGCGGGGTTGTGCGCGGACGTCGCGCTTTCTTGGTTCGAGGTGTCGGAGAGAATTTCGCGACGATTGCGCTCGATACGCAATCGCGGAATATCTGGTAGTTTTCGCTGTCTGGCGCTGTCATTGTGGTTTCATTGGGAAGGTTGTTGGGTTGGTGTTTGTGGTGGTGAGGCGGTTGGGTCGATGAGTGAGGCCCTTGACATCATCGTCAATCGCCCTTTTTTACATCAGTAGTTGAGTTTACGGGAGCCGTGTTTCTTTCTTGTCTTCTTACGACCACATCTATTCGAGAGTCGATTGCGCTGGAACACTCAATTACATGATGGGGGATATTGTTCTTGCGTTCGACATCTACGGCACATTGCTCTCTTTCGAGGCTGTCACTCGTGAGCTGGAGCGCTTCTTGAATGACGGTGCCCGGGCCCGCACCGTGGCACAGACATGGAGACGCTACCAGCTTGAATACACCTTCAGGCTGAACAGCATGGGTATGTTGTAATGTTTTGTGGTCTCGCGGGTCTTGCTTCTACGTTGGCTAATCGTCTCATGCTTCAGGGCGCTATCTCACCTTCCTGGAAGTCACCAGGAATTCCCTTCTGCATGCCTTGGATGATACGGGTACCTCGTTGGGAGACAAGGAGATTGAGCATCTGATGGCGACCTACAATAGACTGACACCCTTTCCCGATGTCGAAGACGCTTTGAATCAACTTTCAGTCTTCCCGCAAGTCACTTCAGTTATCTTTTCAAATGGCACCCGGGGCATGATAGCCAATTGTGTGGAGAGCTCGACGGTTCTATCGCAGCACAAAACATTCTTTAGAGATGTTGTCAGCGTCGACGAAGTGAAGCAGTACAAGCCCGCTCCAGCAGTCTACAATTATCTGGCAAAGTGCGTCGGCCGGAACCAGTCGGAGATGAAGGATATCTGGCTAGTCAGTGGCAATCCATTTGACATTGCAGGCGCCCGCAATGTGGGTATGAATGCCATTTGGGTAGACCGGGCTGAGGCAAGCTGGGTCGACAAGGCGTTGCCTGATGTCAAGCCGACAGCAATCGTTCACCATCTGGGAGGGATTGTAGATGTGATCAAGCAACAATTGTCACCATAGCATCCTTACTGCTAGCACCTTTATAGGTTTTTTTTTTTTTACATAGGTTGAGAAATAGGCAACATGCCGAATTTTTCAAAAGTGATGTACCACTGTAAATATTTCCAAACGCTCCACGCTTGAGGAGGAGAATTCGGGGTAAGTCAGCGAGTTGCTCTGACCTTCTATTTCCCCTCCAAGGTTCCACGGTCAAGGAGCTCAGAGTGAATAAGAAGGTGTTCAGTTTATGTATGGAAGAAAAGAAAAGGAAAGGTTGAAGCGGGCGAAAATTTCAGCTTTATAGCTGTTCTTCACCGCCTGCTTATCGATAAGGTCTTGGCGGGCATGACGATGTTGAGGCCGTGCTCGGGTGTGTTTGTGCCTTGTCCGCATCGTTCTCCATCTCACACTTGCGCTCTTTTTCTGCTTTGATACAGACCCCTTTTCTACCAGCTGTCTTTTGGCGTTACAATCTCCTTTTGTTTATCTGATCATGCCACACAGACATATCGATACTACTAAAGCAGCGTGGTTATATCCCCTGCGGGTATGTTTGCCCATGTTGCTGCCTGTTCCCTTTTGTGACGTGAAACTGATTGTTTGGTCTTTCTACAGGGCATTTATTATTTTGCATCGCATCGCTACCTTTGGCCGCTTTTCAAGACTCGTTTGATCCCGATAGTTCTCCTGTCCGCTTTCATCTACGTCCTGCTCTTCCTATTTGCATATTTGCCTCAGGTGGCTTTCCTGTCCATCTTCCAGGGTGTCGGGGCCTGGATCAATGGCGCGTTCCTGGTTCTAGGAGAGGGGGCGGCCATTGTCGCTGCTCTCTTTGAAGCCTTCTTCGTTGATGAGACCCTCGTGGACATCTTCGATTCGGTGCTCGTGAGTGAGGGTCATGGCGAACTCGTCACCATGTCGAGGGTTTTGTACCCCCAGGGCGATGATGTCGTCAAACGGCTCGGCAAGCCCACCAAGAGCGCCGTTTATGCACCGTTTTCTCTACGGCAAATCGTGGAATTTATTGTGCTTCTACCGCTGAACTTTATTCCCGTGGCTGGAACACCCATGTTCCTCGTGCTGACCGGCTACCGGGCGGGCCCCTTCCACCATTGGCGATACTTTCAGCTGTTGGATCTTTCGAAACAACAGCGCAAAGAAAGGATTCGCCGCAGACAATTGCAATACACCACGTGGGTTTCAACCTTCTTTCCCCTGACACAAACCCCCTTGAAGATCAACCGAGGTTCATACTGACGCTCAACCACGAGGGAACCCAGATTTGGGACGGTGGCCCTGATACTTCAGTTGATCCCCATTTTGTCCATGTTCTTCCTGATGTCAACCGCGGTTGGATCTGCTCTCTGGACGGTGGATCTTGAAAACAAGCGCGATCTTTTGGGCAGGAGGCCCGCGCGAGATCCCGAAGGTCTCTATCGCGATGATTACAATGATGATGATGCTATGATTTAGATTGTGTTTTTCTTTTATTATTCTTTTTTCATTCTTGATGCCTCTTTAGCCTTTATTCCCGCTTCTCTTAGCGTCACCCGTCTTCTTCACTTCTATACTGCCCTTGTGGTTTCAACTACCTTGACAACTGTTGGGATATCAACGTACAGAATTACCGATTTTAATGTGGTCACACCGATGACCGGGTTTAACCGAGCCCTTCTTAGCGTCATGAATCATGAGTAGAGACTAGAGAGGGGGTCGGTAATAGTTCGATCGTTCCATTATTGCCATGGTTGGTCCCTGCGACAGGACGCAAAAAGACTGCCGACTCCACCTGCGGGCTTTTTCTAAGGTACTTTGGTAGACAGGGAGCCTTTGGCTGGTCGAGGATAACTAAATGTAATTAGTATCGGGGGGGTGGAAGTTAAGATTAGTGTGCGGCGGAGACGGACCGATTGGGAAGTAACCCCTGACGGGGCGAGACTTAGCAGCACTGTTAACAACTTAGCAAACCTTGCCGGCGCCCGACAGTGCTCCGATCCTATAGTAAGTAGTAACTGACTACGGAGACTAGACTATACTAAGTCTTCTCTACCACAGAGTTAAGAGTTCCGGATTTGTTACCCGCTTCTACTCCCAATTTGTGAGCAAATCAGGCACCGAATTCCTGACGGCACTTGCGACGATGGGAGTCTCAGTCGGTTCCCTCCATCGTCATCGTTGGCGCTCCGGCATAGTTGCTGCTTATTATTCCTCTTACCACTAACTAAGTTGATTAGCTATCTCACTAACTTAACTAGTTAACTGTCTTAGCCTCCTTCAATGCGACCCATCGCATTTTCTAGTTTCGTTGCCTCGGCTGCCCTTGAGCCTCAAGTTCCAGCATATCAACACACAGTCTCATTTGTAAGCGGGAAATGACGCGCAGCCACGTGATCTCCTCCCCGCCTGATTCGGAGTCTCGGTTCCTCCTTCTCCTCTTCTCTGATCGACACTCATCAATCAAGATATGACCCAAAACAACAGAGGAAATGATACTACGAAAGGGGATTCGACAGCAGACAATTGATAGCCTTGTACGAAGAGGAAGAAAATAAAACAGAAAAGAAAGGAAAAGAGTTACCAAGCAAACACATTCCGAGGCTCCATAAACGGCCATCACCGGTGAAGTGCAGGGCTCCGATTCCACCCGTCATTGGAGCCCCTCTTCTCGATCGACGGCGGAGTTTGGCCAAACTTAAGGTACCAGACTACTACTTCATCCACTATCTACTTTTGGCCCAGCCAACCTAAGCCGGCGTCCAGGCCTCCACCGGGCGGAGATATCCTGACCTGACCGGTGGTCGATATTGCATTAGGTCACTCTGGGGTCGCTTCTTTTGGGCTCACTGCTCATAATCTTAAAACTCAAAAGTTGAACGGTCGTGCGAAAACCGGCGATTCTAGTCTTGCCATCTTCCAATCCAACCCTTCTAGACTAAACCGCCGTCCCTTAATAATCTTCGAGCCTCGTTCGGGCGATCATCCTTCCAATTTCCCCCACAACAACTGGACCGTTCGCCCGATTGTACGGTCTTCGTGCACTAGCACTCTCTATTCTACTTCACCCCCCTGGTGCCCCCCTCCTCTCCGAGGTGCTGTTACTCGCTAGTGCCCGGGACTATCGGCCTACCTTAACTACTACTAGTCATTCCTGCTGCATCTTCTCCAGGTTTCCTTCGTCATTATCCCGCTATCCGTCTCCGACCCGCACTCGACAGTGCTGCTCTGTCCAGCATCTTGTGGTGTAGTATGCGCGGACGTCCTGGTCCGGGTCCGCGACAACTACCCTATGTTCTAGGCTTCTGAATGCGATTTAAATTAGCATGGGGATATCCGCTGTGTCCTTTACATGCTCATGGACCAACGAACCAGACTGCGTAAGGCTTGTGACGCCTGTAGTATTCGAAAAGTGAAGGTATACTACATGCAGCTGTCACTGTCCATGATAAAAGTGCAGTGTTGGCTAACTCTGCTCAGTGCGACACCAGCGGACCACCTTGTCGGTCATGCGCAAGCTTGGACATCCCTTGCACTTATGAACGACCGAGTCGACGTCGCGGTCCCCCTAACCGCCATGCAGAAGCATTCAAAAAGCAAAAACTAGCAGAGTCCCCTGCAGGCTCCCCAAGTCCATCAGACCATGCTACCCCGGGTCCTCCCGGGTCAGTGGGGAGCACCACCATCCCCTCGTCCACCCCAGCACCTTTGTCGGCGGAGTCCATTTGTTCTATGCCGACCCTGTGGCTATTAATAGACGATTTTTTCACCTACATCCATCCCTTAGTTCCTGTCCCTCATGAGCCCACGTTCCGCGCCGCATTGGAGCGGCGAGATGACCTTTCTAACCCTACCTTTTTGGCCCTCACGGCCGCCATGGTCGGGACACTGGTGGCGTCCTTTCCGCGGAGGCCCAAGCGGCATCTGAAGACGGAGGCGGAGAAGGCAGCATTTCCACACTCGATGGCATTGGTCAGGCGATGCCATGATGTTGCAGTCCAAGCTAGGGGCTACGGCTATCTGGATCGAAGCGCGACAGTGTACGATGCCGCAACTAGCTATTTCCTTGGACTTTGCGCAGGATATGTCTGGCACATGCGCCGATGTCGCGCATATTTCGCGGAATGCCTTACTATGATCCATGTGTATGACCTTTCTCGGCAGTCGAATCACTTTCGGGCAATGACTCCGCCAAGCCCCTCTTCCTCGTCGCGTTATTCGCAAGATCCTTTTGGCGGCGCGACCGCCGATCTTCACGTCGACATCATCGAGCAGGAGCTCGGACGACGCTTATTCTACACCACCATCGCCGGCTACCGGACGCTGCAGCAGCTTGGCTCCGGTGACGTGACTATCCATGTGCCTCCTGAAACTCCGACTTCGCGCTATCCTCCCTTGCCGCTCGAAGTGGATGATGAGTATATCTTCTCCACACATGTTGAACCACAACCATCTGATCGGATTTCTCTTCTGGTGGGCTTCAACGCCAACGTCCGGGTGTTCAGTTCGTATAATACTCTCTCCGCCTGGGAGACTGCGTTTGGGAGCGGCCAGGTCTTTGATTGGGAACGGCAGCGCTCTCTTGTGTGGGAATGTCTGCAAAAGGCTAAATCTGGCTTATCTAATGTTCCAAGAGAATTGGCTATCCAGCTATCTCAAGATCCCGAAATGGGCAACGGGCATGGCCAATACGAGACTACACCTCCTGTGGAGGATCCGCGGGCTCGTAAGCGCCATATGCAACTTCAGATTCAAAAGGCGAACATCTACGCGAGCCAGTTGGGCACCCGATCATACTTGGTAGAGAAATATTGGACCTTGTACGGGGCGTGGAAAATGCAGCGAAAACAATCCGACCAGCAAATTCCTGTCAGCCCCAGAACTACGATTAAGGTTGAAGGTGAGCCGCCGCAAAGTCTAGACACATACGATGCGGAAGCCCAATCAGATTATATTGGGAGGATGATGGCAGAAGAGCGTCGGGTGGTGATCCGGGATCTATTCATCTTGTTGCAATCGGTCAACGAGAGTAGTATGGAACCCAACGGCGGCAGTTTCGTATGCACCCTGTGTTTCCTTCAACTTGAACCGGGAGAACTGACCCCTTCATAGACCGCTAAAATCCGCCAAATCGCCTCCACATTACTCAACTTCCCGCACCATAGCATGATCACGCCCTCCACTTCTGGTCCCCAACCTTTAACATCCGCAGAAGCCGAAGCTTACCTTCGCGCGTTCATTGATACTCTTGTACGCCTAGAGGGGTTCAAATCCGGATCTAGCCAGGGCAAAAGCGGATCCAGTCCCGAGGTCCACCGACAATCCATCAGCTATTTGAGCGATCACAGCCGCGACGAAGAAGAGCTGCGCCAATGGGCCAGTCTGAAAGAATACCAGGCCAAGTTTGCCGAAGCAGGGGGCATGTTATCCGAACTGTAATGGACACGAAGGCATTTTTGAAGCTGACTTATTTCGCATCATTTATAGCTGGAGTTTCTGGAATGGGATACCGATTGCTTTATTCGTTTGGGAGGCGGGATACTGATTGTTAGCAAAGCTGGGGTGGCGACGGAGTTCAGTGTGTGTACTATTTGGGGCGGGAGTACGATTGAACGGCCTTGGTGTCTATATCTTTGTGTGTATTATTATAGAGTGTTTCATTGACTGTTTGGCTGTGTTATCTTTTGTGATGATACCTGTATCTGGGTTGTTGCATGGGTGGATGGATGATATGATTTGATATGTTGGAAGTATCTCGAATGAGAGAGATGACAAATAACAATGTGAATAAAGTGACTGATGTATACTACTACAAAATAAACAACATAAGCCAACCAATCGGGATCAAACCTGGAATTATATGTCAAGTTCATTATTACTTATATCTATAATCACTCCTAACCAGTTAATTCACATAACAACTAAATCAAGTACTCACACTCTCCGTCTCCGTAACCCTCTCCGTAACAGTCTCCGTCCTAGTCACCGTCTCCTTCTCCTTCTCCTTCTCCGTCACAGTCACAGTCTCCCTCTCCCTCTCCGTCACCGTAACAGTAACAGTAACAGGACCCGTAAGCGTCACAGGCACAATCCTAAGAACATCACCCGATTCACTAGACAGGGACGAAGTTACCGTAGGTATGGACGTGGACACATCCTCCCCAGTAGATTTCGTTGACGTTTGCTCTGCATCTAACGGAGTCGTCGTTGTCGTCGTCGTCGACATTTTCTCTCCCTCAGATGTTGTTGTTGATGTGGTGGTAGTGGTAGGGACAGTTTCCGAAGTTGGGGTGGGTTTATCAACCACAGTAACGATAGCAGTAGCAATGGTGGTGGAATCATAGGTTTGTTCGGAGGTGGGTGTATCTGTGATTACTACGTAGATTGTTTGCATGGTTGTTGATGTGGAGTGGAGGGTGGTTGGGGTTGTGGTTGGGTTGATTGTTGTG
Source organism: Aspergillus vadensis CBS 113365 (assembly GCF_003184925.1). Taxonomy (NCBI): domain Eukaryota; kingdom Fungi; phylum Ascomycota; class Eurotiomycetes; order Eurotiales; family Aspergillaceae; genus Aspergillus; species Aspergillus vadensis. Next base: position 362,812 of record NW_020292043.1, read on the forward strand.
AGGGATGATGTGGATGTTGATGTGGTGTCTGGGTTAGAGGGTATGAAGGAGGAGGTTCCAATGACTGTTGTTGATCCTTCGGGTGTGACTAGTACGACGACTGGGGTTGGGGCTGAGGTTGTAGTTGTGGTTGTGGTGGCGTCTTCTGTTTCTGGTGTGGGGGTGGTTGTTGTGGTTGTATCCACTCGGTTTGTTGTCTGGGTGGTCTTGGTTGTGGTTGTGCTTGTCGTGGGTATGGTCACCCCGATGAAGGGTTTGGCTGTGTGGGAGCTTGGTGTGGTTGTCTGACTTTCAGTGGGTGTTGATGAGGTGTCCTCGGCTGTAGTTGTTGTGCTCTCGCTGGAGTGTGAGGTGGAGGATGACATTTCGGGCATTGAGGAAGAGCTGGTACTGGCTTCTGGGAGAGGCGTGATGACTCCAATCGTGAAGCTGGTGGACGTTGATGTCTCGGAGGTGTGGGATGATGTAGTGCTCTCTGGAGCAGCGCTTGATGATGCGGGTGCAATAGTTGAGGAATGTAGTAGTTTACTAGATGATGCGATTGTCACCTGGGGTGATGGAGATGCTTTTGACATCTCTGCTGCTGTGCTGGAGGAGTGTGATACTCTGGCAGTAGAGGATGACGTCTCGTGCAGGATGTGAGAAGAAGTTGCTGCGTGAGATGACGAGGCTTCCATTGGACCTCCCGGCATGGCACTTGAGGGAGTTACAATATGGGAGCTCTCTGAATGAGTGCTGGAGCGTATTGTGATATGCACCACCTGCGACGAAGAACTTGTCGTATGAGAGCTTGGAACTGCACTCGCGGGAGGCGAGTAGGGTGCTGAAGATGAAGGTGTAGTTGTGGTAGTAGTTGTAGTTGTAGTCGTTGAAGTCAGCGACAAGATAGTCACGGTGCTGTCTGATGAGACACTTGTAGATAACGAGTGTGTAGCTGCAGAGGAAGACTCGAAGAGAGAGGTAGTTGAGTCGACATGAGTAGAAGTAGTCGGAGATACCTGAACGAACGCAGCTGAGCTGGATGACGCCGGCTCAACGGTAGTGCTAGAGCTGGATGCAGTCTGAGGCAGACTGGAGGGTGTAACCGGAACTACAGTCAAAGCGTTGATCTCATCGTCGTCATCGTCATCGACCGAAGGACTGGCAACGTGCATATAAGGTGTAGTGAGCGAAGGAGATGGGGAGCGCGACTCCAGGTCTCTCTTGGCAGCAAAAGGAGCAATCGGACCAGCCGCACAGCAAAAGACCAGGAAGAAGGTCACGAGGATCACTGGTATGAGCGACATTATCTCGTCTGCTGGTGGAATTATGCAGTCGAAATAGTATTGATTCAAGATTATGTATGTATGTCAAGGAGATGTAAAGAGGACAAATAAACGAGCAGTCAAAGAGAGTATGCAAAGATAAATAGCTGACCACGCTGCATTGACATGTATTGGCAAGTTCAGAAGCGACAGAGATTCATCTTTGACTCCAATTAATATCTAGAAACATCGAAAGAGTGAAGGTGAGGAAATAGTAAAGAAGGACAATCAAGAAGATGGATGATGCAGAGCGAATGAGGGTTAGACAAGAGAAAGACCGTGTTTAAGAAAGCCAAGCGATGAAAGCGCCCACCCGTCATCTCTTTATTTAGTTTATGCCACGGCCTGGACCGTCATCAAGTGCAGCTTGACATGAAACACTCCGACAGTCCAGTTTGCTGTTGTGGGACTCGAAGTTGGGATCGGTTGGCTGGCGAGAGTCGAGTTGGCGCGCGACAAAGAAGTGACGGCTGGGATGTTGCAGCACCCGCCCCGGTTGGGCAACATTTCCCATTCATTGGCAACCGTGTCAAGTCTTGCAGAACAGTGGATCATACCAATCTTTCTACTGAGCTCTTATGAATGGATCTCGCCATGTCCGAGCATACGCCTCACAAGCTAAGCCACCTTCTTGTGCCAGCCAGGGCACGGCTTGACTGGCTGAGATGCAGCCAACCACCAAGCAGCAAGAGATCGAAATATCCATTGCGAGAAAATGAATAATATTGACTTGGCTATAGTCCCATGCTACTGTTAGATTATTCCTACTTTCATATACGTCCTGGTTCCGTCCCATAAGCCTCACTCCTTGCCACTTGAGCCAGCCTCCACCAAGATAGTATAGGCCAGCCCTCAGCCGACTGCAACCGTAAACGCTTCGCTTATTCCCTCAAAGGACGATATCTTACCTTGCACACTTCTTGAGTCGCCGTAATAGTGGAGACGATATGTTCCACTCTGAATGGGATTTGGATTCCCCGTGTCATAATACTCGTCCTCGATCTGCCATTGGAGAGTGACCTCGCTATACCCCAAAATCGTACTCGTTCTCTCCCAGTTATACAGAAGGTTCCAGTCGCTGTCAGTACGCACAACATCCCATGACCCGGTAGCTGAGTTGTACCTCTCCACAGCCGCAAAGGTCGACTCTTGTCGTAGGTTATTGCGGGGGTTTGCCCCCACAAATGTGACATTTACCATGTCTCCAGGCCCGTAAGTGACATTTGCCGACGAGGATACAATATCCCCAAATGCTTTGCTGATTGGTGATCCGTCATATATAACTGAGGGAATAAAGCTTAGTGACTTGTTGGTATTGACGGGAGGTATCTTCCCGGAGGATAGCGACGGCAGGCTGCCCGCCTGGGCTGACTTGCCCAGGTACGGCAAATACGTAAGGGTTAGGTTGATGTATGCTGCAAGTGTATTGGGGCCGTACAGAGTCGAGGCCCCTTCGTAGCGCTGCACTCCGTATTCCTCCTCCGTGGCTACGTAATGAGCATAGCTGTTGGACGGCGCACCTAGAACCACCAGAGGGTCTGCCACTCCAAGAACTTCTTTCGCAGAGCTACCAATCGCTTCTTTCCAACGTCTCCCAGACATGGTGGTGGCTTCGCTTGTCGAGATGACAATGAATAGCTGACCCACTCTCAGGACCTGAATGTCCACAATATTAGGTGTCCAGGCGTACGGCTGTGTGATTGGTCCCACATCGAGAAGGACTTGCTTCGGCGCTTGACACGCCTGCTGCTCTTTTGACGGCTGGTGCAAGAAAGCGCGAGCAACATACCACAGAGGGTTAGAATCGGCTGGTCCCGTGCCATTCTGGGTGAAGTCGAAGAATCCTGGCCCGTCCGTGGTGCCGGCTGCAAACGAGAATCCCAATGCGGCAGGACACGTCTTTAGAGTACTACCATTAAACGGCGACGTAAAAGTGTAATTGGACAGGTCCTGATAAGTATGGAATGAGCGGACATCGGCGCCTGAAAGAATCCGAACAGGATTGGAATCTAAATTGGCGTAGAGTTCTTTCGCAGCCGCGTATTGTCGCCGTCCAATCTCGAAGCAGCTCTTTGCGCCGTTGTCCTTCTCGCGAAAATAAGGTCCACGGCCGTGGCAATCCTCCGTCTTCCCGCCACAGGTGCTATCTTCATATCGGCATTGTTGTTCAGAGCCATCCTCACACCAAGCTCCTAACACATTCGGGCTGGTATCGCCGACATTTGACTGAGAAAAGCCTGCGACAAAGTCATCGGAGAATTTTTGGTCGCCTTTGACACTGCGCTCAAAGAGCCACGCGGCCACACCCTTGTTGTCCCCGGTGATCAGGGTATTATTATTGTATAAAGATGTACCATGTACGGGGAAGAAGGTCAGTATGGCAGTGGTCTTGTTGTCGGATTCTCGATCAAATCTCAACAAAGTCAGCGTCTTGTCCACATTCGCCGAGTACCGAGCTTTCTCTTCTGCAGGATTGGCGTCATAAGCGTAGGGGCTTCTATTGATGTTGGCATCTTCTAGGTCAATGGACCCAAAGCTGAGACGTCCGGGTGCTAGACCTTCATGGGCCCGCTTGATTGAGAGGAGGACACCATCAATAATCGCCTGATAGCTCTGTTTATCAAAGCCTTTGGTGGGGATTTGAGGAAGAAGGTAATTCATCCAGGCACCGGGGCCTGAATGAGAGTGAGTCCCAGTAAGGGCGACGTTCTGCTCGGTGTATCGAGCATAGTCGCTGCCCAGGCTAGCAAGGCCATCAAGTACACCATGGCGCACGGCAGTGTCCCCGGTCAGAGCATCCAAGATAAGGTAGATGAAAGTGTCATCGGGATTATCATTATTGGCCACAATGAAAGCCCGAGAGTAGATTCTCTGCCGAAGACCAGTCCCAATCTGGTCCAAGCTAGCATAGCCATTCATCCCTAACTCAACAACAGGCCTAGCAGACAATGTATCAGCATCCATGCAGCACTGGTAGGATAAAAGTAGTCTACCCCGTTATATCCGCCTTTCCTGCGCCTAGCAAGAAAATATCATCGTTGCTTGCCTCGGTTGCAGCAGCTCTGTGCGCCCATTTAGGCTGTGTACCGACAATGAGTGGCTGGCTCTGGTGCTGAAACAGTGAGAACAGTTGCAGCAACACAAGTGCTGTTGCCACGCTGCTGGCCAAAGCCACACCCAGCCTGAAGTTCGCCATTCCACCGAGATAAGGCATGAGCTCTAGGAGCGTTGCAGTGCCAGAGAGCCTTCAGCCTGTCCACGGGGATGCGCACTTCTTATTGCAAGCAGGAAACGACCGAGGCAGGAGCTATCACAAGGCATGCCCGGCTAATTTGCAACGACGGCTCCGGGGATGACACTGCAGGGTCTCTGCAACCTTGCGGGGAGGATGCGGAAGAGGCGCGATTGGTGAAGAAGGCTATTGGAATGTAGGAGAAAGGGTCTGGTCCGTTCCCGTCGTCATCCGTGGCTAAGCTTGATCAGGAATGTTCTATCCAGCCCCGCGTCGACTAACTGCAAGAATAGAAGTTTAGCATCGGCTCTGAAGATGGATGACATGCGGTTGGCTGGTTGAGTCATCATCATTGCAACTCTGTCAAGGTCATAGGCGGGGAACTGGCCAGTCAGGGACCAGCCCTGCCCTGTCACAAGGGACCCTGTAGATCGCATGAACCTCGTCTGATAGAGAAGCCTAGGCTAAGCCTCCAGAGAAGTGGAGAAGAGGCCCGCCTTGCCTAAAGATCCGGGAAAGTGATGTTCGTGTGGAGAATGAAGGAGGAAAGGAGACGTCTTTGTCGCAGCTGGACGAGATTCATCTATACTTGGGTGGCCCGAAACGGTTTAGCCCCAACACCCCGGATCATCTCCGGCAGAAAATGCTGAGTCATCCAATAATACTCACCGCCCTCCTGTGCTCGGCGCAAAAGCTGAGACGCTCATGACGAGCTGCTGCTGCTGGCACTGTCCGATCTTATACAAGATATCACTTCGCATTGGCCCCTGCCTCTTCTAGCTCCTCGTTAACCAGTCCTAATACGCAGGCTCAAGTCAACATGCCCCTCATCAACGAATCCCACGATTCACTTCCTTGTAAGCTGCCTTACCTCTGCTATGAGTTCCCATCTAACGCGTGGACCTTCATTAGACATCGAACCGGCCCCTTCCACCCAGGCACGAGCAGCTGCAGAGAAGCTAATTGCTGCGGAACTTTCGTTGGATGCCAAAACTACTATCCACCCGTCCATTCCTGCTTTTCCTGAGTCGCGGTTTTCTCCTCTCATCCAACAGGAGGTGGACCGCAAGGCTGCTGGATTGCCCTTGACCGGCGGAATCGACCTCTCCCGCTATGAAGCGCCTGAGGCTCCTGCTAAAGCCGCTGACGGAACCCCCGACCTCGAGGAATGGCAACGGACACTGCAGAAGGCTTACACGGCCAGCTCCCATTTGTCAATGCGGCACGAGAATCTGGCACTGCTAGAAGAGAATGGAAAGAACGCGTGGTTGATTGGCAATTCGCAGTTGGAAGACATCCTACGGGGGCTTGAGAAGGAACTGGCTGAGATGAAGGTGGCCGCTGAGTCAGTGAACAAGGAGAGAAAGCTCGCCCAGGAAGCCAACAAGGGAGAAATTGTGGGGCTGGAGGAGACATGGAAGCGTGGTGTTGGTGCAATCCTCGACACGGAATTGGCTGCAGAGGGCCTGCGCTTGCAGATTTTGGAGCAGAGACGTCAACTGGCGCAGCAGCATGCGCAGCAGTAAAGGGGGTTTTCCGTCAACCTACATTTCTCAGGACGGAGACTCGCTCGACCAGGGTGTAAGCAGTCGCACTGTTGGCCGGGTGAAAGGAGGGCATTGCTTGGTAGAGAAGCCGCTTTGGTAATGGGCGAGTTACCCAGCTGCCTGGGGCGTAAAATGCAGCTTCTGCGGTTGTCATTGGGCCTGACCCAAAGTTGAACACGACAAGGACGACGCTGTATTCGGCCCATATAAGACCATGGTTAAAATCAACTGGGATGATCATTGGCGTTAGGACAAGACTTGGTGGCGATGGCCGCAGGCGGGGAAACACCCAGCATTTGCCATTCCCCGCACGCACCACGACAAGATCGAGGCCATTGGCACGTCGTCACCACTGCCTCAGCTCTGTTGCCAACAAAAGCGACTCCGCTTAATACAAGCAATTAATGCCTGGGAATGAGGGTGAGAAGGAACAATTTTTCCGTCCGTGGCTATCCGGTCAATCCACCTCGATGATTGGTGTTGCGTTTGGCCTGGCGCCGGATTCGTCTCTCTATCCCAGTCCGCCGCGACAGCAACCATTGGAGGATGGTCTGCAAGCTCCCAGCTGACCTGTACAAGGTACGCTTGGGCTGTCGCTGAGCTTCATGTTTGAACTGATCGCTGGCTGGCGAGACCATCTCCTGCTCGATTGGCATCCTGCTTGGCGTTCTCACTGTCAAGATCTGCTCTTTGCCGTCGCAAACTCAATCCAATCGTCCATTACCGGCAGGAGCCAAGATACACCATTAGAATAGGCTCCCGTATGTCCATCCCGTACATAGATTAATCCACCTTTTATATCGATATATCTCAGACAACTCACTGCATGCACTATGCACGACCCCCTCTCGCCGTGCGGGGAATCTGCGGGAAGCATTCTGTACTTTTGTACCTCTATACCAAAATGAAGGTTGTATACCGTGTACCATAGTCTCTCGCAGTTCTCTTTGTTCCTTGTATGACTTGGACGGTCCAAATGCTGGTTCACATCCTTGTCAGGACTCGTATGCAAGAGGGGTTCTACATAGTGGTGCGGGGATGTATATCTTGGTCCATAGAATTGCCTACCATGTTGAGGAGGTGCTGCATCATGGGTTTGCAGGGTTGCCAGCATATAAATCGGCCTCTGGGATGCCAATTCCCCGCAGTTTCTATCTTTTTTTGTGAATAACACGCTTTTCCACTCACAATTTCTACTATCCATACGTAGTCAATCATACCCATCATGACCATCCCAGAGGAAGTGGACATCATTGTCTGCGGTGGTGGCAGCACCGGCTGCGTGATCGCCGGTCGACTTGCCAACCTGGACCATAATCTCCAGGTCCTGCTGATCGAAGCTGGTGAAGACAACCTGAACAACCCATGGTAGGTTGGACATTGTCACCTTAACTTCCCGGGGCTACCCCTAACCATGCCCTAGGGTCTATCGCCCCGGTATCTACCCCCGGAACATGAAGCTTGACTCGAAGACAGCTTCCTTCTACTACTCCCGGCCTTCGGAATGGCTTGATGGCCGTCGGGCTGTTGTTCCATGTGCCCATGTTCTCGGAGGAGGCAGTTCTATCAACTTCATGGTTAGCTATGCTTGCTCAACCCCCATCTAGCACAGCACGATACACCCTAACAGTCAAGTAGATGTACACTCGAGCCTCTGCCTCCGATTACGACGACTTCCAGGCCAAAGGCTGGACGACAGACGAGCTTCTTCCCTTGATGAGAAAGCACGAGACATACCAACGGGCCTGCAACAACCGGGACATCCATGGCTTCGATGGACCCATCAAGGTGTCATTCGGAAACTACACGTATCCCATCATGCAAGACTTCCTGCGTGCTGCCGAGTCGCAGGACATTCCTGTCACGGATGATCTTCAGGACCTGAAGACAGGGTGAGGCACTTATACCTCGAATGTAAATGTGTACCTAACTTGCTGCTAACAACATGTGCAGCCACGGAGCCGAGCACTGGCTGAAATGGATCAACCGCGACACGGGTATGTCAACATGATCCCCACATCATATAGATAGTAGAGAGACTAATAACCCACATCCAGGCCGCCGCAGCGACTCTGCCCACGCCTACGTCCACAGCACCCGGGCCAAGTACTCCAACCTGCACCTCAAGTGCAACACCAAAGTAGACAAAGTAATCATTGAGAACGGCCGCGCCGTCGGCGTCGCCACCGTTCCCACCAAGCCCCTCGCAGGCCGCGATCCCCCGCGGACCATCTTCAGAGCCCGCAAACAGATCATCGTCAGCGGCGGCACCCTCAGCTCTCCTCTCATCCTCCAGAGGTCTGGTGTCGGTGACCCCGAGAAGCTCCGTCGTGCTGGCGTGCAGCCTCTCGTGAACCTCCCAGGTGTGGGACGGAACTTCCAAGACCACTACCTGACATTCTCCGTCTTCCGGGCGAAGCCTGAAGTTGAGTCCTTCGATGACTTTGTCCGCGGAGACCCCGAAGTGCAGAAGAAGGTCTTCGAGGAATGGAACATCAAGGGCACGGGACCTCTAGCGACGAATGGAATCGAAGCCGGTGTGAAAATCCGGCCGGATGCAAAGGAACTAGAGGAGATGAAGAGTTGGCCCACGAATGACTTTTACAAAGGCTGGGAGAGTTACTTTAAGAATAAGCCGGACAAGCCGGTGATGCATTACTCTGTTATTGCTGGGTAGCTACCAATCCCCTCATACCCCCAAACATATACAAGATACCAACTGACATTTGATAGCTGGTTCGGCGACCACATGCTCATGCCCCCAGGCAAATTCTTCACCATGTTCCACTTCCTCGTGAGTATCCCTCCCTCTATATCTTCACCAATCCTAAACTCACCCATTAATCAATCAACCAACAGGAATACCCCTTCTCCCGGGGCTCCACGCACATCCAATCCGCCGACCCCTACGAAAGCCCCGACTTCGACGCCGGCTTCATGAACGACAAGCGCGACATGGCCCCCATGGTCTGGGGATACATCAAGTCGCGCGAGACTGCCCGACGGATGGGCGCCTACGCAGGTGAAGTGACAGGCATGCACCCTCACTTTTCGTATGACTCGCCCGCGCGAGCATTCGATTTGGACCTGGAGACGACGAAGGCGTATGCGGGGCCGAACCATATTTCTGCTGGGATTCAACATGGTACGTCACACCTTCTTCTTTCCTATATATATAGGACTACTAGGTGAAGTAGTCCCCATGAGAAGAATACTTACTAACATTATGTGTGTGTCCGTGTCCGAAATAAAGGCTCCTGGTCCCAACCCCTCGAACCGGGCACTTCGCCCGCATCACCTACAAGGCTCAACTCCAATAAGCAGGATACAAGGGAGGAGATCAAGTATAGTAAGAAGGATATTGAACATATTGAGAAGTGGGGTGCGTATCCCTTCCTACACAGCCCCCTCCCTCTAACAATCCCATACCATTAAACTGACTAATGACTGAATGGATGATCAGTCCAACGCCACGTCGAAACAACCTGGCACTCCCTCGGAACCTGCAGCATGGCGCCCCGCGAAGGCAACAATCTCACGCCGCATGGGGGAGTCGTCGATGAACGACTCAATGTGCATGGTGTGCAGGGGCTCAAGGTGGCTGATTTGTCCATTTGTCCGGATAATGTGGGGTGTAATACTTATAGTGTCAGTTTCCCCTTCCCACCTCTTCCTCCCTTCATCCTTTCTTTGTAGTAAGTGGGTTATATGCTAATGTGTGGTGGGTGTTAGACCGCCCTGCTTATCGGAGAGAAATGCGCTGTCTTGACGGCCGAGGATCTGGGTTACTCGGGTAAGGCGTTGGATATGAAGGTTCCGGAGTATCATGCGCCTGGGGAGGTGACGTTTTTGTCGAGGTTGTGAGGGGAGGAGTATACCTTCTTGAGGTGGGGCGTAGTTGTGCTTTGTTTTAGTTGATTGAGTAGGATGAAATTCGCATAAGTTGTTGGATTCAGATGAATTGTTCAGCAGTAAGACAATAGAATGATAGTTATTCTCGATAGTAATACAATTTGTTGGAATACAAACAAGCATTCATGGATATTTTAGAATGAACTACAACTTCTCCGGAGGAACCACCAAATTCACATCCACTCCCTCCTCACTCACATTGATCACCCCCTTTGCCGCAACCTCTGTAACCTCCGCAACCTTCTTCTGGTCCGCCTCACGGTTCCACACCTCCAGGTGCTTGCACATACCATACATCGTCGTGATCGGAGGCGCATACCCCAGCCCGCCCTGTTCTGGCGACTTGCGCGCGCGCGAATCATCCGCAATGTAATGCACATTTGTGATGGAGAAAAGAGCAGGCTGCATCTTGGCGATTTCTCCGGTGATTCTAGGGAGCCAGGGGAAGTAAACGACCTGCAGGAAGGAGTACCATTCGATGAGGTAGGACAGGATGAGGAAAGGGACGGGTGGGACGCGAGGGAAGTTGGCGGGTGTTTTGGAGAGGGTGTGCAAGAGACGATAGACGTCGCCGTAGGTGGGGGCAGGGTTGGGATCTGTGACTAGGAAGGATTGGCCACCGATATTGGGGAGTGTGGTAGGACTGTTGGTGTGCTCGATAAGGCGCTGTTCGTAGAGTAGGTGGGCGATGGAGACGTTTTCGGCGTTGACGAAGTTTTGCATGGTGTCGATGAGCCAGCTGATAGGGTAGTTAGTGTTTGATCTTCTGCAAAGGTTACTACTGGAGGCTAGTAGGGCTGTCTTACGCAGGGGAACCGCCAGATCTGAGATATGATGTGGTGAGAGAGCCTTCCGTGTCGCCGATCCCGTAGATGCCATTCGCCGGCCGGATGCAGCCTGTGCGGAAGTTTCCTTCGAGATCGTCGGCAGCGCGGACGATCTTCTCAGCCTTGGATTTGGAGACGGCATAGTTGCTGAAGAAGTCGTAGTGTTCTTCCGGGACTGGGGTCGAGTCATCGACTACCTGGATATGACCCTTGGGGGACTTGTTCCAGGGTGCGATCCAGAAGGATTGACTACGGAGACTGACAGATCCTGAGGATGTCGAGATGAGGCAGCTTGCGCCGGCTTTCTTCGCCGCAGCCAGGACGTTTACTGTGCCGCCCACGTTGACGTCGGTGCAACGGGGAAGGAAAGTCTTGAGACGCTCTCCAGGCCTGATCACGGCGGCATTGTGGAAGACGGTCAGGGGCCGATCAGCGACAGCTTCCGGCCAACGTTGTGCGAAAGCAGTGGACACGGCCTTCTCGTCGGCAATATTCGTCTTGAAGAAAGCGACACCCTGGTCGAGGATCTCGCGACGAGGTTCTGCAAGGTCCAAGATACGGATAGCCGACGGGTCTTCGCCGCGAGCGAGCAGATGGTTGACCATCCAACTTCCCACGAAGCCTGGAACTGTTAGCTTTGGAACTGTAAATATGGAAATCGCATAAGGCAGTCTCATTGAAATACATCATGAGGATGCCTTTATAGCTAGAACGCACCTGCCCCACCGACCACAATGTAGCGCCGGTTCTGCTTCGGGGAAAGACTCTTTTGCACATCGACTGGATTTTTGATAGAATCCTCGTATGCTGCTTTGATTTCATCGACAGTCCAACGATGAGGAGACAGCCGGCTTACTTCCTCCGGTGTACCGGTCATACCACGGTTGACGTGGCAGAGGTAGAGGACAGCTAGTCCGGAGGCAACGGCGATCTCTGAGAACATGTCGAAATGGCAGCTCTAGGCTGAAACGTGTAGTAAAGGAGGTATGCGATGTAGACAGCAGGATAAAGGACAGTCAGATCTTTCTTATTGCAGCGAAGTTAGCACTTTTACCCTGTAGATCTATCCCTTTGCGAACACGCAGCAGAAAGCAATGCTGTTGCAACAGAGGAAATGATTTAGAATCAGTCTATTTCAGGTACAAGAGTATTGCTCAGCCATAAATCTCATCACTAACTTACAATCTCGCGTGGCTAAGCCTTAAAGCCACCATCCATGGGTCCCAGGAATCCAAGCGAACGGAGATTAATAGTTCGGGATTGGACCGTTCGGTTAGACGAGTCAGGCCCACATGTCATTCGGTCAGTGGCCAGGCGTAAGTTCGTTAAGGGGTAAGGAACCTATCAAGAAGAAAGTTCCTCTGTCAACCAGCCACTAAAGCATAAAACGGTTCGATAAATTTGATGCATCCCCTGATTCCGAGTTGCATTAGCAGGAGATGGCCTCCACGTGCCGGCGCCGGGCCAAAAGCAAGCAAAATGGTCCGATTCGGTTGATTTGTGACACCTTCGGAAAATTTGATGGCGCGGTCAGGGGCTGAGACATTAATGACGACCGGATTTATTGACAGCCGAAAGGCTCATTCATTGTGATTTAGAAGGTAAGTTGTAAGCATCTCAACTGCCATATACTTCAACACAGCCAAGAGTACTCCGTACACGCTCTTTAATTGGACGATGCATGCTGCAGGTGTCTGTAAGCACCCAATTCATAGTAGATCTGATGCTGTACACCTTTGCGACCACAATGAAGGATATAGTCCTTCGTTCGCATCAAGGACTACGCTTGACTTATCATATAGGAATCATATCGCAGGGTTGACTACTTCGTGATTGTGATTATTGTCTGGCAGAAGATTCAACAGCCATTTCGGTATTCTTTCCGAGCGGTGGGTCGGGCTTATCTCCGCAATTCCGAGCGTGTCTCTCCCTCTACGATATGGCCGAGATAGAGATGAATTGGAGGCGTATACAAAGGTATACCGATAAGAACTGTGTTTTACTCTTATCGCCTGCAACGGACTATCAGCGAGCAAACATACACTGTGGATTTTCACACACGAGTGCCTACTGATGAACCCAGTCGGTTATCTAGGGATCAAAGATGAAAGCGTACGTCTACACAGTAAGCCTCTAGCATGCTTGTTCTTAGTAGGCAGCTCTTCCTTGCTACTCCAGCATCTGACGGCATTGACATACATGCTCCTCGCTCCATTTGGTCGCCCTCGTGCCTTTGAAGTTTGAGCTATGGCCACCATAACATATGTACCGTCGTTTGCATGGCCCGTGCAATGAGTTTCCCACCGGGGCCACAGTCTCAAATATTGCATTTTGGATCCCTAAATATAGGTCCTTATCCTTACCAGAACATGATCGTATACACGGCACCATCCTTGATCCGTCGGTAGCATGCTCTGACGAATCCTAACATTCCTCATGAATGTGGTATGGGGCTGGTCTTGGCACGTGTTGAGTCACCTCTTTGGGCTCGCGCAGGAACTGCACAATTGCCAGCACTGAAGACACGAATCATGTCCTCGCTCGAGATGAATATAGATGACGGCATGGTTACCTATCATATTTGGACCTGCAACGTCCGCTCGGAACACGGGCCGCTGGGTGGTGGCCGCCAGAATCAGCATGGATACCTAAAAAGAAGGGCGCAGATGTTCTGGATTGCAAAAACAGAGTTTCGCACAGGATCGTCCTGGTTGTTGCCAGAGTTTATCGGCAAACCGGCACGGGCGGCACTCGGAACCGAGCCCTGAACTGTGACTGGGTCATGCCTCCCCCCGCCCTGTGCTTGACATTTTCTAGTGGACTGGCTCCCTCAGGGTAAGGAAGACGTAAATGCTTCTCCTCTTTGGTGTGGAGCTGGCCGCGTTCAGAATTATCGTCTTTCGACATGGTGGTGGGGACTGGGCTTCGTTTGCGACTGTGCATCCGCCGTTTTCGCCAGAAATCCACCGCAGTGGGGATGCTTATTCATGCGGTGGTGACGTCCAGGACTTATCTCCAGTTTTCTCCCCATCTGGAGCAAATTAGGGATCCTGGGGTAGGTAGATCAGCCTGGCGTAACAGGGTCTGTTAGTGACGGCCATAGTCACGACAGGTATCCATGCAGAGAGGCACTTGTAAACTTGCGATGCATGCCCATGATTCCACATCACACTGTGTCCTATGCAGATCACGCCCTGTAGGTGACGAATAGCCAGCTCTAGGTACGAGCTAAGTGCGATTGGGCGGGCCTCGTATGCCGTAGCGCAATTTGAATCAGAATTCTCCTGCTACACCGTAACGCCATGCCAGTCCGTGCTGCGAGAGAGGTCAGTCACTGAGGCATTATTTCCCCCCAACACGACTGGGTAGTAAATAGTCAGGACTAAAAAGGATATTAACTCACTGAATGGACATGCGACCTGCCTCGGCGAGTCAATAATAGGGGATCATCAGCCGCGTCTAACCATGGATTCCCATATCCAAATTCTAGAAGGGGTTCATAGCCTGTCTGTTTTACTGTATCCGGATCGTCAGTTAGGGAACACCCCAGCACAACTCGTCTAGGCAGCGGATCTAGCACCTTAACGTGGAAGATGCAGATGACTGTGAGTTGAGTGCCTAGCGGTGAACGTATCAACTTTAGTTCTCGTGCAATGTCCATCAGCACCTGTCTGTTCCTTGGCAAGAGTCGAAGAAGATCCAGTGGAGGAAGACCGAGGGCTTATCAGTCGCACTCCTGCCGACTGTTCTCGTCCGGCGCCCCCACTTTGAGTGTCTTCTCTCTTGTCTCGCTCTCGCTCTCTCTCTCTCTTTTCTTTCCCCTAATTTCACTGACTCACTAGTTTGGATTGCTCATCATTATCGTGTGCGTTTCAGAATTTAATTTCCGCTAAGCTTTATCTTGCAATACCCAACGCCAATCACTCAAAAAATTGTCATCTCCCTTCCCGGCATTTGTACTCGTCTTGTTGGTTTCCATGTCTGCTGCGCTACAACTTGAAATCGCTCACAGTTGCTAAATTTGGGAGCAATCCTCTACTTGAATTTCTGTCGCATTGGATACAGTTTTCATTCTTACTCTCACTGAATCGGGAGCACGAGCGAGTCCAAGAGCCAGTTTGTCGATTTAATATATAGTAGCTGCAGCGCATTTCAGCGCGCTCTATCTTATTCTTTCTTCATATCACTCCTCCACCACAGCTATTTAATAGATTAGGAGGTTTATATCAGCTGTATCGGCTGTACTCGCTCCAGCTGTGGAGAGCTCTTCCCCCTCTGGGTCACGGATTGACTTCTAATTGACGCCACGAAAATGTCCTCAGCCAAGATTCCTTCTTCAGATCCCCCGGCAGGCCCAGGGGATAGCAAAGAAGGGCCTACCTCCACATATGCGCAATCATACGCAGTTTCAGGCTCATCCGAGGACACTATCGACCAAGTGGATGACCTGGCGCATATCCCCACGCGAGCCTCTCGAGCTTCGATACCTTCTCTAGCCCAAAGAGTCACGTCTATAGGGACGACTGGCACATCTGACCCGAACTACGAAGTTGATTGGGACGATGAGTTCGACACTAATAACCCGAAGAACTGGCCCTTCCCCTACAAAGCTATGGGAATCGCTATTCTATCATACAACACCTTGATTATGTGAGTCTGGCGCATCGCCTAGATACGCATTAAGCGACAACGACGCTAATACCTTTCAGCGTATTATACTCAACATCGTACACATCCGGAGAGTCGCAGATTGCAGCTGAATTTGGGGCCTCCACCACCATCGTTACGTTGGGATTGACTCTGTACCTCATCGGTCTGGCTGTGGGATCCATGTTTATGGCGCCACTAAGCGAATTGTACGGCCGAAAGCCAGTCTGCATAGCCTGCTTGTTTATCTTCACAGTATTGATCATACCTTGCGCGCTCGCCAAAAACCTTGCGACTCTGCTGGTTGTGCGCTTCATCGCAGCGTTGTTCGGAAGTGTAATGATTTCCACTGCGCCGGGGATGGTTGCGGACATAGTCGAAGATGACCAGCGCGCGCTGGCAATGTCGGTCTGGAGTCTCGGGCCCGTGAACGGACCAGGTAGGCATAACCACTCCCCCGCCAAAACCTACCTGTTATTGACCCTGCCCTAGTCCTCGGGCCCATTATTGGAGGTTTCGTCACCCAGTACCTGGGCTGGCGGTGGATGGATTGGATCGCTCTGATATTGTCTGGAGTCGCGTTGGTCTTTTCATGTATCATGAAGGAGACTTATGGCCCCATAATTCTGCAAAAGAAAGCCGCCCGCATGAGGAAAGAAACGGGCGACTCACGATGGTGGTGTCGATACGAACAGAAGGCCAGTCTGAGTGAACTGCTCAAGATAAATCTCGGCCGTCCGTTTGTAATGGCAGTCACTGAGCCTATTTGGTCAGTCTTTCCGAACCAGTACTCGCGTTGTCACTTCAAAGCTGATGTGCCTTTCATATAGTATATTCTGGAATATTTACATTGCCATCGTGTATGGCATCCTCTATCTCTGCTTCACAGCCTACCCTATCGTTTTCCGGGATATTCGCGGTTGGTCACTTGGTCTCTCCGGCCTCGCATTCTTGGGTATCGGAACTGGATGCGTGATCACCATCTCCAGCGAACCCTTGATCCGCCGCTTGATCAACAGTCATAAGCCGGACCCCGAAACAGGCAAACCACCCCCAGAAGCAATGGTGGCCTTTGTATGTATCTGCGCGCTCCTGATTCCCGCTGGAGAATTGTGGTTCGCCTGGACTTGTTCGCCCGCCTCGATTCCTTGGATTGTACCGATTCTCGCAGGTGTACTCTTCGGCACGGGCAACACGGGCGTTTTTATCTACGCGACCAATTACTTGGCTGGTAGTTACGGAGTATATGCAGCATCCGCGCTGGCAGGTAATTCCGTGATCCGCAGTATCTTGGGAGGTGTCTTGCCACTTGTTGGAACGTATATGTATGCCGGTATTGGTCCTAATTGGTCTGGGACCCTTTTGGGCTTGCTCGAGGTGGCTATCGTCCCGATCCCATTTATTTTCTACAAGTATGGCTACAAGATCCGGGAGAAGAGCGTGCTCATCCGGCGGATGCAGGAGGATAAGCGACGATTGGCGGGAAAGCGCCAACACCATACACAGCAGGTGGACAACCTTGAGAAAATCGAGGAGAAGGAAACGATGGAGGTATGAGGAAGGAGTGTGATTGAGACTGGTGACAGTAAATCGACATTAGGCGCAGGAGTACAGATGAGTTCTTGCGCAGAAAAGCATCCTTGCACAGTTGGAGTTTGGACGGGGAGCCTGACTTTTTCACCTTATAAGGAAACATTGGTCTGGATAATGTGATTATGTACATGTCTGCCAGGAAAGTCACGAAGTAATGGATTGAAGATCTCGGATACCATAGTATGGCACATAGAAAACAGTTGAATAATTGCTAGTCATTAATCAATATGTTGGTATGGGTTATCACCCTGTCCTCCGTACCCTCCTCTCCACGCCCAACGCTTCCTGCAGGATTCGCTCATACTCTCCCAACGCCACGGCGCCAGCTGGGAACACCATCACGGCTTCCACATACACTGAGTTGGGATTTGATTCTGAAACAGCAGAATCATCATCACTTCTCCTATATCTCCTTACATAGCCGAGCACATTTACCCACGCGCCAACAGACAGCTCCTGCGAGGTGACTGTCTCCAGCACCGCGTTGATATCAACGGCAACAGAGGGTGGCTCCTGTGGTGGTTTCTGACGCGGATAGTTGTGTTCAAGGATGAGATGCCCCGTTTGGATGTTGTATGTCCTCACGCTGAGAAAATCAGTTTCTTTACTACTATCTTCGTGAACAAGTGAAGAATCAAGCAGTTCTAGATAGTCTACGATATACAACATGTGAAATGATAAGATATACACATGGACAGACAAGGAACTCCACGCACCAACCAAGAAATCGGACCTTCGAGCTAACAGGAAGAGAAGGTAGATCGGAGAGAAATGCCCGCGTAGAAGGAAGAGGTGCGTTCATTCCAGCAGGTGAGATAGTCTCATAAAAGGGCCATCATATTGAGGAATGATCTCGAGGCAGCAGTAATCGATCACAAGGCAATCAATCAATCAATCAATCAATAATAAATAATTAATACCCGTGAAATACGATGACCGGCGTGACCCCATCCACGTGACCATATCACCCCGATAGGCTTAGCGCGGTATGTCATAGGGCCAACGAGGGGAAAACCAACTTGAATCCGGCCGGGGATCTCCTCCATCTCTTGCTCGCTCTTCTCTCGTCTCGGACCTTATCACTCTCTCTCTCTGTTCTGTCGCTTATCAAGGACCGCAGCCTTGCTCGACCTGGCTTAGGTGACTCGGAGCTGATCGACTCCCGCACCCTTCACCAGGATTAACCACCGTCCAGCGATCCCTCACCGATCCCGCCCCGTTGCCACGGACCATCATCTCTTTCCATCCCACCTTCCACCGATTCCAGAACCCGTCGTTACACTTCCTCCCGACTCAACACCAACGACTTCCCCCATCGGACGTCGAATCACTAGTCCCTAGCATCACCTCGATCATCGCAATAGCAACCACCTCTATCACAGCCTAATCAACCTTCATACACCCTTATCAACATGTGGTCTTGGTTCGGCGGATCCGCCGCTCAGAAGCGGAAAGATGCGCCCAAGAATGCGATCCTCATGCTACGCGAGCAGCTGGACATGCTCCAGAAGCGCGAGAAGCATCTGGAGAATCTGATGGAGGAGCAGGATGCAATTGCTCGGAAGAACGTAACGTCAAACAAGGCCGGTAGGTGACCGCGGGAAAAACAGTCAACTAGGCAACAACAAATAAAGACTAACAAGTTATTGATCTGTATAGCGGCTAAGAATGCCCTTCGACGGAAGAAGGTTCATGAGAAGAACCTCGAACAGACGACGGCGCAGATCGTTCAGCTAGAACAGCAGATCTACTCGATCGAGGCGGCGAATATCAACCAGGAGACTTTGAAGGCTATGGAGGCGGCTGGTGCGGCGATGGCGAAGATCCATGGCTCTATGACGATTGATAAGGTGGATGAGACGATGTATGTTGTTTCGTTATGGTATTATCTGCGAGTTGGGAATAGGGCAACTGACAATGGATTAGGGATACACTTCGCGAACAGCACCAACTCAGCACGGAAATCGCAACAGCCATTACAAGCACCTCTCTGGTCGATCAACCAGACGAGGCCGATTTGGAGGAGGAACTCGAGGGGTTGGAGCAGGAGGCCATGGACGAGCGGATGCTCAACACAGGTACTGTGCCGGTTGCAGACCAGCTCAACCGTTTACCTCCTGCGGCAAATGGAGAAAGTAAGCCACCGCCCTCACTCTTTCCTGTGAAACTATTTTAACATATATGCAACAGTCAAATCCAAACCCCAGACCGAAGAAGAAGACGAGGAAGCAGAACTGGAGAAGCTACGTGCGGAAATGGCCATGGGATAACTGGCCAGCTAGCTATTTTGTTTTCCTCCAATTCCTTACAGACTCGGGTTTCTTTCACCTCTCCTTCTTCCCTTTTTAATCATATGTGTCAAAGAACATGTGCTGCCTCCATTCCACCGTTTTGATTGATTGCGTTATTTGCGCCCCTTGGAGTTAGTTAACTTTTCTTTATTACTTGAATCCTTGCATGATGAAATGAAATCATTGTCTACTTATGTTCAGATTCTATCTTGTGATTGAATACATCCGCTAGTAGTAGAGTTGAATTGAGTAGCTGATCCTTAATATTTGGTTCATACATGAATACTACATAAAACCGTGTCTATTCTAGGTATCCATGTAATATCTACACATCATACTCAGGTACATGATCACACCTGTATTCTAGTGGTAGTCCTACAGCCTTGTCTAGTGCTTAGTTCTACGTAT
Organism: Aspergillus vadensis CBS 113365; assembly: GCF_003184925.1. Taxonomy (NCBI): domain Eukaryota; kingdom Fungi; phylum Ascomycota; class Eurotiomycetes; order Eurotiales; family Aspergillaceae; genus Aspergillus; species Aspergillus vadensis. Next base: position 382,573 of record NW_020292043.1, read on the forward strand.
CGTAATCATGCTGCCTAGTACCCACTCATTCATCCATTCATCTATCATGAATACAATGGTAGTAAGTAGTAGTGGTCACGGTTGTATAAACAGACACACGTCGTTCACTGCTTACTATATAGGCATCCACCATAAGCATGTACTGTCACTAACGTTAACTATATTAGGACAGTGGGAGCCTAGCAGAACCCTACTACTAGTGGAATTCAGAGGATTAATTTATTATAGTCGAACCTTGATGATAATCCTTACGAATCACGCACGCTACTAGTCACGATGTAGACTATCAATGTCTAATATAATTCCCATCCATATATCCAACCATTTAGACCACAAAGTTGAAAGTATAACCTCCTAGTGACAAGGATAAAAGATGAGGTTTTTGATATTGGGGAAAAATAATAGTAGTTATACGGCAAATAGCTAAGAATAAAATATAAAGTAATAAGAATAGAATTGAGAAATGAGATAAAAGTAAAACACTCAGATATTGAAACGCTCAAACTCCCTTGTTTTTGGTAAATGATCTCGCAAACCCATCCGGAATGAAAACCCCCGCCCATTTGAGTGTGTGTTTGCCGAAGTGAAATGGAAATAATCAGTTAGATAGTTAGTTATACGTGAGCCCCCAATGAAAAAACGGTAAAGCCACTGGGAGGGAAGTGGTATAATAGGTAGCTAGTGTCCTTAGGTAAAGTCTCTGCAGTGGCTTGAAAGGGGTAGTAAAAGAGAGAGAAAAGGGGTATGAAGCGTGCATATCATGGAAACCAGGCGTAACTCTTGAGTAATTTGGCGCGAGCGCCGTCGTTCGCTTCGTGGCACCACTTGGATTTCCATGCCCACTCTTGCGCAGCCGCCTCGATGAGGGCTTCCTTGCACTCGGGAGGAAGTTCCTCCAGAATTTCGGGGCTCGTAAACTCGGGATTAGCGGAGTCAGCGACGCTGATTAGGCCGTTGGAGCCCAGATCGTGCACATCGCCGTCTGGGCCGGGAACGCCCAGGTTGGAGTACGGCGAAGATTCAAACTGGATATCATGAATGGCGAATCGGCGGGACAGCGCAGCTGGGACTGAGGAGAAGAGGGTGGATTCGGTGGTTTGCTGTTCAGGTTGGCTGTCGCTGGGTTCGTTGGCTTCCCTGTCAACAGCAGCTGGCTCTGCTTCGCTGGTGCCGTTCGTCAGGCTCAGGGTGGACATGCCCTGAGCTAATTTGGTTGCAACTCGAGGATCGGGAGGTGGCAGACGCTCCCAGCGGGCGTGCGTCGGTTGCATAATCTTGGGGTACTGCATGACGTTGGTGTGGATGTCATACTGTCCTTCAAGGTTTTCGCGGCGCGCAAGAGATATGAGTGAGTTAAAGTTGCTACATGTATGTTAGTTTCCAAAAGATGTCTAAACAAAGTAGTTAAGACATACCTCGCCTCTCGGGCATGTTCGAGCATCCAGTTGTCACCAGTAACTGTAACCTTACGTTTCTTCGAATCCACCGCCTTTCCGGTGGGCAACGGCACCGACGGAGCGCTGGTGTGATAGACACTACTGGCACCGTGCCAGGCCACGTATTGATTCTTGTTGTAAGGCTCGCCTGGGGCAGGGAGCTTATCTTCCGGGACGGCAAGTTCGCCCTCGACATCCCCACGCTCCCTCGCGGCCTGGGTATGGTAATCATCGGTGACCTTCTTTCCACCAACAATAATCTTTGCACCAAATTCCCGGAACACAGACCGAGCGGTGACAACACCGATAGCTCGGCCTTTGTAAGAGTGGGGGATAATCTCTCGTTCGATGAGATCGCGTTTCGCCTCGTCGTCGATGATGATCTTATAGAGGAGTTTGTGCTTCTGGAAAAACAGGTACGAGTCCCTGAAACCAATGCATCGCGCAGGCTCAGTAGACAACATGTATTTGCGATCACCACGGTTGAGAATCGTAAACACACGGACCCTATATTCTCGGTCGCCCAGCAGGTTGCCGTTCTTGTCCACCTTTGTCTCGCCCTCGGGGTCGTCTGGGAGAGCAACTTCGTCGTCGATAACGTCCATCATGTTGCCCTCCTTATCGATCGGAACCTGGGTAACATGCGACGGGCCCCGGTTACGTGCCCACCTACCACCACTAGCAGCGGGACGACCGCGCCTTCGCTTGACCGGTGTGGATGTATGAATCGGAGTCTGAGGGGCGCCATCATCAGGCGCATCCCAGTCTGGGGGGCGGTTCTTCGGAGGACGGCCTATGCGGCGCTTTCGTGGGATGGCTGACATGCGGCCACCCATGCGTGTAGGAGTATCGCCGCGCGATGGAGGGTTCGAATCCTGGGCGGGCGTTGCGGCTGCCTCTTCCTCCTGGCTGGGTTCTGCCTGGGCTTCCACCTCAGGATCCTTATCGGAAGCATCACCTGGATCTTCCATCGCTGGCGATGATCCACGCGATGGGGGTGCTTCAATCATCTCCTCGTCCGAAACGTCGGGGAGCGGAGGGGCGGCATTCCCTACTGGGTAATTAGTTGTTCGCGTCCGTGACGACCGAGGCCGCGGCGACCAAGGAAAGGGTAAGGTGAAAACCGAGGAGGTCACTTACGCATTGATTGCGCAGCTGCTTGAGCAGCCGCACGAAGTTTCCTAGCCATACCGACGGTGAATGGGTAAGATAGGCAATGGACGCCGACCTAGAATTTCCTGGAGCGACAGAGCTGAATGGAGGCCCTTGGGGACGTTCCTTTCCGCAGCCATTCGCGCTAGAGCCAGACGGGACTAGGTTTCTCCGAGTAGCCGGGCTTTTTTGTCACGTGACCGAAAAGAAACACCCCTGATGCCTGAGGCAAATAGAGTTGTTCCAGCCACGTGCCGAACCAATGATGGAGATAATCGGAGACCCTCATCGAGGCTGGAGTCAGTTTGGCGCTTCCTGCACCATGATGTCATGGTCCCTTTCCGCTGATCGCCGACGGTTCGTTCCTTCGAACTGATTCGTGATCGCGCGGCCATCTTGTGTTGCCCGTTTCCCGCTGAACAGTTATCGGCTTCCCCGTGTAGATACATCCCCTTAACCCCCTAGTATTACTACTACTCCTACACGGCGTGTAGCAAGTGCAATATGCGGGATTTCCTCCGAGGGTCAGTCATCCTTTGGCTTTCGCTACACGAAAAAAACTATGTGGTCTAGACAGGTTCGGTAACCTTGCATCCTGGCTGAAGCTGAACTGAACCATTGCCAGCACGACCCAAAGCCAGCAGATGATTCATCTGCAGCGATAAGGTATGCGCGAGCCTGACCACTGACGTATGTAAGTGACAGTGATAACCTGTTCGGCCTCAACTTCACATGTCCGCCAAAGAGGCGGTGGGAGATGGAGCTTCTGGAACCCCTCAAGAGAGACCCCCACCACCCTCAATAATAGCGGCAGAGCAGGACCGCTGTGCTCCGCATTCCTCAACTCTGACCACCCTTATGCATCCCTGAAGGAGGGTAGGCCCCATCGCGTCACATAATCTTCAACGTGTGTTGGAGCCTGGGTGCTGCGAGGCCATCGCGGTACGGTCCCCTCCGTGGGTATCGGAATCGAGCGTGGGCCCGTGGATGTTTTCGGAGCGTCTGTGGTGACCAGATGCTGCGTGCCGCAGATCGCTTACACAACCTCGCAGCAGCCTGCAGGTGACCTACCTACTGATCGTGTCCAAGTAGCCTCAGATGCAGCGACGGTCTCCCTAGTCAACTAGGGCATTTAGCTTATTATTGGCGGATCGTTGGAGGGGGCGAGTGTGAAAACAAAGCAGAACTCCACCAAAAGGTTCCCCTGGATATCTTTTCCTACGAGTTCTGGTAGGCATCAATTTCCTAAACAGGCGAGCTGAGAAGAAAATTGCTCCTACCAGGACTCGCTATCTGCACGATGGAGCTCAGTGTCGGTTACACCATGGCAGTGATTGGCATTTTTAGGACTTCCCCCTCCTCCTCCATCTCCTCCTCCTAACCCCCCATTTTCTGGTCTACGACGGCCGGGTGTTTTTACCGTCGAACCAGGCCATTCTGAAACATAATCGATCCTACCTAAGCAGCGACTGCATTACAATGCTACTGGATCTGGCAGCTGCACGGACATGGTGTAACTCCGTATCGGCGACTTACCACCTCCCAGCCGTACAGCTGCCCTGAGCTTGTGATGCACAAACGTAAGGGGGTGACGAGCCCGGGATTCCCGCTAGCCTCGGGGCGCGCGATCTCCCAATCATCCTCGACACCTTTGATTTGACTGTGTGAGGCATAGATTACGGTCTGGCCGATAGTTTGACTCAGATAAGAGGGAGAAATGTAACGCTTCGACTACCTAAGACTGGGAGGAATTCCAAGGGCTTGAGGATGCGGCTGCGGTCATACTATAGCCCCCCATGTAAGATGGGTATAGGAATGGTACTAGAGACTACTGCAGAGCTACCATAACAGCCAGCAGGGCTGTGTATCATTTGAAGATAGCCGTAGTTCCGCGAACACATCTCAAACGCGGGGCATCTGAGAATCCTTGAAAAAAACTTAACATGATGTCACTCAATCTCAAGTTATCGCTCATAGTGTAGATAGCTTGTATTGACACACCATAAGGAAACGAGGTCCGGGCGGAAAGGGCAACGCATACCTAATCGGGCAATCAGTCGATCTGAACCGGGTGTGAATTACTTAAAATAATGACCTTGGTTAAAATCCAAAGACTTTGCGGTTATGAATCATTGTAGTCCTAACAAGGTACCTGTACATGTACCTCGCAGTACCTCTTCGGGACAAGTAAAGGCGAAAGAAACATATCATTGTCATAGCAGTACTGTATTTGGACAACAACAAACCAAGAGAGGGTCAGTGACCCTGTGATGAGGTATCTCAATGGTTGTTGATGAGTTGATGACAGTTGCGGTGACCAAGTAACTACTACTCCACTGGTATCTACCCCACCCTCCCTCCAATCCAACCGCGAAAGGAACCCAAAAAAAGAAGGATAAGAATTAAGAATAATGAGAGATGAGGAGGTGGCGGCGGAGAAAATGATCTCCGGAAGCCATTTTCAATGATTTACTTACCTTCTTGTCGGAGGGGCACTTAGCGTGAGGAGATGGTGGAGAGAGTGTGTGAAAAGAGGAGAAGGAGAAAAAGCAGAAAAAAACTATATCCATTTCAGCTAAAAAGAGGAATTCGCTATTGGCATGTTCTGCCGGAATTTTGAGGGTACTAGTAGTGGGTGGCCGTGGAGGAGCATAAGCTTTCTACCGAGTATTACAATGGGCAAAAAAGAGTATCTGCAGGTCATTATTGCATTTCTAAGTGGTAATATTGGGTATTGGGTGATAATCAATATGCGGAAGTGAAATGAAATTATTTGGTCGGACTAATGCCGTTTAATAGTAAAGTAATATACATACTTAGTAGTATAGGGAAGGAGGGAGGGATAATGGCAGTTTTGGCAAATGGAAAAGATAGAGAAGCCTAAAGAACAGACGGACCCATTCCATGGCAGTGACTGGTATTGGAATTATGCAGCGGGTTTTCTTGACTTTGGAGCATTCCCGGTTCCCACCCATCCATCCATGTCCACCGGGCGGATAGCCCATCCTTGTCCAAAGAAAGGGCCCAAGAGAGAAGGAGAAGGGAGGCAAACCGGCACATCATCGGACCTCTGCGGTCATCGACGGGCTTGGAAGCCTGTCATTCATCCTTTTGCTTTACACGGATAATAACTTATTCTTTTTTTTTTTTTTTCTTGAAGGAGGGGGAGTTGAGTGGGAGGGAAGGGAAGAAGAAGGAATGGTAATTATTTCAACCATGCTAACCCCCCTTCAGCAGGATAAAAAGAAGATAGAAGAAGAGGAGATGATGGTAGTGGTAGTGAATTAAATCATCCAGGAATTTTTCTATTCCTGTTCCCTCTCTTTTTATCATTCTTCCAAGGCATCTATCCGTTCCAAGAACTGGCCCCCCTCCTTCTTCGTCTTCCTTCTTCATCACCGCTAGATAAATGTTACTGTGTGCCTCCTCTTCCAGCCACCAAAGCGATGTGGTTCGTGGTTGACTTCACCAGTGGTTCCATCCCATACAGCTCTTCGTCTATTTGCCAGCAGCACCGCCATCTCCACTCCGTCTGAGGCCTTTTCCCTTTTCCTTTTACTTACGCCTCCTGCCGCGCTTTGATTCGTTCCCTTTCCAATGGGTGGCATTTGCCTCCAATTCTAAGGGACACTCCGAGACAACAATGCACCCTTGACTACTACTAGGCTACTTCCTTCACCAGTAGCGTTTCCGAAGCTGTGCCAGGCTAGTAGTAATCGGTTCGAGTCATCATCATCATCATCATCATCAAACAAACCACCCTTAACCGGTCATCACCATAAGACCCATCCTATAGTATAAGCACGTTCAACCAGACCTAAAAAAAGGCTTCATCACCAATTCTGACCTGTGTCCTGGTGCGAGAATAGTACCGGGAAAGAAAAAAAGAGGAGGTCACATCGTATTCTTGTCGTGTTTCTTCCATACAGAGCCATCGCTGGTTCTAACCATCTCACCCATCCTCGCTGGTTCCTTTGGTTTTAACCTCAACCACTCCCCCTCACCCAACAGATCCTGTAACTCACTCAAGCTCCTGCACGCTTCCAAACCTTTTATTTGACGCGTTTTTGCCATCCAACTTTCTTTCTCCTCCCCCAGAATCTCGGTCGCGAAAGTTACCACAAGTCGACGGTCTCCATCTGCAGTCCCTGACCCGTTCAGCGGCTTCAGCGGCAGCTTAGGTCTATGACTATTGGGGGGTTTGGTTCGTTTTAACGCCACCTCATTGCCAACCTCAAATTTGAATTAACCGTCAAAACGTGATTTCCGAACATCATCTTCCCTTTTTCAACCTTCTTCCCTCTTCGTATATTTGACATATTCCGGGGTTACTTCTTTTGATTGTTTTAAAAAAAGAATTCAAACCATCCTTGTTTCGTGTTTCCTTCCTATCAGTTCTGGCCATCTGGTACGAAACCCACCATCCGCCGGCCTCCGCCCGCCATTTGTCCGTCTGCGCCTGATTGACGCTAAGGCTCCGTCGCCCACATTGACGGGCATTAATTGCCTGCCCGAGACTGACTGATTGAGTTCTTGGAGCCCATAAGTGCCTTTCTTCTTCAAGTTCGCCCCGGGAATTCATTGGGTTTCGTCTGTGAGTAAAACCCTCCAGGTTGGTGCTTCTCATTCCGTGCCTTTTCTTTTTTTCCTCCTCCCATTTTTCCCCTCAATGCCATTCATCGCTCTTCATCCTTGGCCGTTGACCCCATCAGCTCTACCCACTTTCCCTTCCACGGCTCCGTCAACACTCTTCTCCTAACAACTTGCCAAACAGTAACAGGGCATCCCGCTTTTCTACCCCTCCCTGCTCTTCGCCATCCGCACCCGATCGGATTCATCCTCCCGCAAACTTCCTTGACTTGTCAACCTCCCAACAGCGTCTGACTCACCTTTTTGCTTCCCATCTTACAACTCTGCTCGTCGAAAGACGTCATACCTTTAGCGATCTGTCCTCGATCATCTCGTCGGTTTGACATCACTACTTCTATCACAGCGGCGCGACCGACAGATTCGACCCTCGGTATTCCTGGTTGTGGATTTTGGGTGTCGGATGGAAACATAAAGATGGCTGCTGCTCAAAGTGGACTAGGGCCGCATGGAGATGCGGGCTCATTGAAGCAGCCCAGATCCCGGAGGTGAGTACAGTGTCGCGACTTTCACCTCGTTCTTGCCGTTTCGTCTGGATGTCATCGTATGCCGGGTGTGGCAAGAGAGTGTGGTAAAAGGATGAAAGAGCTGGGTGCGAAGTTTTCGCTCAACGGCGGATGTCTGCCGTACTTCAGCCCTCATTGTGTTGTCATGTTTAGCATGCAAGCTTCCCATCCTCGGTTTCTGCGGCGCTGCCCATGGGTCATGTCGCGTGCGGGAGTCATCCACGACAAGCAATGACTATATGCCGCACGGGCTGAAGAGGGAAAGAAAAATCGCCCTGCATGAAACTGCCACCCATTGCTCTTTCGATGCCAGCTCAAGTCCTAGCACCCACCCCTGCTATACTGTGAATCGCTTGTCATATGCCTTCTGTCTTTGCGTTATTAGTCCACCAGACATAGCACCATGGGGGTCTTAATTACGCTGTCATGCCTAATTTCAACAACAATTGGGTTTCTGATCATGGCTGACTCGTGCGCTAGCAATGGTACGCAAGAAGACGACAATCAGGATCAAATCGGCTCCAACAGTCCAACTCCTACTGGGATCTCGACTCCACAGCCCGATTTAGCGGACAAGCGTCTGCCTTCCATAAATTCCAGTTATTTCCAGGTTGGTTCTCCCTCTGGTGATAAGTCCCGTTCCTCCAACACCTGGTCTTCTGAGACTTCTACTTCCGCGCAAAACCCCCAGTCAGATGCGGCCCCCACAGGGACACGGGATCAAGGTTCCTCACCCTCGGGCTCCTTCGTTATGATGGAGCGCCCCGAGGCTTCGGATACCCAGTCATCTACCGCTTCGCCGGACCGGAGCCTTGAGACACACACATTGCAGCCGGAAACGTTGCCCCCAACGAATTTGCCTACTCCCCCCTACAGTTCCGCTTGTTCTCTTTTGCAGAAAGAATCGGATGAGGCTGAACTGGGCTCCTCTGCCCCGGACAAGGGCATGGGCTCCATCTTCAATACTTTGAAAAATTACCTCTCCCCCTCCGGAAGCATGTCATCTCCTGAACAAACATCCCGCCGTCACACCTCTCTTCCCGTCTCAAGCGTCTCTGACGATCCAGTCCTTGCCTCCCACTTTTCCAATCCCTCCCTTCTTCCTGCCTCAGATGCGTTCTGTTTGCCGGATGCTCCCCTTCTCGAACACGAAAAACCACATGTGTCTATGTCTTCTGAGAATCTGGCGAAGCTAACTGGAACTGTGTCGGATCTCGTGCGTCTAAAGAGTACACCTCCTCTTACTCCTCGAGCAATGTCCAATGAAGGTTCGCAAACCGACAAGAAGCCACCCACCTCCTCCCCTCATCCGTCGGAACCTGCCCAGCCGCCCTCCGATGAATCGGCAAATGCAGCCGACGAGATCGCTGGCAAGCTCAACGAAGCGTTCCCCCCTGAAAGAGATACTCCCTCACCAACTGGTCCTCCAGTGGCCTCACTGAAGGGCAAGCTCTACGTGAACATATCCGAAGCTAGAGGGCTCCGACCTGGGTTCGATCCTTACGTCGTCTGCGTTTTTGAGTGGAATGAAGTCATCTCAAAGAGCGCTCAGGACGAAGAAGCGGCTACCTTGGAACGCCAACAGAAAGAACAAGAGAAGTCGGACCGTGAGGCTGGACGCCCGATGGCGATACCCATGAAGAGTCGGCAAAGCAGCAACAACAGCGCGCTCGACGGTGAGCCTCGGGGGCGTGCCCCAGTGACCGACCCGCATTGGAACCACGAAGCGGTCTTGTACGTTCATCCTCCTGTTAGCATGTTAACGAGGGGTATGTGGCTAACTATTACCTTATAGCGATGTCTTTGGTGATCAGTCAGAGGTAGATGTCTCGGTCTATGATCGCAAAGATCAGGAGGCTTTCTTGGGCCACGTGCGCCTTTGCATCAACTTGAAGGATGACAACAGCCGGCTAGAAGGATGGTTCCCTCTGAAGTCCCGTGGCGCGGGTGACTCTCAAGTGTCTGGGGAGATTCACATGGAGATGCGCTTCGAGCGGACAGAGAAGAAGCAGGTTGGGCCGAATGACTTCCAAATCCTCAAGCTCATCGGCAAGGGAACGTTTGGCCAGGTCTATCAGGTCAAGAAGAAGGACACACGTCGTATCTACGCGATGAAAGTCCTGTCGAAGAAGGTTATCATTCAGAAGAAGGAGGTCGCACATACCCTGGGAGAGCGAAACATCTTGGTCCGAACAGCCATGGCGGCTTCACCTTTCATCGTCGGCCTAAAGTTCTCCTTCCAAACACCCACCGATCTTTATCTTGTCACAGACTACATGTCCGGTGGTGAGCTCTTCTGGCATCTCCAGAAGGAGGGGCGATTCCAGGAGGCCAGAGCCAAGTTCTACATTGCCGAGCTCATTCTAGCTCTGCAGCACCTTCATGATCACGATATCGTTTACCGAGATCTCAAGCCGGAGAACATTCTGCTCGATGCGAATGGTCACATCGCGCTCTGTGATTTCGGTCTGTCCAAGGCCAATTTGACCCAAAACGACACGACGAACACGTTCTGTGGTACGACTGAGTACTTGGCTCCGGAAGTATTGCTTGACGAACAGGGATATACCAAGATGGTCGATTTCTGGTCACTTGGAGTTCTCGTGTTTGAGATGTGCTGCGGCTGGAGTCCATTCTACGCCGAGGACACGCAGCAGATGTACAAGAATATCGCCTTTGGCAAAGTCCGGTTCCCTCGGGACGCTCTTAGCACGGAGGGAAGGAACTTCGTAAAGGGCTTGCTCAACCGGAACCCCAAGCACCGCCTTGGTGCCAAGGGCGATGCAAAGGAGCTTATGGCACACCCATTCTTTGACGACGTCGATTGGCAGGCGTTGGGCCGGAAGGAGGTGATCCCTCCGTTCAAGCCAACGCTCAAGTCTGACACTGACACTTCCAACTTCGATCCCGAGTTCACGAATGCGCTCGAGACCAACAACTCACTCAACGACCGTGCAGCTGCTATTGCCAATGGTTTTATGCCGGCGTCGACGCCGTTGTCTCCCGGTCTGCAGGCCAACTTCAAAGGCTTTACCTTTGTTAATGAAAGCTCCATGGATCACCACTTTACCAATGAGCCTGGTGACCACATGGAAGAGGACGCTGAGACTTGGCAACGACCTCAGCAGCCGGCAAGCACTGCTAACCACCGCATGAGTGGGGTACAGAGGACACACGAGGGCGGCGAGCCCGGTATTTTCAACGTTGATGACAATTTCGACATGTGATTATGGCCTGATGCATGATAATGGAGTTGTGATTTGTGCCTGTTTTTGAACCTTTTTGCTTTGTACATGCCGTCGTGGGTGATTAGGGCTTAGCTGTTGTTACCTTTCGTTTCTGGTTTGCTATTCGTGGTTTACACCTTAGCTTTTGTTTATTTTTCTTGCTCTGGTAACAGCAGTATTAGTCCCCCGCAGTGGTTGATCATATTTTGCTTTCTTCATATCTTTATCGCAATCTGCGGCTTCCATGTCTTGATTCTTTTTTCACTGGTCATCTGGATATAGATGGTTGGATATACTTCACCGATCAGGCGTTGTCCTGCACGGAAGGGACATGAGCCTGGTCGACGAATACTTGACCTTACATTTGCACTTTGTTCTTCCGTCAAACCTTGTGATATCCGGCAGTCGCCTGGCTCCATCGCCGGTCGACCCACGTGCTGCCTTGAATTTGCGGTTAGCTTTTGCGAACTCGTATTGGTCTTGTTCCCGAATCCTTGTCTTTCGCATGCGGAGGAGTTACAAGCATGAGTGACAAACACGCACAACATAGTGAAGAGTTGATGCAGGGGCGTTATTATCCGGCAGCATGGCGCAGGAGGACGCTTGCTTGAGATTGTCTGTTGGCTAGATCGGTCAACAATATACACAAATTGCCTTGACTTGTTCTAGGTTTACATGGTATCCGGATCGTAGTTACAACAGTGCAGTAAGCAAGCGGACTGTAGCAGAGAGGGAGAGGGAGAGAGAAAGCCCAGACCATTGAAGTCAACCCTAGCCCCAAAACCCACGAAGACGGCACAAAATAACCATCTGAAACACATATCCATTATCAATCGGGACAGGACAAACCGTGTCCGACGAACACCCCTTCCCCTACATACATATCTATTTAGTATCTACCCGTACAACCCCGATCTAAAATTATCTAGATACTAGACTAAATACTAGGTGGATAGTGGATAGATCTTCTCAAACCGACCCAACCCATCCCAATCCCCCCCCCGATGGACCCTCGGATGAAACCGACCCAACAAACCAACATTGAACCTAAGTAAAGCCATGAATCGTGGGTACCAGACTGCCAGTGCACTGACCAGACAGACCTATTTTTGTCCGATGATAAGACTAAAACATGAATATTCGTTGAAACGAGACATTGTCTGACATACACGGGAAGAGTACACACAGCACTCTTCACTTACTAATGATTGTACCAACGATAGTGACTTACTAAGTGATTTGATCGCGCTGAGCTCAGATGAGAAATTCCTTCGGGGTTACTATTTATATATAGTAGTCAGTAGTTTCATTTGATTGTGTTGTGTTGTGTTGGGATTAGGTAAGTATCAAATTGGATCTTAAACCAAGTTTGTTCAACCCTACAGGGTAAATGATATATAAATAAATATACAAAATTAACATAAAATGCCGAGCTGAGATGAGATGCGATGCGATGTGATAAGTGTGATATCTACCTAACTATATTTGGATACTACTACTTAGTACTAAGTTATGGTGATGATTTGTGTGAAAGTTTCTGAGACACGAACACTAACCAGCCAATGAAAGATACTCTGGTGCGTTTACTGACTCACGTCTTTGGGGTTAGGGGATTATCACTATTAGACTTTACTAGATGGGGTATAACCTTACTACTTAGTAGTTTAGTATACTAAATGCCTTGGTTTTGAAGTGGTGGTGGTGGTCGCTTTGGGGGCCGTGCGGGTGGTAGATATAGACTTTTATGGTATATAATTGTGATGATCGTTTCTTTGTTTTTTTTTTTTTTTTTTTTTTTTTTTTTTTTTCTATTATTTTGTGGAGGATTGTCCAGTTGGTAGTATGTATTCTGTAGTGAGGGGTGGCTTTGTTGGTGGTTGTGGTCGTGGACAAAGCAATTGAGGGCGCATGAATGGTTGAATGAAATAATTGAGGTTTTGAATGTGTTTGTTTAGGGTTGAGTCTTTGATAGTAGTACCCTGTTCATGTATATAATGTGTATCCCCCCACGGATATCCCGAACCCCATTCCACTGCAGTTCGCATCACCAAAAACCTTGGCTGAATTTTAGTTCCCCTGCAACCACACAGAAACGGGAACTAACCACCCCCCAACAAGGAACCCAAAGTGTAGATCATATTTCCCTTCGCAAAGATCCGAAATAATCAATACAAAAGTAAAACGTACTCGAGCCAATCGTGAGGCCGGTTGTAGTTGAGCGAAGCAACACTTGCAGGGGGGGTGCTGCAGCCACCACTTCCACTACCACCATTACCACCGGACGGACGGCCCCACGGACCCCTGACTCGAGGGAACAACTTGAGTTACATACGTACTAAGTTGGTTAGGGTGTGGTAGTATGTGAAACAGGCTATTGTGGTTCCTTGTTTTGTTTTTCTTTTCTTTTTTTATTCCATGGCATTGTGTGGATGGTGATGTGATGGTGATACAGAGAGTACTTATTTATATACAATGATACAGGGGGAGGGGTTGGAACGGTCGGAAGAAAAATGGCACATCAATGCCAGGCCAGTGGTTGTAGGGTTGTATGTTGCACTTGCCGGAGCAGAGTGGAGTGTATCATGCGGCATTTGTTCGGATCGGTTGGTTTCGGGATATTTGTGTAGTTATTTATACATTAGCATATTATGCTGTGTAATCAGTCCAGGATGAAATTGAGGGGGAGGAAGTTCGGATTTAAGAGGATGTACTAGTATCTAGTATCAACTTACAATGTAGGTATTGGCTGTGTGGATGATAGCGATGAGTGACTTTTATATGCATGTTATTCAGCTCGGACAACAGTCATTGTTTATTGCATCCATATTAACCAATCTATATGACGAAACAGGTGGAACGCATTGAGAGAGTTATCTCCGAGCGCGGTATAATTCCTTCACCATCGTTGTCTGAGATTGATGCTCCAAAAACGGGGGGCTGACTAACTGCAGGCTGCGTGGGTTTCCACTTTCCACACACACATATTCCCCTCATACGCACTGAGGCCTCTGCTACACACAAATGGGTCCAACGCAACAGCCAATGGTTAATGGACGGTGCGAGCCGATGGCTGGAAAGGGACCCATCGCCATGGAGACTAGACTAGAGACGACTAAACGGGTGATAACGGTGGTTCGTCTTCAGGAGACGTGCTACTGTGCTGCAGGTTAGTTCGTTATTTCTGTTGCCTGCGTGTCTGCTGCATATGTACGCACGGTGTACACTTACACATATGATACTTCCATTCCTCATGGTATGTATATACTCCCGACCCTAATACTCCCCATGAATACGATAGATAATAGCTGCCTTTTCTATCGTAATATTTTGTAAAATCCTCTCAGTATGGTGATCGTAAGCAGCATCGACGTCATCAATCCATTGGATGGTATAAATAAACTTCAGAAAAGACCCCAACTACTGGATCATCAACCTTGTCCGGGGCAAGTCGAGCAAAGAGAGCAATAATGCGCACTGAAAAGGGGCTTTCGTAGCGTATCATCTCAGTTCGGGACTAGCGTGGTTGTTCCTGACGCTAGTGCCAGCCCGGTCACTGCGCTAGACTCTACATGGTATAGTCTTCCTGCCTCGTTCCGCGGGTGTCGAGGCAATCCCCTGCACGGGATCCCATGGATTCGGGGCTGCCACCTCCTTTTCCTTCCTTTTTCCTTCCTTCTCCTGCACCTCCGTCGTCATCCTTGACCCATCCCAAACTCTTGGTTCGGTTGGGTGGGATCGGGGCTACGGTGTGCTACTGTCTACACCATCAAAACAATAAAGCCAATTGACGGTTTTCAGGCCTTCTGATCTTCTGGGGATGATAATGATGATGCGCCGTCCTGCGAAACATTTGCGGAGTCGCTCATCCTCCCACTGAATTGTCGCATCGTTACTCGTTTGGGGTGATACTACGGCCGCCACTACTGTCTCCAAAAGACTAACCCTCCAGCTAACGATTTAGTTCACGGGCCTCTGTCCGCTTTTGCATTGGCAGTTGAATCCTGGAGTCGCCCGACAGTTTCCTTCTGCTTAGTTCACATTATCCTCCGTACGGCTGATGCAGCCCGTCATAACCGAGCATCGCTACCTCCCTTCCCCCCTGGCGACGGCTGCTCTTCCTTGGGTCCGTCAGTATTGGATGGATGAATATCGGGATGGAGTGATGTTTGAGCCGAGGTCTCCGCTTTTCCTTTTCCAGCACGAGTCGCTGTGATGCCGATGCCCTGCAGTCTCACCACGGACTAGTGAACCTAAGATCCTCGTTCCTCCGGTGGGGACGATCGGCCCTCGACTGCCGTCCCAAGTCCTCCTATCTGGTAGTCCGACCACTCTTGACTACTGAATGTACACACTCGGAGAAGTGGCGTGTTCGCGGTGGCCTGCCTCTTGACTTTCTCGTGCCATCAATGGTCCTGCGTTAAGCTCTTTTGGGCGTCCAAACTAACTTCAGCCGACCAAATGTGTGGTCCTGATACTTGTTGGCGCCCGCTCTCACGCTAATGTTCCCCTCGTTCTCCTAAAATAGCGCCGTGCTGTCTTTTCTTTTTTTCCTCTCTTTCTCAAGTACTACTTACTTCCTTTGGCCATCAGATTACAACTTTCGTTGTGATTTCTTACTGTTGCTCGCTGTGTGTCCTTCCTTTTCGTTCCTTACATCCACACTCCTTCGTATATACACGCTCTAGCTGGTGTGCCTCTTAATTTACTGTTTATACATTCCTGTGCCGTCCGTTCTTTTCGACCATCGTTTCCCCACTCGAGCGCCTTTCCCCCTTTCTCTGCCTCCAACGGTCTTTGCGCACTATTCATACAGGCCGCCACCACCACCACAACTACTTTTTTTTCTTCTCTCCGCTAGCTCTCCCCTGTGCGCCCTCTCACGGTGCTCGTCAAATGCAACACCGGTGTTCATAATGAGTGTCGTCGCCAGTAGACCCGAGAGCGCTGCTGTGCCCTTCAGCCCCATTCCTCAAAGCGAATTTATACATTGCAAGGATGCAGCATATGCCGTGACAGTGCAGCCGGTCTCCTCTCGAACGTCATCCGTTTCTTCCTTCAAGAGCAATTACAGTGTCTCTACTGCCCCTACAGTCTACTCTCCTATCTCTCCCACATCACCAGCTCGCGTATTCGACTCCGCTGCTTCTCTGGATAAGATACTGGAGTCGGTGTTCAAGCGACTACCGCAAGAAGTCTACGATGTCATTCTAGACCAATTGGAGCTTTTACATGTCGGCCCGAATCAGACCGGATGCCTAACATGCTTTCAGCGCGACTTGCACGCTCTTTCCTTGACCTGCCGGGCGTGGGAGAAGGGAGTCAGAGCGAAGTTGTGAGTATATTGTTTTGCTTTCAGCCAGGCCTTCGTCATAGCTATTCCCGCGTATGCTAATCAGGCTTGCATCCAGGTATAACCGCATACACATCATTGGAAACGATTCGCCGTCGCAATTGAAGAAATACCGACTCAAAAGGGGAAGCCGCTTGAAGTTGCTCAGACGAACCCTCCGGGAGAGGAAGTTGCTGGCCAATCTCGTTCTTGAGCTTCGAGTCCCCCAAATGGACCTGTTGTTCACAACAGTGAAGCAGAGCACTCAATGGCAAGAATACCGAGACCTAGTCGCCTCGGTCGTCATGGTGTGCCCGAACTTGGAACGATTGCTCGGCTTGACCATCCCGTATAACCATGAGTTCGATCGTCTGACACATGCGTTGTCTACGCGTCGAAAGTTGAAGGAGCACACATGGGTTCTAGGAGAGGCCCCGGCGGTCTCTGAAGAATCCCCTCGCAGCACATCATGCCCCTGGAGCTTGGGCCCCTCGCAGATGTTTGAGTTTCTCAACTACCATGTCTCATGGACTAATTTGGAGACGCTGATGCTTTATGGCGTCAACGAGAACAACGCCCTGGAACCGAGCATCTTTCTTCGCATGGTCAGCCTCCTGCCGTCGCTGCGAAATCTTTGCATTTCCAACTTTGACGCGGATGCCTTTGCGGACAGCGCGCTTCTGTGCCTACCGTCGCTCGAATCGCTCCGCTTGGAGAACCTCCCGGGCGTGACTGATTCAGGGCTCTGCCAATTTGCCATGCGTCCAGAGTCTCGCTCCCTCAAGACCCTGGCCCTTATCGAACAGAACATCGATTCGTTGCTTACGATCTCGAAAATCTTGTCATCGCTGAGACAGTTGGAGCGATTCAAGTTCGTCCAGAGCAACAAGAACCCTACGCTGAATGCCGATGGGATTGTCTTTCAACCGCTTTTCGCCTCTTCGACGCTTCGATATTTGCATTGGGACGTTACAGGTCCCGACTCTGCCGCCGGGCTCGGCAGGCTCGATTACGCTCCGTTTGTGAAACCACCGCGACATACAGAGTCCCCGAATTCTCATCTAGCTCAGAGTATTCTGTCCGTGGGCTTCCCTCGTCTTGAAGCACTGCGAGCACCCTCGGATATAGAACCTCCGGGAGTCCTTCAGGCTGTATGCCAGCCGATACCACGCGGGCAAGCACTGCTCAAGCCAGACCGTTACAGCCTCCCCCGTAGCTCCCACGGCTCTGTTACGACCCGGCCAATGGCCCTGCCCGCCGGGAACAACTTGACTTCTGCTCGGATACGAGCGCAGACTTTTATTGATATGGCAGCGAAGGACACGGAAACCGGAATGCGGCTGCTCATCACTGATCACTCGGACTCGTACGTTCCAGACAATGCATTGGACGAACTTTCCGATGATGGGTCCGATCTGGACATGGACGAGTTCGGCATAGGTGGTGTGCAGCCTAAGAATGATGTGTTGCCCGACGATCACGAAGGTCCGGTCACCGTGTATGACTTCCGGATGCCAGCCTTCATGGGGAGGATAGGCTGTAGGACAAGTGAGAAGGACATCTCAATTCCGCGATTTATCCTTCGTCCAGACATACCAGGGCAGGATGGTGATGGAGGTTTAGTTGATTGGAAACATGTGCTGGCCTCCAGCCAGTCCCTCACATATGCTGCTGGAGTTGGAGTAAATTGCTTTGGCGGCAAGGGCCACGCGAAACCGGCGCCCGAAGAGCCGCCATCGCCGACCTCAACTACAACCTCACGTTTTGGATGGGGCAGCATCGGCAGTCGGTCCGCGCTGGGCACCAGTCCAAACACCCCTACAACACCAGCGACGCCGATGAGTCTTTCGTCTACGACGGCACTCCCTTGGGACCGAGATACCTGCACCGGATCATGGAATTATAGCCACAAAAGTGGAAGGGACTGGTGGTTCCACATGGAACGAGACCGCCCAGGAAACGTCGAAATAGTTGACGTTAAGCGACTATTCTAGTCAGGTTGATGTACATCACCGGTGACGTGCATTTGATTTTACCTTTCATTGGTACTTTTATTTTTCTCAAGAATGGCATGCTATGGTACATGCTGTCTGTTGGTATACACGCAGAAACGGCGTTTACGGATTGACGGATGGATGGACGATCTCATCAATTGTGGATATTCTTTGACTTTTTATTTCTCTGGACATTTTCTGGCCTCGACATACCCGGTGCAGCAGGGGTTATTCCCATCTCTATCTCCTTAATTGGCATCTCTCTCTCTCTCGTCTTGGTGGTTAGCTTACCGCATGAATTGCTATCATCTGGGTCATCTCCGTCTAATAGTGTTTGGCACCGGCGTGAGCAACGCATCTTACATAATGCTGCAGCTCTTGTTTATTTCGTATATCCATGTGTCTTCTTTTGTACAGCTTATCATCTGGGGTGGCATTTGTCGATTTCACATCTCGTTTTTTCTGTATATTTACAGTACTTACGATCAGACTGATCAGTATATATACCTAGTGCGTAATGCATAACTATGGACATCCAACAAGAACATACTTCACATTAAGTAGATAGTACGAGATAAGTAATATATACCCAGGGATTTAATATCTTCACAACAAGTGGTTTATATATATGTAAGAAACAGTAAAAATGCCCCCCTTCATCTCACTCTACAAGGTCACTTCATCACGAACCTGCAAAGGATGGAAGTAAGACTGAATGACGCACAATCTACCATTTCAATGTTACTCCGTAAATAAAAGAATGATACATACACAAAACGAAAAAGAATGAAACAAAGTGGAAAGGCGAAGAAGGGTAACGATTGAAGAAGAACAAAGAAGAAATAAAAAGTAAAAAAGAGGAATGGGGCAAGCCGGGCTTGAACCGGCCACCTCCAGATCTTCAGTCTGACGCGCTCCCAGATGCGCCATTGCCCCATTGGTTGATACATTGGCAACGAAAGAGTGCTATATGAAGCTAGACATAATGTAGAGAAGAAATCAAAACTATTCTAAAGCATTCGGGATGGACTCTAGAGTAGGGTGTTGGTCTTTTCTAGGGGTACCTAGAATGGTTAGTGGTTAATGAAGGGTTAGGTGGGTAGGAAGGGAAGTCCATTGACTTTTCCCTGTCGGATAATGGAACAATGAGGATTGAAAAGAGATAGAATGAACAATGTTCTACTTAGTACTTGTCCTTGTCTGGTTTTGGTCAATAACTTTTCTCTTTGTCTATCTCTTGGCGCAGGCAAGTTCATATTAGAATGGTATCGGGAAACATGGAAAACGGAGTGAGTCCATCATCATGCAGGAATGAGACGTTCTATTGTGCTATCCATACTAACCAAGTCCAGGACATATCAATACCTCATCGAGTCACAGGGCGTGAGTCGATCGATCGATCTGTTCTATATGCCGGCTGTAAATATCTCTAACCATGACCCCTCCCTCATATTGTCAAAACCCTAGCCAATGCTCACTAATCAAGGGGCAATGGCGCATCTGGGAGCGCGTCAGACTGAAGATCTGGAGGTGGCCGGTTCAAGCCCGGCTTGCCCCATCCTTTTTTATTTTGTTTTATTTTGCTGTTCCTCTATGATTTTTAAATGTGGATAATTTGCATATTGTGGGTGAAGGCGATATTGTGGGGTTGCTGTAGATTGCGCTAGCTGTATATGGTTAGTAAATGTTCATGAGAGTTTCTGGTCGATTATGTAATTCGTTAGTTGGTGGGTTGGCTGTATGCTGGTGATGGAAGATTCATTTCCTGTGAAGGTTACAGCATTATTTATTTAAAGACAAGGTTCAAACTCAATTTGTGAGGAATATTTTACCTTGGAGTATGTCTGGGAAGGACAAGTATCGAAGCAGTCGCGTGGGTGGGGTGATATTGCAGAGCGGATTTCGCCGGTTTGGGAACTTCTTGAGGCTGAGGTGGATGCAGAAAGTAAGAAGCAGTTGAGTACTTGTTTTGGAGGCATGGTAGACAAGACAGATATACCATGAAGTGAAGTGATGGACAGTACGTGGTTTTGTTTAACATGTTGTAGCGCCTGATTGTTTCAGTTGGGATGTTCTTAAGGAACTCCGTGGCTTCTGAAAGACTGGGCAGGGAAGGAGCAGTTTAGGCGTTTGCGTACCGGGCATATCTGCGTCAGTTGCAATACAGTAAACTGAAAAAAGATACATTTTAGTCAAGTTCAACAGTTAGATGCATGTCAATGTCATCATATCCATCTCGGTGCAAGTACCATTAGTAGCAGACGGTTGACGGCGCCTAATGATAATATGTTAGTAAATGCCTCAGTATACAGCCGTGCCAGCCAACTCCAATTCGCAATTACCCATAAATAACACCACTATAGTATGCTGAAAGTAATCACAGAATTGAAAAAACAAGAAAAAGTAACATATAGTGCGAAAATTCTACACTCTGCGGTCAGATTCGCTGCATAATGTATACTTTGACATTTGCAAAAGGGCCTACAAGAGTAGTTAAAATGTATCACCTTTCACATAATCGGGGCAATGGCGCATCTGGGAGCGCGTCAGACTGAAGCTTTAACTTCGGCCCACAGGCTTCGTCCGAAAGGATGTCTCTGTAAATCTGAAGGTGGCCGGTTCAAGCCCGGCTTGCCCCATTCTTTTTTTCCCGTTCTTTTCGGACACGGATCGATCTCGCACCATCATCCACTTCAACGTAATCTTCTTTCTGGGTCAGACCTCATTATCTTTTATTTGTTTATTGTTTTTGTTTCTTCTTTAAATTCGGAAGTTTCTTACGCATCCCTTTTATTTAGTCCAAGCCCCTCAAACCTTCTCGATTATTGCATGTTCTCCCAACTACTTACCTCACAGATAATCCAGCCACCCCTGACTTGATGACGGTCTAAAGCCGCTATCCAATATGCTTTTCTTAATACTTTTGACATTCTTACGGACATTCGCGGCATGAATATTCAGAAACCTTGTTTTAGAGCCGTTGTATGTCTTTGGTCATGCGGACGTCCAGTCTTGGATGCACACAAACAGCAAGAGCTTAGCTTGATTCATGTACTCACAGTTCGAATAACTTATTTCGTGAGATAATGAGAGTGGCACATGTTGTAATCTCCAGATGGTTATAATGCTTTCCCTTCTTCTATTTCCGTCTGGGCTGCCATGAGAAGTGAATCAAGGGCGAGGTAAAGAGGGAGTGTGCGTCTACTATACGAATATGTAAAGACAGGGCCGTGACTTGTTCTCACAATTACACATTGATGGCTGGGAACACCCACTGCATATCTACTAAGACACATGATAAAGGCTTGTGCATACTTTATGCTATTGCTTTCATGTGCTGCTGATCTGAGAGCAGGTACTGCTGATGGTCATTCACGTCTGCACAGCAGTAGATCAGTAGGGATCCCCC
The DNA here is from genome assembly GCF_003184925.1 of Aspergillus vadensis CBS 113365. Classification (NCBI taxonomy): domain Eukaryota; kingdom Fungi; phylum Ascomycota; class Eurotiomycetes; order Eurotiales; family Aspergillaceae; genus Aspergillus; species Aspergillus vadensis. Next base: position 404,273 of record NW_020292043.1, read on the forward strand.
GACATCTTGGGTGCGACTGCTGCACCTACCATCCAAGGCACAAGTTGAGGCAATGGCTTTTCAACATAGGAAGAGTTTCCATCAAGCCAAATGGAATGAAACAAGCAGAAGGAACTCGGAAAGTCCATGTACACTTGATGTAAGCTCCATGAATTTGGATAACTAGCTTTAGACACGCTGGGACATAAATCCACCACCATCCCCATTCATAAATAGACGCAAGAGGTCATGACATCCAGCAGCGAGTGAACGAACTACAACCCGAAAAGACCAGCGTCTGATACTGATTGGGATAGTTACTCTTCAACACCACTACACCACCCTTGTCGCATATTCAAGATGGGTTGGAAATCACGGTTCCCGCCCCCTAAGCACCTCGGTGGGCGACAGCTCGAATTTGGATCTCAGATAGCCAAGTTATTGGATCATGCTAAGATTCCCTACGTGGCCTGCGGAGATTTAATGAACTTGCATTACCATAATGAGGGCATTGCGACTGTAAGGCAAACCAACCATATAATAGACTGAGAAAGAAATTGAACAAGGCTAACTGATCGACAATAGGCATGTGATATTTGCTTCGTGGTTCCAGACGATCGTCTGGATGCCACTATACGAGCGTTGCGAGTTGCTGGTTTATCCGAGGATCCTTGTACTGCTGGTGACATTGGTTGCTGCTGGGCTAAAATCCCAATTGAATACCCTTATCCGTTCCCGTGGCCTGCCAAACACTTCCATCGCTATGTTAAGGGAGGATTCGACGAGAAAGTAACCAGGTGCTACTCTGTCGGTTTGCTTCGGAAGTCCCAGTGGCTCTGGCTCATGCCCGATCTTCCCCTTGAATTTCCGGAGCCCAATGACCCTAATTTCATTCTCTCTACAGACCGCCGTCTTCCTGATTGGGATATGGATGGTTTCGGCAACTCCTTCTATCCCATAAAGCTGCTCACTCCGGCGCGTTGGATAGAGTCATTGTTTAGCCTGCATATCAGAGATTTGAGTGTAGATCAACACTTTGACGAACCCTGGTACCATTATGTTGTGGAGTTCCATGAACGACTTGCAAGACTACTTCCTCCGGAACTTTTTCATATTGACCTCATTCAACAACCTTTTCGCACCTTATATATAGAGGAAGCGGACTGGCGTAGCGAATTGGACTACAAGCACTTGTTGATGGACAGGTTGTGGAAAGAATGGCAGGAAGCTGGTTCTATGCCAGACCCCATTTGCCCGTTCAATATCGAAAGGTATAAGAAGAATGTCAAGGAGAACAGAAATGTGTGGTTAATGCAAGAATGGATTGATGAGATCATGTCCAGTTAAATTCCAGAGTCGATCTTTCACTTACCCACGATACCTTCCTCCTTTCCGCTCTTCCCACCAGAAGATGGTTCCATCGAGAGCTTATCGAACAGAGGGGCTAGATGGGGTGAGCTTAGGCTTCAGAAATCAAATGTATCATTTTAATATAGAGCATGATTACTTACCAGGTTTTTTTCTAGAACTTAGTGATCCAGATGCCTGCCCTTCCCTTTGCGTCTATCCTTAGTAAGGAGTACACTTCCTTTTCCTGGTTTGTCCCTGAAGAGAAAGTAATGAAACCCACTTTCCCAGCTTCTTAGTGGAAAGTCAGAAGAAAAAAAAGGATGAGACAATTAGAGAATCGAATGGCATATGCTAAATAACGAATGGATGTTGTATGCACTACTATATCACTTCAGCTGTAGCGCTTTCCCGGTCAGAGATACTACTTTGTACTGAACACATAGCTGCGCGACACCACAGACATTCTGGCCCTGCCTTGACGTGATGTTACGAAGATACCTGCTCACTAAATCCGCCAAACAAGCGGCCAATACACCAGAATCTATTATATCTAATCTAGAAGATGTATGTATTCAAACAAGCAACTCTGGCATGATATTACTGGTGAGGACTGGAAAATATATCCGCACTTGGGGCCTGGTGAACATGGCAGGCGTTACTAGGGTCTATCATGGCCTTCGGGGTTGTCGTATTCCTTAGTATTCCTAGAAATGGACGACATCGTGATTAACATTGGCTTAACTCTGAATTACCGTGTACTCTTGCATGGAATGGCTCAGAGCCTGCTTGGAAATAGTCGGCAGTTCTCTCACACTCCCTGTCATCTCTGCACGTATCAAGACCATAACAAAAGTAGGCCAAGGGAAGGTGTGCTCCTTGTTCGCTCCTCACCTTGGAGTCTCTTCACCAAACTCTTTCTGTGCCTGATATTGTCGTAACAAGTGATTAGGAAGTACTGAACCAGCCCTTGTTGTTAATCAAACCCTACTCCTATCCCCTGCCGTCTCCCCACAGCACACACTATGCTAACCCCTGCAAAAAGCAACCCACGAACAAACCGGAAGCACTCAAATACCGCTAACAAAGACTGGACTAAGTTACCAGAATACAACTCTGTTCTGCTTGCTTATCTTCTGGGCTTACCATTGATGATCCTTGCTAGGAAACTACTGCTAGTATCCTGGAGTTTCCACGGGCCATTGCCACAGGCGATTAAGTTTACGTGGCAGGGTGGCAAACGCGGAAGACAGATTCCGATCAGATGCTGTTGGAGGTTCAGACAATAAGTTAAGTAGATTGACTAGGGACTCTCTGCCTATCGCGTTGCTCGAGCGGGCTGCTGACCGAGATCTGACACACTGACCGTGGATATAGGACTGCCCTAGATCAGATGTTCTGATGGACTTGAAGATTGGACAAAGATAGAGATTGTAATCAGAATTGGGCAAGGGATGGTCCGTGGTGATTACTCGTTTGGGTGGGTGCTAAAGGTGGTTGGCGCCCAGTGCTCTTTTCGAACGGGCCAGACACAGGGTTCATACCAATCCATAGCAGACTTGGAGAGACAAAGACGGCTCCATCACCACGTGTACAGTCACACAGTCACTAAGTAGACAGAAAAGACAATCTTTCGCGCGGCTGCCGGGTAATGCTTCCGGTAACAGAGACAGCAGTTGAATTTAGACGGCTGACTCCGTCTCGCCCGTCGACCCACCCTCTCAACCATGGAGCACCAGCTGTAGCCAAAGACGCTTATGCGCCAAAAGCACGTCTGTACATACGACAGTCAGGAGAAAAAACAGCTAAAACAGGGAACGTCGTGTCCCAAGGATCCAATTTCCTTGATTTGCTCCATGCCTCTGGTTGCCCCCCCCGTCTCTCCCCTCATGGGGCCGGGTGCCTGGCTCCTATCACGGAGATGGAGGGTGGGGACGACTTCAAGCTCGGTGGTTCTGTCAATTTGGGGCCTTGACCCGAACTGAAGACGGCAGGCCGTGGCTTTATAAATCTGCATAATGATTGTTCTACTGCAGGTCATGATCATAAACGCTCATCTGCTCTTCTTTCTCTGTCTCAGAACCCAGAACACTATCCGGATAACATAACATGGAAGGCTTCAACCGCTCCGAGTTTCTAGGCACGGTATTCGAGTCTACAAAGCGGTAGGTTCAGCTAGCAGTAACTTGACGCTAAGGAATAAGTCTGACCTTGACCGTAACTCTGTTGGGTAGATATGGAAACTTGCAACCCATTGGCTTGGGGGTGTATGGCCTTGTTTGGTAGCCTCTGCCCTGTTTTTTCTTGTTTTCTACTGGGGAGGGAGCGGGAGATTGTGAGTGAGTGAGGGTGAGTGAGGGTATGACTGACATTTTAATCCAGCTCGGCACATGATCAGATTACGGGACAGGCAGTCGCCATCAAAAAAGTCATCAAGCCGTTCGAGACTGCCACAGTGGCAAAGCGTACCTTCCGAGAGGTGAAACTCTTGAAGCATTTTCGACACGAGAATGTATGGCAGGCCCAATCCATCTACAGTCAAGACGTCTTCTTCATTCTGACCATCTGCAGCTCATCGGTCTTTGTGACATTTTTGTCTCCCCACTGGAGGACATGTAAGTGCCCACAAACCCTCCATGCCATCGCACTGGCACTGACATCTACCTCTCAGATATTTAGTGACTGAACTCCTTGCGACGGATTTGAATCGGTTGATGAGATCTAAACCCCTGGAACCCCAGTTTGTCCAATACTTTACCTACCAGATCTTGGTAAGTCAGCGGAGTGGTAACCCCAACAGGGTACCAATTCCCAGAAATGACTGACTTAGCCTCCATAGCGTGGTCTGAAGTACATCCACTCCGCCGGCGTTATCCATCGGGACCTCAAGCCTAGCAATATTCTGGTTAACGAGAATTGCGACCTGAAAATATGCGATTTTGGGCTCGCACGAGTGAAGGAACATCAGATGACCGGCTATGTGTCTACACGCTATTATCGAGCACCGGAAATCATGCTGACATGGCAGAGATACGGCGTGGAGGTAGACCTCTGGAGTACTGGGTGCATTCTCGCCGAGATGCTCTCTGGAAAGCCCTTGTTTCCCGGGAAGGATCATATCAATCAATTCTACTTGATTATAGACCTCTTGGGCAACCCTCCTGATGAGGTCATCGATCGAATCTGCAGTAAGAATGTACGTTTCGAGAAATCACCATTATAACCGTCCCATGCTCACCTGCATGATAGACGGTACAGATAGTCAAGTCACTTGGGAATAGACAGCCACGCTGTCTAAAGACAATGTTCTCGAGCGTCGATGAAGCCGGTATGTGATGTTCTGTTCAGACATGGCATGGATGATGTACTGCCTACTTACCGAAACTTGCTGTACAGCCGTGGACCTCCTCGACAAGTTCTTGGTCTTCGACCCACACGCCAGGATCTCGGCCAGCAGTGCTCTGGAGCACCGCTATTTGCAAATATATCATGATCCCACTGATGAACCCGGCGTTGAGAGACCATTCGATTGGTCGTTCGACGGCGCCCGACTCTCCAAGGAGACCCTCAAGCTTATGATGCACGTCTCCCTGGTGACTTTACTCTACGCGTACTATCTTCTAACACAGAGCATGCAGATATGCAGAAGTGCTGGATTACCACCAATCCGACGAATTAGCCCACCCAGTTACGCTTGCTGAAGAGCCGATGTCCGGAGCTGATCTACTCCCGAATTTCAGCACATTTCCCGTGCCAGGACGGGAGACCGATACAAACCCGGACTCCACGTTTAGCCTCTTGGAGCCTTGGTCCACGTGGGACATTGGAGGCCTTGACCTATCATTACCAGCATCAGATTACGTGGATCCAGCTGGTCCTAGTTTACCGACAACAATTGGGTGAGCATGAAAATACCAATTACAAGGTTAAGCCCGGGGTCGAGCAGATTTTCTAGGTTCGATACCCTGAAAGAAATATCTAAATGGCATGATGAAATCTTTTACTCTTCCTTCATCCTTCCCCGTTGAGGGTACCGGATTATATGGGACAGATTAGGAGCCACATCCTGGCCCGCGCGTTGTATTGGAATCGTGCACATTTCCCAACTTAGTAAAAAGCGAAATACTTCTCGTCTAAGGGTGCGAGCAGACAGTGGCCATACTAGTGCCTCAAAACGGAATAATATGGGTCTTCAATACTTGATGACGGCCTTTCCGACGGCCAAAGCCGTCGTACTCTGAAATCCGCAAAGTTGCGCGAATATTCTTTGACGGGCATATTCTGGAGCGTTTTTGGTAATTCCGGTCATGCATCAGGCATCATCAACGATGTTATGTACTGAGTCGGAACTAGGGCGTTCGACCGCATGATTCGCCGGAAAAATAAGCGTTGGAGTGATAATTCATTCCATCGCGAACGCCGCAGCACGCATCAATCTTTGGGAAGATAATACGGAGATGTGGACAGCCAAACTAGCCCAGTTCAATCGATTATAGTAAAGAACCCACCGCTGACCAGATTAACGCCCCGGCCGAAGGTGTCCGAAGGATAAGACACCGCTCCTTGCCTCATTAAGTCTAGTTGTGTTCATCTGAACTTAATCTGGTAAAAGCATCACTTGCCACCTTGGTTACCAAGTGCTTATTAACCATAGGCTGTTCACTTAGCCAACTAGCTGACAGGCGATGCCACGGCACAGTTCAGCCGTCTAACAGGATAATTTCCATAGTAGCTTACAGCCAACTTGGCTGGCTAGCAAAACCAGCCCTTAGTAAGTGGTTGCGGTGTACACAGTAAGTCCATGGACCTTTTTCCAATGGCCTCGGCAGTCCGAGGGGGGTGGCAAAAGGCACCCATCCAGAAGAGTGTGTATTAGAAAAGGCCTCCCACGCAGATCTCGTACGGTGGGGCTGACTAGGAGATAGGCCATCAGATCTATCTAGTCTAGATCTACTCTCTACGGTTTGAGAGCCTAAGCGAGGTGGGGAGTGTCGACGGTCATGCCCGGTGTGCACTGGGCCACCCGTTATCTGACTCTGGGAACCACCAACGAACTAGTCTATCCCCACCACTTGCACACACTCACACTATGTTAGTCACCCCTTGTTGAGTATTTCCACTTGACTGACGGAGAGTCATCACAGTTAAGCCCCGTTTGCTGACTGTTGACTCCACTGTCAGGTGGCAATGTTCGCTCTGCCAATTCCGTCTCGTCCATCTACTTTTTGACAGTCTACCACGGGAATAAAAGCAGTAGTCTAGTCAAGTCAGTACTCGTACTCAACAACTAGACGAGCGTCATGTCTTAGTCTCCACTGACTTCAAACGTTCAGCCCTGCTGGATGAAAAGTGCACCTGAAGTACGATAGCATGCTGGCGGCTCTGTCAGCCTCTGTGGCCGCCAACAAGGGCACCCAAGGCGTCGTAAAGCTCTCATAATATCTTCCTTTCATGTCTCTCCTTTGGTGTGGAGACACCTGCATTACAAAACAGCACGCTCTTAGCTGCCTTTCACTTCAGCTACCCAGGGAGGGTGGCCTGCATATATGCTGATATGCCTCAACAGAAGAACGGTTTCCTGATTCGGAAAGCTTGTGTACGTATGGTGAGCATCCTTCGGTGCTGGAAGCCATCTTCGGAAGTCCCGAAGCTCAGTATCTACTACTGTGCCAGCCCCACCGATGATACCTACTCAGAAGATGCTAGTACTGAGCCCCTTGGAACCACCGTCTCGTCTGTACGGGGTAAACGCCCTTCTCCCCTGTCCGACTGAGGTAGGGCTCGGCAGTACTCTTCCGGCCAAACATCCAAGAGTAACAGACACTATCACAGAAGATATCTGATCTTCCCACCGTTGTTGCTATCAAAGTGTGGGCAGGCCACACGGGCACTCTATATTTTGACGCTCCTTGGGGATATTACTTCTCATATTGTGGAAGTGGACCTTTTAGCTGCACACAGCAAATTCAACTACCTCTAATGGGTGATGAGACGGCGAACGATACGCACTCGTAGATGTCATCATACGACGTTCAGCTTTCTGTGGATTTCGGACCTGATACCTGGTCGGGCAAGCTTCTCCCTGTCTCCAACACTGCAAGAGGCTTAGCGGACTCAGAATTGCTCGGGCCCGAGATCGGCCAACCAATCATCGCTACTGGCTAAGTACCACTTTTCAATTGTCACCTGCAAAGATTGAGATACTACTGCTTATTTACATTGTACTATTATTTGTCTGGTACTAATTAATCTTCCTTCCTCATTATCCGATCCACCTGGGCCAAATGCATCCATCTATCGATGGGTATGGATCGGCAAATACCACGAGGGGTCCACATGATAAGCATCCACCTTTGTATTACTCATCCTGAGCCTACTGTCTAGTTAGTTAACTATGATTTAGGACTAAATCCCGCCTACTCCGTTAACCCCTCTTGAACTTACCACTAGACTAGGCCATGCCATGGCACATGGCCTTCCTATAAGTGAAACACTTGAGCATATTTTCCCCCGTGGAGACCACATCCCCACCTGAAAACCGGAGACCTCCACTATCTGGTCTCGACCTCGATCCACAGACTGGCTGGACTTTCCGCATGAAGACGTCCTTACTACAACCACGTTCAATGTAGACCAAGATAGAGTCCATCCTCTACATCTTGCTAGAGGTATCAGAGGAACCGACTGATCTCTACATCGCAACGGAACTTCTTTTATCTACAGCAGCGAAAGCTCCCTTGTCGCAAACAAACGTGTATACCAAGGAGTGACATTTCTGATGCAAATAAAAGCTGGTATGCTAGCCATCATAGCAAAAAGTGTGTCATAATGATGAACACCCATTTCGTCCATGTATTGTGCCTTTTCTCAGGAGTCTGGGTTTCCCGAAGGAAAAGAAAATAGAGAACAATGATGAACGCCATTACACCAACGCCAACACACCAAGAACGCCAGGGCATGACATATGGCATAGGGAGGTTGGAAGACAAAGGATTAGGACTGTTCTCAAGGGGCTCATCTTCCACCCCGTCTGCCAGATCATCCTCTCCGTCCATGGACTCATCTCCCATCCCGTCTGCCAGCTCATCCTCTCCGTCCGTGGACTCATCTTCCACCCCGTCTGCCAGCTCATCAACATGGAGATGGAGGGCCGCACGCCACTCTTCACGCGTCCTCTTCTCATAGTTCCATCCCAGATCTATGAGCCTTGTCAGCTTCGCCTCCAGAGCGTTCCTCTGCCCACCCTCCCACCTAAACTGTGGATCAAGCCTTTTGGCTAAGTTCCACACCTGGGAGGATTTGATGATTGTTTTAGTCTCTGAAGGCAACAAGACCTCCATCAAAATGACGGAGGGGAGGTCAGCAAAGGGAATCGCCTCTCGCGGAACATATTGCAGCTGGTGTACTTTCCCAAAAGCCTGGTAGCAAATTTGAAGTTTGAGGTCCCTAGCCGTGGGCGACAGCTGCCGTGGGGATACAGTGTCCAAGGTGCAAGGGATGAGATTGGAATCTCCCACTTTCATATAGAAAGAGCAGCCGCCAGCATTCGACATATTCGACATTGAAAAGTATCCGGATTGGTCGAATATGAGGTCTCCCCGGAGCGTGACTGGCGGAAGTTTTGTGTTGACGAGTATTTCGATTTTCTATTACACCACAGTGAGAAAGCTTTTCAATCAGATAGCTAGGGATGACAGAGATGGGTAACCGAATGGAGAAGGTTTTCATACTTCCAGTGACCTGTCTTTGAGATGGTGGCTAATGCACGCCTTTCCGACGACTAAGACCTTTGCGGATTTGAAATCCTCATAGCGTCTTAATACGCCGAACAGCTCCTGCAGAACTTTGTGTGAAGCACCATCGGATGTCGAGGTCATTGAGGGATTTGGTAGGGGGTCGGCGGAGGTGGCAGTAGCAATGGCAGTGGTGGTGGTGCGCTGGGGGTGGCTCATCTTGACAGGAGAAAGAATCTCAGGTCAAGTAAGATAATAAACTAGAGTGGTTGAGTTGAAGGAAACTGAAAATGAGGTAGAGGACTTGTGTATTATGACAATGATTGTCTTGCAGCTTTGCATTGCCGCAGACTACTCTATACTTATACTAGATGATCACTCATGATGGAAGCAAAATGGCACATTTGAGAGTGCGCCTCCGACGCCGCAACCCCCCCACCCCCAAAAGTCACCCCGGCCACCACATCCCTCAAGCCCGAATGCATGCACAGCGATCGTGAAGTGATGTGTTGGCATCAATAGGGTCTGTGACTGCGCTTCGCTTAACATAACCTTCGTCATCGTAAAGACGATAGCGGACATGTTGGCCTCTGAAGGTTCAACGCTCCAACACAACTGGCCCTGTTTCTCATGCAAACCCGGGCAGCAGCAGTAGCCGAGACCGCTCCGATGAAATAGATCGTCCGATCTGAGTTGTTGGGCTAACCGGTGTTATTGAACTTTGCAGTTAAGGCACGGCATATGTTACACTAAGTCTTAGTCGAACGCTCAATGGCTGGTAAGCGATGTCCGCTCCGGGACTGAGTGAACCGATGAGTATCCGGGCTATCATCAGATTCGGACCGCTACCAGCCATGCAACCATCATATCAGCAGCGTCGGTATGGTGAGGTACGATGCTCTATGAAATTTTGTCAGCCAGCGAAGGGGGATTAGTCAAGTCATATCATAGAGCTCTAGAGCGAGCATAGTGTGATAGAGACGATGCATCGATGAAGGGGAAGGGGAGTTTGGTCCAAGCGAGGACTGCGGGAGCCAAGCCTCCATGACAGGCTATCCATGTCCAGTATATTGAGCTTGAAGCTTTGGGTCGATCCGTGTTGACCCGGGAAAAAGGAATGAAAGATTGACGAGTAAACCATTAAGTGCTGCTTACTGCTAGAGACTGGAAACACAGAATGTGAGACATAGCCTACCAGATTTCTCGTATAGACCGCTTCCTGCTCTTTCTACCTCTAGCACTTTCTCTTTATCCGCTCAAGCCGCCATATGTATCTTGGATGGCTCAAGTAGGCCTGCCAGCTCCGTGATCAGCCGTAGGACCTCGCAATACGTATAATGATACATGGGATTCATGGCGGACTTACCGTAGATATGGATCGCCGCGTTCTAAATGTATTGTATTAAACAGCAGATGGATAGCCAGCAGAACGAGGGATTGTGAAGAAAGCTGGAAAATGCTGAAACGTTGACTAGTGTGATCTATCTCTCCTTAAGCTTTTCGCCGTTGGATGAGAAGAGAGGCGCTGGTGCTCCGGACCCGGTGGTCGAATACCACCCCGCACTGTAGGGAGCCTTCAGCCACAAAAAGACAGTGAATCCTGTGATTATCCGGAACAACCCGTCCTCAGAAGCTTCATCGATGCGGTCAGAGCGAGCTGACGAGTCCAGAAGGCTCAGAGCAAACGGTTTGGAAACGGCGTGAGATAAGAAACGAGAAATCACAATGACAGAGGCGTTTGAATGTAGTCAGCATACGTCACGCGAGCAGCTTTACAGCTCTGGGAATTGACAGGGTTGGTAGCTCGCGGAACGGCCTATGAGAGTTGACCTGGCTAGACACAAATCATACCTCTCCATCCTCAGCGAACTGAGCAAGCAGCCCTCACCCACAAAGTCGGAGGAGCAGGCACTTCTCAGGGGTAATCCAGTTCCCCGTGGAGGTTGCACTTGTCCAGTCCTGCTCAATCATGTCAAATATTAAAGGCACAGTAAACTCTAACCCACCAGATCAAGGACTTCAAGCCACAGAACGCAGTAACTGACGGCCATATTCTCCGAGCAATGTATGCTCGGGCACTAGGCCTGACCTGGTCTGTGTGCTGCTGCTTTCTACTGGCTATCTCGCCGGTCAAGGATTGTGCGACGGTCTACTGTCGTCATCGTGTGGCTCTCTTGCACAGCAAGGCAGAGCTCACCATCGCTCTCTGCATTACCTTTAGGAGACGGCTGAACTGGTCATCCGGTTTCGCGACGCCACCTAGATCCAGAATCGCAGAAGTGTAAGATACTTATTAACTTGAGAACACCAGTCACAAGTCACACCAAGTATTGCGCCCATTCCACCTATCAACATTTCCAGGGAGATGATATCATTGAGCAAATTCGGTCGCCGGCTGCAACTTTAGTGGCGTTACTCATCAGTTATAGTACACAGACACAGTGGGCCGTTTGAATGGACATCCGGGTATGGCACCATGACATCGGCTCTAAACAGCCATGCAGATCCCTTAAGCTTTCAATCAGCCATAAGCCCGATATAACGAAGAATAGTGGAGTTCCTCACCTCACATACTCTACGTTAGTAATGATCTTCGGACTTTGTATCACTTCATAGATCGACAAGAATACGGGCTCTGCAGTCTGGTTCTAGAAGTGGGCCTAGGCTCTGCTATGGCGGGATCAGTAGAGTAGAAAAACTGCATGTACGTTTGCTGATCATTTCATTCTTAGTTGAACTGGCTTGTCAGTAAGTAGGTTCTCAGACCGATCGGTTTCTGGTGGCTGTCATCGTCCGCTTTTATTGGCCCTTCCTCTTCTCACTTCAGGAAACGGCTTGTACCCGGACAAAGTGGTAAGAGTGTTAGCACGTGCAAAAGATGCTGGCTTTTTAAGCGGTGTGGTGAAATGTGGAAACACGCATCTTTCAGATATGAGGAGGGCTAGGGTGGTGAGATGATGAGCGTGTAGGAAACTTGCGGTTGAGATGCATGGCGGGTGCATCACCTGACCTGCTTTAGCATGGATTCTATAGACGGGTGCCTTAAAGTCCCTAATGCGATCTTTAATCATCTAAGAGGCTACTTCGCTTAGCTTTGAATACGGTTTGATTATGCGGCATAATTACGAGAAAATGAAAGAGGTAATAGCATCTTCAGCCAAGGGAGACATATTTAATAGCATCCTCTAAGCTGCAGTAGGAGTAGATACATAGCATAATGACGACCCGGAGATCATGTAGATAATCGTGACGATGACCGAATTAGACATAGATACCCATGTTCGTGTCCTTCTTCTTCGCCTGTACTTCCGAAATGGCATCCACGTAGTTCTCGTGTCCTACTTTGCTCATGCCCTTCCGGAGAGCGATCATACCCGCCTCCACGCACACAGCCTTCAGCTGAGCACCGCCAAACTCATCGGTACTGCGGGCCAGTTCCGCCCAGTTGACCCGGTCATCCACAGCCATTTTGCGGGAGTGGATCTGCAGGATGTTGGCTCTCGCCTCCTCGTTGGGTAGCGGGAACTCGATCTTGCGGTCCAGACGACCGGAACGGAGCAGGGCGGGATCGAGAACGTCGACACGGTTCGTGGCTGCGAGGACCTTGATGCGATCATCCGAGGCAAATCCGTCGAGCTGATTGAGCAGTTCAAGCATGGTTCGCTGCACTTCACGGTCACCGGACTTCTCGGAGTCGAAACGCTTCGTACCGACCGCATCCAGCTCGTCGATGAAGATAATGGAAGGTGCCTTCTCCTTGGCAAGGGCGAAGCAGTCACGAACAAGTTTCGCACCATCACCGATGAACATCTGCACCAACTGCGGACCGGCGAGCTTGAGGAATGTGGCGTTCGTCTCTGCTGCACAGGCTCGAGCAAGAAGTGTTTTACCAGTACCGGGAGGTCCATACATCAGAGCACCTGTGAAGTGTGTCAGATAGCCCGTGCTAGGCTGGAGAAACCAAGGATTACATACCTTTCGGTGCCTTGATGCCAAGCTTCTTAAACCTGTCAGCCTCCTTCATAGGCCACACGATAGCCTCCACAATCTCCTCGATTTGCTTATCCAAGCCACCAATGTCGGTGTACTTCTCCGTCGGCTTCTCATCGACCTCCATGGCCTTAACACGGTTATCGTACTCGGCAGGTAGCGTATCCAGGACGAGGTATGAATCCTTGTTGACACCAATGAGATCACCAGGCTTCAACTTCTCGTGATCTACTAGACCAATGAGAGGGAGATAGATAGTCTGGCGGGTCGACGTCTTGATGACAGCCGACTTGCCCACCCGTGTAGCATCAAGGTCAATGTTCGCCCCCTCCTCGGCAGCCTCAGCTTCAACATCCAAATCCAAAAGCTCGACGACGTTTCCGACCAGGTAGGGTAATTGCCTATCAAGAGAAGCAGTCAGTAAATGACCCGAATTGCGCCGCAATTGCCACCGCGTCGAACAGACGCCAGTGAAATCGAAATCAACAGGACTCAGAGCTTACCTGTTGTTCTCGATCTTTTCTTGGTTATCTTTGACTTTCTCTCGCATCGTGTTTTGCTCGTGGGTCAGGCGCTGGTATTCACTCTTCATTATACGCAGCTCGTTCTCCAGCATCCGCCGTCGCTTGACGATGTCCGCTGTGCTCGAGCTAAGGATCTCTTCGTCCAAGAGTCCATCATCCTCATCTTTCTTGGCATCGGCATCTTTCATCTCAGCATCTCCTTCACCTTCGGGCTTCCTGCCTTCGCCGTCATCTCCCTGGTCCTTCTTCTTGTCTCTCTGCTCACGCTCAAGGTCGTCGAGGTCTTCCAAGGTCGACATGGTGGAGAACTAGAGTGCGGGCGTATGAGGCTAAAAATCGTAATAAGAGCGGGAAGGGTATCTGAATCGGGGGGTGGGTGTGTTTTGTCGAAGGTGATGGACCTAGGGAGAAAGGGTTGGGGAACTTGAGCTGTGTTGGAGTCGTGATGCTTGAGCTCCGGCCAAACAACGTCAGCTGTCCTGCCTACGTCACGTGATACAATTACAAATAGCTTGCGCGAGTCCGCTTCGGTAAACATTACCAACAACGCTCAATGAGCTTTTCTAATCATTGAAATTTACAGAGGATCTAGGATATGTACAGTAGAACAACCAACTGATGTTAATGTACAGTTATCAGCTGCCTGCACATACCCGCACGGAACAACAGGTTCAAATGTAGTAGTTGGGGTTATCCAGGGACCATTGGTCATTGCCGATGTTTCTTAGGACCTCCTCGCGACCGAATTTGAGAAGACGGTATCGTGAGATGAAGTCGTCATTATTTACTGTCCAGTGTCAGCATGTCGGTTTTGAGGACAAGGATACGATAATAAGAAGCATGTAACCGAAGGCCAGCAAAATATTCTGAAAAAGGGTTTCAAAGCAGTAAAGGATACTTACTATATCCACCGCACATCCTGCGCTTTCCTGTGAATTCCGAGCGACCGTGAAGCATTCTCCAGTTATCGAAGACTTGGGCAAATTAGTCCTGTTCGCAAATATCGTTCTCTGCAATACTTACTAAGGGCTGTCCCTGGTTCAAGCTGTGTCCAGATCTCCATGTCTTTGCGACGAATTATCTCGTCCCAGTGCCGTGCGGCCGTATACCATTTGACCTGTTCCTCCCAGTTCCAGTTCTTCTTGGCGGCTCTGTCATAGTTGTTCCAGCGAATCTGATATAGCCGTTGTAGTTCAGGGTGAACCTTAAGAACTGGAGCTTGCTCCGCCGGTTGCACGCATACGTCCTCATTGCCACTCGAGTGGTAAGGGTGGTTCGTCGACATCAATACCTCGAAGTCTTCCGGGCTTTCTTCACGAAGAATCGAAGCAGCCCGGAAACCGTCAACCAGCAGGCTGGCGCCACCATCTCCATTGGTATGGGATAGGAGGTGGAATAGCTGGAGCCTCGCAGGATCGGTGAAATAGGTGTTGTCCGTATGTGCTCCGAGAAATTCCGTCGTATATGCGGTGTCCTTGAAAGTCAAATCGGCTGTAAAATCCCAGAATCCACCTTGTAAACGGGGAAGAGTCAGGAACCGACACAGGAATGGCCAAGGATGTTGTTTTACCGTAATGAGTGTTCCTGATGAACGCAATCCTCTTTAAAAGAGCCTCGGTTGATTCGGGATTGGTAGGAACTCCTTGTACAAAAGCAAATCCCCAGTCGTACTTCGCAATGTAAGCAAGACTTTCTGGTTGGAAATGGAGTCATAGCTTACAATTCCTTCAAGCCAGTCACGCAGAGCACCATCGTCGGCCATAATACCTGCGTAAGGAAATGTTGGAAATGTACTGTCTCTGCCCGGAACGTATGATTTGATCTCTCTGAGTCGAATTAGCATTTCAGCAAGGGTAGCCACTGCAGCTCAACGGTTGAAGTACCTGAAATGTAGTTCTGACTTCGGTTCCAGCTTGGAAACAGGCTTGTTGGAATGGCTCTTGAGCCACGGAAATGGATAATAGGCATGATGCCCGTCCGACCCTTTACAAAGTCAACGTCCACTGTAAGATGACGGGATAATGTTCGCTTACAGTCTACCTTCACACCATCCTTCTCATAACTGAGATCTTTGATACGGATATCATCAGGTATCTGTATCAGATAATCATCAGTAACTCCATCCGTAACAAGACATTAACTTACTGACTCACCGCAAACGTATCAACAGTTCGTTGTCTTGTGTCTGGATGGATGCATTTGGAACATTGGCAGTTGTCCCTAAATATAAGTAAATTATTGATCGTGCACATGCGCTAGTCTGTAGCTTTGGGAATGCCCACCGGAGCCAAAACGTTCCACTGTCTGATATTAGCATGTGGTCCAAATGATTGCATAGTAGGGATTCTTACAAATTGCTGGCTTGACCTTCATGGTTGAGCTGCAACGACTCCCACTTTTGGTTCCTCAAGTGGAGAGGCCAGGGATCCTCGTTATCGCTGCTAGAGGGTGTGGCCCGGGCATTTGCCACTGATGAATTCGCGCGTACTAGCGAAGGGAATCGAGTTGAGACGGATGATGACTTGTAGGTCTTTGAAAAGAGTGCACCCCTCAATCAGATTGCTACTCCCACTGGATTTGGTGATCTGCCTCTTACCAATCTAACATATTTCGGGGTAAATGATGACACGGCACGCGATGTGCTAGTACCTCGGTCAATCATCACTGTATGTGCGAGAGTCCTTGGGCGCCATACCTTGCATGATTCAAGGGACCAAGGGCCCTAAGGAAGGAGAGTCTGGCCACACTGTGCATTTTGATCTTACTATACACAAAACTGAGGATTATTGATGGGAAACAAAGGATCTCCACAATGTCACCCCATATCAAGCCCCACGTCACGTGCAGCCGTCAATTAGGCCTCGGCCCGCCATTCTGATCTTATCTTTCGATTAATTCCAGTGTACACGTAGTAGATGGCCGATGAACTCCATTTTATGATTGGCTATTCCAAAAGTTGCTGGTTATTAAATAGAAGAGTAGCTGGTGACAGATCTCTACACTCTCTAACTAGACCTCAGTTGCCAATCATAGTTTGCTTCTTGGCCCGGTAACCTTCATCAGACAGCGGCCGTTGCTCAGGACCGCCTTGCCCTTACCGTTCTTGGTTACGAATCGAATTTCTTCATAACCATCTTGGAGACTGCCCGTTCTCCAGATCTCAGTGATAAGCTTGTCACCAGGTATAACTGGCGAAGCAAAGCGCGCTTGAATCTCCTTAAGATTCTTCGGATCACTACCACCGAGCTCTCGCAGGACACCATGGGCAGCGGAATTCCAGCTGAAGAGGCCATGGACGATGGCGCCGCCGAAGCCCATCTTCTCACCTGGCTCGGGAGTAGCATGTAGAGGATTGTAGTCTCCATTGAGTCTAATCGGCGGTATCATCGTCAGCATAAGAGGATCCACCTTGTCCACTACGCTAGTACTCTTATGTGGCTGGGGCGGTATCTTACCGATAGAGATGGGCTGTCTCCGGAGTCGTTTGGACTACATGGACGGCATCTGGCTGCTTGCCTTCAGGTGGGGCGTAGTTGGCATTGCTGGGACCTAAAACCTACTGCGTCAATAACAGAAATATCTGATATAACAAGTGCTTTTGGAAGCCTTACCTTTCGGGCCACCCCAGTTACCCTGGCCAACGAAGAAACCGCTGCTAACAGTTCTTGAGTAGATCTCGCCTGTCTCCTTATCCACAATAGTCTGTTCTGTTTCAATGACAGTGCCAGGCTTGCCCTTGTCATAGACTCCAATGACCTTGTTGCGCAACTCGAACTTCTTCCCCTCGCTCGTGGGGGGCAAGGGCTTAAGGATGGTGAGCTTGCGCTGGCCGTCAACCACGCGACGATAGTCGAACTTTGGAACACCAGGGATAGGGGAACCACCAGAACGGGCATAGAAGTCCGTTACTTCTTGATCAGTGAGCTTGAATGCTGTATTAAATACGCTATTAGCGAGGCATTCGTGGCATGCAGCTGAGGATTATTCAACCCCGGGAGTTCTTATTCGGAACATAATCCTAAAACACCGCGATACTTCACTTCGTAGGGTTGAACGGGGAAATTATACATACGAAGAATTATAGGATACGTGGGGAAGACCGCAAAGTTGGGATGGAGCTCCTGTGCGAGCCTCGGTAAGATAAATGTATAGTTGATATAAGATATAGAATGGAACTCACGTAGAGAAAATGCAGCTCATCGGCCTTGCAGCCGATACTGTAGGCAAAAAGTAGAGCGTCCCGCTTGAGCCAGGACACCTCCTGGCGAGGGAATTCATGACCAGCTCCTGGTGTTGACATTATGTAAGGTCGATGAAGATGCGATAAATTCACCAAACGCAATTGAGGGCAATGGTAGGGCCTACGGGGGACGCTTCTTTATCTGGAGGTCGAAGATAGATTGATGCGGAGAAAGGCCCCCAGAAGGGACAGTTAGTGTAATCCATGCCGTTGCGGGGCTCCGGCCAAACCGAGGCTCGATCACGAATCAGCCGATTTGGCCGAGAACATTCCCTATCCGATTACTGATTGTTTTCTACCAGTGACGAGACTGCCATACCTTTCAATGTACATAGAGAATTGTTTCCTTTCATCAGAATGGCAAGATGAATGGGCTTTAATAGAAGTTATCGATGGTAGTGAACCGGTTAGTTGAACTTCGTGAGATTAATGGACCTGAAGCTAAGTAATGCATAGACAGAACGTCGGAGGTGTTAGACTGAGCGTCGACTCGGGGTATCTACTTGGGAAATTCGAGGAGCTTCATAATCGTCCTTTGGAAATCTTCTCTCCGTACCGCGCCAACTGATGATGCCGTTGCCTTGCCTTCCGTATACGCCGAGAAAAATGATGAAAAATGGCATGACTGAAATCAAAGGAAGTCCAAAATATAACCTTCCATCAGACCGACATCCATACAAGTGAACTTCCGTTAAAATGCTATGCTGCCCACAGGGCAGAACCACTTTATGTTACTGGTGAACATAAATCGACTCCAAGCAAAATAGCTAAGCAACCGAAGAAACAAGGGATGGCCAAGAATTTAGCACCTGCGAGGGTTAGCACATGGTGGGTTATTTTGATAAGAACGGGTACTCACATCCTGTAGAAGCAGCTGCCCTCGGAGTAACGGTTCGGATCCGTGGTCTCGAACTTGTAGGAGATGCTGATGTCAAGGTCGCGCTTGTTCTTGTCGTTCGGCTTGTTCTCGAGAACACCGGAGACAACTTCCTCCTCTTCGACGGTCAGAACATCGCGAAGGTAGAAGACGGTCTGCTTCCAGTGGGTGTATTTGGCATGGGGACCGGTGGAGAAGGTGATGGGCTTGTGGCATGCGCCGAATTCAATATCGAACCAAGCGATCACTGCGTGGATGAAGTCACTGCGCTTGGCAGGAAGCGAAAAGGGTACCTTGAAGACCAAGTCGGCCGGAGTAACGGTGTAAAGATCAAGGGTGATGATGGGGCAGGGGTCGGTAACGAGCGCCTTCATCTCGACAGTGTCGACAAGGGGCTCGGTAAGAGCAATCTCCTTCATCGGGCTGTAGTTGAATCCGTACACATTGTCCCAGACTTAAAACCGTTAGCGTCCCGAATTCATCGAAAATAGTGGCGCCAAGTGAAGTGTGCTTACATCCAATCTTGTCATCCTTGTACTCGCCATCCTCGATGGCGGCCAAGTACATGGTGGCCTTGTCGGGGAAGATCTTGCCGCCAGGAACAAGGTAACGGTCACGGGCGTAGAGAACGGTGTCCAACATGCTCTCATAGAGAAGGAAGTAGCCCATCCACTCGGAGATGATGATATCAACCTTAGGATAAGGGAGGACAACCTCCTCCATCTTTCCCTGGAGCAGGGTGATCTTGTCCGACAAGCCATTCACAGCAACAATCTCACGAGCCTTCTCAATGATCGACGACATGTCGACACCAATGACATGCTTGGCACCTGCCTTGGCGGCGAACCTTTTGAACCAAATGTGTTAGAGATATCCCATTGTTGACCAGTCGATCGGCTTGAACATACATGCTGAGAATACCAGTTCCGCAACCGACATCGAGAACGACCTTGTCCTTGAAGATGTGACGGTTCTGGTAGATAGAGTCACGGTACGATCTAGTACGAACATCATCTTTCTAGAAAACCAGTGGTGGTTAGCGATAGTCAAGGCGTTGTGGTAGATTTGTACTTACAAGCATCTCCTCATGAATGCCTGAGCGGGGTCCGAGATTAGCCACATCCGACTAAGTTACTTAGGTCATTGATAGTATTTACCATGGTGATCATAACTGTGATTCTTGTCAGCATAAATGATGCGAAGGAGACTTTTTATCTTGGCCATACCTCGTGAAATAACGCACTTCAGCGTGGTCCATGCCTACCATGCGATCAGCGCTGCTGGTGGTCATGGCAGCAGAGTCTGCTTCTCCGGCCATATTTGCGGATCGGTCGATTTGGTGATAGTCGATATGACAGAAGGAAGAAGAGGCAGAGGCACAGTAAAAGAGTAATGTGCAAGGAGAAAAATAGGTAAAACCGAAGAAAGAAAGAAAAAAAAAAAAATGCTATACAGCTATGTTATGGAGAAAAAGATATGGGCGCCTCAAAGATCCCTTCAAGCGCGGCCCTCTTTTTTTTTAACTTTTGCCTTGTTAGGAATTTCTCCTCTCGATGGCAATTCCCGCTAAATCCGATGAGGTTAGCTCATTCCATTGAGCGCTAGTCCCAAGTCGGACACGTCATGTGACTCATTAGCCCTTTGTTGTGACTAGGGCTATCCCAGCCAGCATGCCAGTTGGCGATTATATGGAACTGGCGTTGGCCTCATGATGTTCATAAATGATTGAAATTTTTGGCCACCGGTACAATATCTAGAGAATGACTTCCCAAGACTAGTTAATTATCGAAGATTACACAAAAACTCGTATGGTGGCACAACTGGGTTTCCGTATTTCGCATGCTACTGGTGGTTCATAGTAGTACCGCGTAAGATTCCTTTAGCATGAACGGAAACAAGCACCCCAAGCCTGGAGCTGAAACAGACAAACTCCGGGAAAGTGGGGCTGGATTGCCTACTTTGTAGATTTGAGTCGAGTTCACAAATGAGCTTGGAATGATCTTGCTTCTAATTCTGACTATCTACATAGTTTGTACAGTGTAAGAAAAATGGATGCCTTAGAAGGCGTTGCCAAGCTGTTGTTCCATTGTTGCCGTGCGCGATGTCGCTCCGCCCCCGCCGGAGCTACACGCCGCCCGTCTAGCGTCTAAGCTGTTGAGTTTCACTCCTGAAGCTTCCCTTCTCAACTAGAGTGCCATACAACAAACACGAAAAGCACCATGTTTATAGGAAATATAAGGAGGAGTACCTACTGCTGCTTCCTTTTCCTTCTCATTGCCACTCTTATTGGTAAATCGACAGCCTCTCTTGGTGACCACCTTCCCGACTTCAAAGAATGCGTTAAGGTACATCAACCGGAACCTCATAGCATCCACAACCCGGGAGCCAATGGCTAAGCAACGAACAGGTTTGCCAGGCTGAAAATTGCCAGGATGGCAATGAAGTAATTCGTGAGTTTTATAAGCATTGCTTTCTGCCAGCTTGGCTACTAACCAATTGGCTACCAGCTCTCCATCTTCGCCTCATGCTGTGGACATGTCCTTCCGAATGCGATTATACCTGTCAACATGTCGTGACGGACCGCCGTGTCGCTCGTGATCCTCCCATGTTGAACCCAGTATTACAATTCCATGGTAAATGGCCTTTCCGCAGAATTCTGGGGATGCAGGAACCATTTTCCGTTCTCTTCTCATTGTTCAACTTTCTTGCCCACTGGCATGGGATTGGACGCATTCGTGAGACGGTACCAGCTTGGCACTCCCTGCGGCCCTATTACATTGCCTTCGGATACTGCGGTTTGGCATGCTGGACCTTCAGCGCGGTTTTCCACATGAGGGACTTGTCCTTGACCGAGAAGCTGGATTATTTTGGAGCGGGGGCCAATGTCATGTATGGGTTCTTCCTTGCACTACTCCGGATCTTTCGTCTGGACCAAGAGAAGCCTCGACATAAACCAACTCTACGTCGTCTGTTGACCACGGTCTGTGCTCTGCTCTACACATTACATGTGTGCTACCTCAGCTTCTGGTCGTGGGACTACACCTACAATATGATCGCAAACATCGTGATAGGGATGGCCCAGAACATCCTATGGGTGGCCTTCAGTATTCACCGTTATCGCAAATACGGCAAGGAATGGATGGCCTGGCCCGGAATGATTGTGGTGTGGATCATTTTGGCTATGAGCCTCGAGTTGCTGGACTTTCCCCCTTGGCACGAGCTGATTGATGCGCATAGCCTTTGGCACCTTGGAACTGTGATCCCGACTGCTTGGTGGTACTTGTGAGTTTATGCTGGAATCTGACCATAGGTTTACTACGCGGCTGACAATTGCGATAGGTTTCTCATCAAGGATGTCCAGAACGATGTGGCGGGCGATAGGCTGAAAGCCTGATTGAGCACAATGGTTCAATCCGACGTATCTGGACACGCATGACCATTTATCACCCGGTCTATTGGTCCAGCTTCGTATCACCGGTGCAGGTGATCGGATAGTAGTAGCTTGTATTATATGATAGAGTAGTAGTTTTCAAACCAACCGCGCCAGATCATCAGCTAATAAATGGGGCATTCCTAGTATTTATAATGGGCGATAATTTTGCTATAGTTATCTTCATTGAATACCAAGTCTAATTAAAGAAAAAAGAGAGAGGTGAATAGACATACCGTGCCATGCAATGCTTCGACTCCATTCCTCCCGCTTCTGCATTGCACCACACCATGCCATGATTGTTGCGGGTGCCTCACCGCCCACCGCTCGGGACCCTGGGCACGAAGGCAGTAACAGGGGAACAGGGGCAGGAAACTAAACCTGAGCTGGACGGAGCGTGTCTCACCCAATCTTTTATTTGACCCTCCCCCTCTCTCGTTTTTTTTTTTTTTTATTGTGGTTCTACCCCCCCTTTCGCTTCATATTATATGTTCTCTGACCCCCTGAGGTCTCAGTTATTCAAGTCCTTTTGGTGCTAGTCAACTTATCCTTGGTTTAGTTTGCGCCACAATGGCGTCCCCGGCTATCAGAAAGGCGATCGCTGAAGCGGCGTCGCAGTACTCCAAGCCCGAAGGGAAGGTCTTTCAATATGGTACCGCGGGGGTGAGTTCGTTACTCCATGAAAACCGACTCTTTAGAGATATGAAACAAGATGTACTAATTACCTCCCTTACTTGCAGTTCCGTATGAAGGCGTAAGTTGCTCCCTACCGATAAACACCTCGAAGGATCGACCCCGCCTCCACAATACCCCGCGACCGCCCTTTTGTTTACACTTTGACCAACGCATTGCCAGTGATCTCCTCAACACCGTAGTCTTCACCGTGGGTTTGCTTGCTGGGCTTCGCTCCAGAAAGCTTAGTGGACAATGGGTTGGTGTCATGGTCACTGCCAGTCACAACCCTGCGGAAGATAATGGCGTCAAGTTGATTGATCCTATGGTGAGTCGCCGTGAACCTCGCCAGCTTGGAGTATGTGCAATGACATGATAAGTGGCTAACACTGCATAGGGTGAAATGTTGGAGGTAAGCTCCCGGAGCTGTGGGATACTGAAATGCGACGACTTTCTCACATCGCTGTAGGCTGAATGGGAAACCTATGCCACCAGACTTGCCAATGCCCCGCTTGACAAGGTTGGTGATGTCTTTGACGAACTCATCAAGGAGATCGATGTCAGCATGGAGAACCCCGCTCGTGTCGTCTTCGCTCGCGACACTCGTGCCTCCGGCTCGCGTCTGGTCTCTGTCATCAATGCCGCCCTTACCGCTTCGGAGGTCGAATTCATCGATCTGAAGTACATGACCACCCCTCAGCTCCACTATGTTGTGCGCTGCAAGAACACTCTGGGCACCCAGTATGAGTATGGCGAGCCCACAGAGCAGGGCTACTATGAGAAGCTTGCCGAAGCTTTCAAGAGAGTTATGCGTGGTGTCAAGGTCAAGGGCTCGTTGACCGTGGACTGCGCGAACGGTGTTGGTGGGCCCAAGCTGAGGGAGCTCATCAAGTACCTGCCCGGCCCGGAGGAGGGTGGCATGGATATCAAAATAGTTAATGATGATGTCATTAACCCTGATAGCCTGAACTTTGAAGTCCGAACCCCTCTCTGTTCAGCCTGCTTTCTATCTGCATACTGACTGGCTTCTAGTGTGGTGCCGATTATGTCAAAACGAAACAACGTGCCCCGCCTTCCTCCAAGGCAGCTGCTCTTGACCGCTGTGCCTCGCTGGATGGTGACGCCGATCGTATCGTGTACTACTTCATCGACGAGAGCAACACTTTCAGATTGCTTGACGGTGACCGCATTGCCACCCTTGCGGCTTCCTTCATCGGCGATCTTGCGCGGAGCGCTGGAATTGCGCAGAAGCTCAAGATCGGCGTCGTCCAGACCGCTTACGCCAATGGTTCCAGCACGGACTACATCGAGAAGGTCCTGAAGTTGCCTTCTGTTTGCACCAACACTGGTGTTAAGCATCTGCACCATGCGGCCCTGCGCTTCGACGTTGGCGTCTACTTCGAGGCCAACGGTCACGGTACCATTACTTTCTCCGAGACCGCCTTGAAGACCATTAAGAACACTGAGCCCCAGTCTCCTGCCCAGCAGCGCTCCCTTGAGTGCCTCCAGGCTCTTACTGACCTGATCAACCAGGCGGTCGGTGATGCCATCTCCGACATGCTCCTGGTCGAAGCTATTCTTGCTCACAAGGGCTGGAGCCCCAAGGAGTGGCTTGCCACTTACACCGACCTTCCCTCGCGTCTTGTCCGCGTGGAGGTTGCAGACCGCTCCATCTTCAAGGCTTACGATGCCGAGCGCAAGCTCGAGTCGCCCCCTGGCCTCCAGGCTAAGATTGAGTCCCTCCAGTCCCGCTACAACAAGGGCAGAAGCTTTGCCCGTGCAAGTGGCACGGAAGATGCGGTGCGTGTCTATGCCGAGGCAGCAAGCCGCTCCGAGGCGGACGACCTTGCTACCCGTGTCGCGAACGCCGTCCGCGAGGCTGGCACTGCCAAGGAAACATTGCAGTCTGCTTGAATCATACTGCCTTGGAATGACGGACTGCTCTAAATAGCAAAGCCCGATTCACCTGCAAAAAGATATCAGATATACTTACACAATTGGCAAGTGTTAGAACAGGAAAATCCTGTTCTGCTTTGCAAGCATCCTGGGAACTTTTACGAATGAATTTATGAAATTAGTTTAATCTGCATTGAAGCAAAAGAAGTTGCATTTGATGTTCTCAGATCCGTTTCACGTTTTAGATACATTCTTCTAGCATTTCTAGTCGATTGAAGCACATCTAGACTTTTACATATAAGAAAACGTCGACACAGCAAGCAGGTGAACAATCATCAATTTTGGGTATTAACTTCGTAAAATGCAGCCGAGAGGTCAAGGCCTTTCACGCCTAACCCTCCTCTTGATCCATCTCATCGCGAGACCGTTTACCACCAAACTTCTTGCCCCTGCCTCCCTTCTTCTCATTGTAATCCTTCATATCCATGATCGCCTGCCTTTGCGCCTCCGCGACATTCTCACCAAGCACCATGACCTCGTCCTTAGGGCAGTCATACTCCTTGAGCTTCTTGCCCAGAGCACCTTCGATTCTCAGCCAGACCTCAACATCATACTGGGCGACAAAGCTGATAGCAAGACCACTCTTTCCGGCACGGGCAGTACGTCCGACACGGTGGACATAGCTGGGAGAATCTGTAGCACATTAAAACATTAGCTGAATCCAACAATATTACTCCCATAACAAAAGACGGGGTATACATACCACCCGGCAAATCAAAGTTAAGCACAACATCAACCGACGGAATATCCAAACCACGAGCAGCCACATCCGTCGCGACAAGAATATTCCGACTACGAGCACGGAACTTGCCCAGCGCACCAAGACGAGCCGACTGCGAAAGTTGACCATGTAGCGGGATAGCGCCGAAGCCAAGCGCACGCAGCAAGAACGCAAGTCTCTGCGTCTCGTTCACCGTCCTCGTGAAAATAATCGTACTTTGGCCGGCGAATTCGTTCAACAGGTAGACGAGGTACAAGTCCTTGTGCTTCTGGGGAATGAAGAGGTAGGATTGGAGGAGAGTCGAGACGGTCTGGTATTTGCTTGTGGAGACGGAGACACGGAGCGGGTTGGAGAGGGAGGCACGTTGGAGGGATTCGACCTTGGAGCTCATCGTCGCGGAGAAGAGGAATGTGCGGCGCTCGCGGGGCAGGACTTTCAGGATCTTGTCGAGCAGGGGTCCGAAGTCCATGTCGAGAAGTCGGTCCGCTTCGTCCATGACTAGGTACTTTAGGTTGCGGAGGGAGAATCCCTTGGTGTTCTCCAGGTGGTCGAGAAGACGACCGGGGGTGGCCACGATAATATGGGGCTTTTTGCCCAGGGAAATCGATTGAGATACCATGTCCATACCGCCGACGATGACGCAGCTTCGTACACCCAAGCTGGCGCCTAGGGACTCGAAGGATTTGGAGATCTGGTAGGCGAGTTCTCGGGTTGGGGCGAGGATGAGACCGAAGAAGGGCTGGGGCTTTTCCATCAGGGCTGTGAGGGGATGTTAGTTATTTAATCTGGTTATATTGGATGCGCCGAAATGAAGACAATGCTGTGGCTAGAAACGTACCCTGGAGAATAGGAAGAGCAAACGCTGCCGTCTTTCCACTTCCGGTTTCTGCAAGACCGATCAAATCACGGCCTTGAAGAGCCAGAGGAATCGACTCCCGCTGGATAGGCGTGGGCGCTTTGTAGCCCATGGTTTCGCAGGCCTCGCATAGCTGTTCGATGATTCCTAGCTCCTTGAATGTCTTGGTCTGTCCCTCTTCTTGTTCTTGCACTTGCTCTTGTGCTTCCGGTTCTTGGGATTGCTCTGGGGTGGAAGATTCGACATCGCTCTCTTGAGCGGGCGCAGGCGCAGGTGCAGGTGCCTCACGGGCGACCTTGCGCTTCTTGACTCCAGGCATGATTTTTTGTATGTGTAGAAAATATCTTTATCTGGCAGCAGCGAAAATTCAAAAAACTTGTCGACATCATTGCGAAAGTAAAATAATGTATAATTTTAGGCGCCGCAAAATCGTTGATCCGGGCTCCTCCGCGGCTTTGCTCCGCTCATACTTTTTCTTCGGGTCAGAAAAAAAGTCACTGCCCTGAGAACATCCCGTCCGGAGCGATTATTATTCCTCCGTTGTTTTCTTTTTCATCTTTTCGCTTTTGTCACCATGGCGAAGGCACGTACTAAGAAGCGCACTCATGTTCGCGCGCAAAATGCTACGGCTGCTGCTGCCAAAGGCGGCGCCGCATCTATGAGCAAGACTCCGAAGTCGATGGTTATCCGTGTCGGCGCTTCTGAAGTTGGTTCTAGTGTCAGTCAGTTGGTCAAGGATGTGCGAACGATGATGGAGCCGGATACGGCTGTTAGATTGAAGGTGAGCTTAGAATTGTTTTGTTGACATGTGGATGAAGACTAATGGTATCGGTTGATAGGAACGCAAATCAAACAGACTAAGGGATTACACGACTATGACTGGTCCCCTTGGAGTCACACATCTTATGCTTTTCTCCAAGTCGGCATCTGGAAACACGAACATGCGTTTGGCGCTTACGCCCCGTGGTCCGACATTGCACTTCCAGGTCGAAAACTACTCCCTATGCCGTGATGTTGAGAAAGCTTTGAAGCGCCCGAGAGGTGGTGGTCAGGATCATAAGACGCCGCCTTTGTTGGTCATGAACAACTTCAACTCCCCCAATGCCACTGAGGACTCTAAGGTACCTAAGCGTCTGGAGAGTCTCTCGACGACCATCTTCCAATCTCTTTTCCCCCCGATCAACCCTCAAGCCACTCCCCTCTCTTCCATTCGCCGTGTGATGCTCCTGAACCGTGAACTCGCCCCCGAGGGTGAGGAAGAAGAACACTATGTGTTGAACCTCCGTCATTACGCCATTACTACGAAGAAGACCGGCGTTTCGAAGCGCATTCGCCGCCTTGATCCCAAGGAGATTCGGAACCGGGAGAAGAAGGGAGCCGCTGTGCCCAATCTGGGTAAGCTGGAGGATGCGGCGGATTATCTGCTGGACCCGTCGGCTGCTGGGTATACCTCGGCCAGTGAGACGGAAATGGACACGGATGCTGAAGTTGAGGTGGCCGAGAGCACCACGAAAAAGGTCCTTTCGAAGCGCGAACTGCAGCGCATGAAGGCTGGAGAGAAGGAGAAGGCCCAGAAGAAGCTGAGCAATGCTCCGGGAGTCGAGAAGCGGGCGGTCAAGTTGGTTGAGTTGGGCCCTCGTATGAAGCTCCGCCTGCTCAAGGTTGAAGAAGGTCTTTGCGAAGGTCGCGTCATGTGGCACGATTTCATCAAGAAGTCTGAGGAGGAAGTTACCAAGTTGGACAAGAACTGGGATCAGAAGAAGAAGGAGAAGGAGCAAAGAAAGAAGGAACAAAAGGCGAACATCGAGAAGAAGAAGCAAGCTAAGGCTCAAGCTAAAGCCGAAGGCAAGGAGGTTGAAGACGACGACGAAGACGATGTTGATATGGATGAGGATGATGAATGGCTTAGTGATGACTTCGAAGATGACAATGCGGAGGAGCAGGAGAACGATGATGAGGACGAGGACGAATCGATGGAGGAGTAAACAGGCGCACTTTCATCACCTTGAAACGGATTCTCAATGTCAAGCAGCTCATAGCCCAGCTGCTACATCAACATCCCACGCATTACTTGCTTCTGCCGTTGACCCTGAGAACTGGGCGCATGCATGTGAAGCTATGATAGTGGAGACCAGTTACATTTCAGTGACGAAGCCTGCGATGACAGACGTGACTCTTTCTTCCTTTGCTCGTTGGCGTTGGGAGTACAGGTGGCCACGGACGAAAAGGACTGAGTTATCTAAAAAGTCTCGATCAGAATCTTACGAGCCATGACCGGAAGTCTCTCGTGACGTTCAGCAGGCTGGCCATGACCGATAGTAGTACCAAAATATACCCACAATCCTGCCTATTATTTTCTATACTCGTACATGGAAGAAACTTTCTCATATCATATCCCTATTTACATGTAGCTGAAAATGGCTCGTAAACAACATCCATGATCATACTAGTTCCCTCCCTCCAAAAACACGGATATCTGCCAATACCCAACCCACCTACTTCCTCAACTTCTCCTCGACAATCCTCTCCACCATCTTCTCCAACATCTTCATATCCCCACCAGCAGTACCAGCAAAGTACCCCTGCACACTCTTCTCCACGTACTTACCCACAATATCAATCTCCACATTCACATAATCCCCAGGCTTCTTCGCCGCCGTGACAATCTTCTCCTGCGTATACGCAATAAGCATCACCTCAAAGTACCCCTCCTGACCATCCACAACATTCGTCACCGTCAAACTAGCCCCGTCCAGCGTGACATATCCCTTCTCCACAATATACCGCATCACGCCCACATCGCGCGGCTGCATACGGAACACCAGCGCATTGCCCTCCGGCGTAACAGAAAGGATCTTGGCGATGGTATCGACGTGGCCCTGCACGAAGTGACCGCCCATGCGCGTTTCACCCAGGACGGCGCGTTCGAGGTTCACGCGGGAATTTGTCTGCAGGGAGCCGAGATTCGTGCGGCGGAGGGTTTCGGGGGCGACGCCGACCTTGAACCAGGTCTTGTCGAAGGCGGTTACTGTTAGGCAGGTTCCTGTTTTTATGTAATTTTATTAGTTGAATGGGATTTCTCCTTGAGCTCCTTGGGGGTGTTCGTGGGGGGTTCGTGGGGGGTATTGTTTCGCGATTTGGGGGGGAGTGGGGGTAGGGGGGAGGGGTAACGATGGAGAGAGAGAGAAGCAGAGGAAAAAATAGGAATCGAGTGCAATGGGAATGATGGTGAGTGTAGCAATCGATATCATGCGATGCGATTCATACCGTTGACAGCTATACTGTCGCCGAGATGGCAATCTGTGAGAATCTCCTCACAATCGGAGATGGTCAAGGATGTACCCCCGCCCCCGCTTGAGGAGGTATCGAGGGACTCGAGGGACGAGACAGCTGCGATAGAGAAAGGGCAATTAGTTTTTCTGTTTGAATATCCATGATCGCAGTATAAGAAACTCACTCCCGATTTTCTCAACAAGACCGGTGAACATGGTGGAAATGGGTAAAAATGTAGAAATGTAGAATCGATACCGTGGTTGCGGGCGGAATCAAGCGGTTGTAAGAAGGAAAGTTGAGCGGAAAGCGGACTTAATGTACTTGACCTCGGCAGCGAAGCTCCGTCGGCGTGGTCCCCGAATGGGAGCCAGCGCTTCTACTTGATCTTCCCTGTAGCTTATTTGGAGAACCTTGCATTGTCGATTATAATTAATCTACCCACTGTCCTTTTGGATGATCATTGCTCCAACTATCATTACTTTTATGGTCTATCATATTATTTAACATCGCATCTTTAAGCCAGCATTAGAATCAATTATGAATCTCACGGCCGCATTGAGGGTACAGCGGGCTTGCGTTGCCCGTCGCAGCATCTATCTTCCCCGGCGGACGACGCAATGGCGCAGCTATTCTTCTGCTGTTTCGGACGATACACTTCCCTTGAAAGGTATACGAGTTTTGGATATGACACGAGTTTTGGCTGGTGTGAGTAATAGGCTTGTCGTCTCCAACAGCGCCGGGTTGGAGATGTAACTAACATTCCCCGCAGCCATACTGTACCCAGATTTTGGGTGATTTAGGGTATGTTCTTCGACATCTGACAAATACTATCAAGGCAGTGGGGGATCTGACCGGGATGATACCATATAGAGCGGATGTTATTAAAGTCGAACACCCCGTGCGCGGTGATGATACTCGAGCGTGGGGTCCCCCGTACGCCACGTACACGGATGGGTCCGAAGGTCCAGGAGAGAGTGCCTACTATCTTGGAGTATGTTATGCGGTCTGCTACTGCCATACCTCCAAGAGCGCAATTGACCATCGTGGATAGGTAAATCGCAACAAGAAATCAATTGGTCTGTCCTTCGCTCATAAGTCCGGTGTTGAGATTCTACACCGGCTGGCGAAGGAATGTGACGTCCTCGTGGAGAACTACCTTCCTGGTAGTCTTAAGAAATATAATATGGATTATGAGACCCTGCGCTCCATCAATCCTAAACTTATCTACGCCAGCATCACCGGATATGGACAGACTGGGCCATACAGTAACCGTGCGGGGTACGACGTTATGGTTGAAGCGGAGATGGGTCTGATGCACATCACGGGTAGTAGGGAGGGGGAACCGGTAAAGGTAGGCGTTGCTGTGACCGATTTGACCACTGGTCTGTACACATCGAATGCCATCATGGCCGCCTTGCTTGCGCGGGCGAGAACTGGTAAGGGACAGCATATCGATGCATGTCTGAGCGACTGTCAAGTTGCGACCTTGGCGAACATTGCCAGCTCCGCTCTGATCAGTGGGAAGAAGGATTCGGGAAGATGGGGAACCGCACACC
Organism: Aspergillus vadensis CBS 113365; assembly: GCF_003184925.1. Classification (NCBI taxonomy): domain Eukaryota; kingdom Fungi; phylum Ascomycota; class Eurotiomycetes; order Eurotiales; family Aspergillaceae; genus Aspergillus; species Aspergillus vadensis. The sequence goes on from NW_020292043.1 coordinate 435,427, forward strand.
GTAAGTGGCTTATACCATGTGTTCGAAATCTAGCTACTGACTGTCTGTAGCATCCATTGTGCCTTACCGAAGCTACAAGACGCTCGATGGCGACATTCTTTTCGGAGGCGGGAACGATAGACTGTTTGGTGTGTTGTGCGACCGACTTGGACACCCGGAATGGAAGACCGATCCCCGATTCGTTACCAACAGTGATCGAGTAAAGCATCGTACGGATATTGATGGTTTGATTGAGGAAACTGTAAAGCAAAAGACCACGCAAGAGTGGCTTGAGATCTTGGAGGGCAGCGGCATGCCCTATGCCGCAGTCAATGATATTCAGGGAACGTTGAACCACTCCCACGGTATGTTATACATCCAACATAACCTGATTCCAGAACTATATCAATTCGCTGACAATGTATATGTAGTCCAAGCACGAGGCATGGTTGCAGAGGTTGACCATCCAGCCTGTGGTCCCATCAAGTTGGTGAATACACCCATCAAGTATTCCCACGCGACCCCTGGCATTCGGACACCGCCCCCAACCCTGGGGCAACATACGGACGAGATATTGGGGGGAGTATTGGAGTATGGCAAGGACGATATTGCTCGGCTAAAGAAGGATGGTGTAGTAGCATAGATTATATCATACAGTAGCTCTGCTCGTCCGACCTGGCTGGTGGATTGCTCTAGACTGCGTTGAAGAGCCGGTGGTCCGGAAGGTCACGCATCTGCAGGAATAATCCCTACATGGTTAGTTTTTCGTGCGACTACCGGCTCGTCCGCGCTGAAGAGTCCCGGATATCATAGAGAGATAGCTAGAAGAGAAAAATCATCAAGCCAGCCATGCACATTGGACAGTGTGCCGCTGGCAGTTACACCATTAAAGGAGCATTATTGCTTTTTGACAATGAAAGGCGGTTCTGTCAAGGGCGCGGGGGATGGATTCCTCACGATCACGTGATGGTATATAAATCTGGGTCCGTTCATGATGACTTCTCTTGTCGCACTCCGATAACAGTGAGGATTCAGGTGCAGTGTCCAGAGCTAGTCTACTAAGACGACTGAGCAACTGTGCACATCGACCCGGCTAGGGGATATGTCACCGCACAATGGAGCTCCTTCCTCCCAGGCGTCTATAGAAACAGCGCCTTCATCAGCCCACGGAACACTTCATACCACTACCACCACTTCTGGCTCACCCCCTTCGGGTTCCTCGCGCGGCATCAGCATTGGTTCCTCCCTGGAACTGCCTCCCTCCTTACCCGGACGGCCGTCGAGCGTACCCTCAAAGAGGGTGGAGATCCCCCGGCTCTCTGCAGCTACTACCGAGTTACTGGCGCGGGTCACCGGGAACCTCAAAGGACCGCAGCAGAGAAATGATAATGATAGATTTGTTACATGGAACCCATCTACAGTTACTCGGACGTTCGAAAGCCAGAATAGCAACTCCACAATGGGGAAAATGAGGGCCTCTTCTACAATTATTGAATTGCCTACGGCGCCGTTCGTGTATTCGAACACTGTGGCGCCACCGGCGGTTCCTCAGCCTGCGTCCCCAGCGCCTCAAGGAAATACAGGAGACATAGTAAAGCCTACAAATCTACCCAACCTCGCCCCAAAACCGCCCAGCACAACACCAATTGACGCAGTATCAAGACATTCAGGGTCTCCAGTCCCGGTCCATGTCGACTTAAAAACCACAAGTTCAACGCCCGTCGATGCAGCATCACGGCAGTCGGCGTCTCCAATTCCAGTCAATATCGCTCCAAAACCAAGCACAACACCTGTCGGTGCGGTTTCAGCACCAACACAATGGACTGTACCAATATCAGCAGAACCCACAGCTGAGATCAAAATTGCCCCTAAACCAAATGGGACATTGTCGAATGGTGCAGCGCCAGCATCAACAGCCTTGCCTGCACCACAACAGCCACAGCCAGCAGCAAAGCCCAAGAGGCCACAAACCGCAGCTGGCTCGCGCCAGCGAAAGGGTGCGGCAAATGGTAACAAGCGCGGCAAGAAGCGCAAACGAAATAATGATAGTGACGGGGAAGATATCATAAGGGCCGGTGACTCCAGTAGCGACGAATCAGATGTTGCACCAACAGCGACGCAAACAAAATCCGGCCGCTTGGTCAACCGGCCTTCGTTATATGTACCTGCACCGTCGGCTCCTGCGGTAGCCAAGGAGGTAAGCAACTCGGCGGACGCGTCTGATTATGCAGCCGTCGCACGAAAACGCAAACGTATCCATCGTCGAGGGAAAGATGCGATCATTACTTGCTTGCATTGTCAGAGGGGTCATAGCCCATTGAGCAATTCGATCGTATTCTGTGACGAGTGCAATGCTGCATGGCATCAGTTGTGTCACGACCCTCCTATTGGCGCAGACGTTGTCGCAGTCAAGGAGAAGGAATGGTTCTGTCAGGAATGCCGGCCTGTCCAAATTTCTGTCATTCAGCCAACAGTTGTGCGGAGCAATCCTGACCTCACATCTGGGCCTTTGGTTCCTAATTATTCTCCGCTATCAATTCCTAAAAGCGAGGTTGGTGCAGCGGAATTTTCGGCTGATGAGCGACGAGGCTTCCTGTCGGGTCTGTCGCATGCAACCCTCGTTGAGCTCCTGATGACTATCTCGGACAACAATCCGATATTGCCCATGTTTCCTGAGAATATGAGGGACCTCCAGTCTTCCAAGTTCGCGTTTCGATTGCCAATTTCCGATGCCCCGACTCCGTCGACATCGGTGTCGGGTAATGTTTCGACAAGCAATGATACAAGGGATTCCACGTCTGCATCTACTGAAGTAAGCAAACACAATGAGGACTCTGTGCCCGAAGCCGCATCTTCTTCGTCTACTCGAAGGCGGTATGAGGAGATCTCCGATGACGACTCGGAATATGAATTCCAGGAGCACCGGTTGTATCCACGCGCTGGGAACGGGTTCCGGCTATCGCTTAATGTGGATGACATGGATATCATGCGCGAAGACCCTGCTTGTCCTACCTTCAGCTATTCGCTACACGGACCTGCGCAGGTACGCGCTCAGCTGAACGAAATGGTTCCAGTGTGGGGAACATGACATTAGCGTCAACCTCCCTTATACTTGCGTTCACCTCTGAGTCTACATTTGACTTTGAGCACTTGACGTCTTAGATTCTTTAGATCATCTTCTTCACTTATGTGGTCTAGGGATTATAGATATCTGAAGCGTGTGAAGCTTTGGGTTAGTAATACAATACACCATCTGCTGTGCAACCTTCAATACGCCAAATATGACGCCTCCCGATAACCGCCGCTACACGAAGTGAAACGCAGATTTCGGACACAATGAACATGGGGAAGCCTTTAGTTGACCACCAACTACGAGCTCTCTGCTAGCTTTGGCTGGCGGGTCCCAGACGATGCCTGCAACACCATGTCGCGGTTTCGACACGTTACAACCAGTGTCGTCCACGTCACAAAATAGCAGAATATCTGCACGACTTCCCTGGCTCAAGGCCAAGGTCTCAGATGACGAAAGTCCGATTGCTGCGCGAGCTCTGGTTGACACGCATTCGTACAATAGCTCGGCATTCGCCTTGGTCCCGGCTTGATAGACACCCACTCCTAGACACGCCAACGACAGGGGGTCTTCAGAGCCCCAGGGCGTAAAAGCGTTGCCCACATTGTTGATTCCGATCACCGTGTTCAAACCATACTTGTTTATCATCTCCAAAACCTGCAATGTACCCCGTGGCCGATCATGGCTTTTCAAAAATGGTGGAGATGCCATATACATGTCGCTCGTCGGTAACCCAACGAAGCTAACCGGAAGGTCATTATCCCGGATCTCTTGTGCAAGAAGCCCCCATTCTTCATCACTGAACAGCGTCAGTCGTGTGCAGTGCCCCAGCATGACCCGCTTATCCGTTGACTGTGATGTCCACCCCTTCTCCTTCAGCGTGTGCAAAACAAACCAAACCAGTGCCTCCTTCCCGGTGTCGAGGTTATAGTCGAGATGGAAGTCTACATGCTTTCTGCACTCTAGGGCACGCTCAATTGCCCATATAATGTTTTGTTTCGATGCATCGATCGACGACTCAACGTACGGTGTTGTCCCGATGACATCCACCTGCGACTGTCGCACCGCTTCTTCCATGAGCTGACGGTTATGGTTCCCGTGTTCACCCGAGAATATCGGGTCCTGCGCAAATGATACTATTTGCACTTCGCACGCGCCTCTCCACTCATTCTTGAGAGCGATACCAGCTTCAAGACAAATGAGGTTTACAGTGTGATCCACCTCCACGAATGCCCTCATCGCCGTGACCCCTGCAGAGACAGATCCGGCAATCAGCCACTCTCCGCGTCTCAGAAGATCCTCCCGCGTAAACTGCTGCTTCGCTTGCGTGGTAAAGGATAGCGCTTCAGCGAACGAGCCGGCAGAGGGAAGAAGATGTGCATATTCGGGGGAGTTGTGGATGAATGCTTTATCGAGGTGGATATGTGGGTGTGTCAGAGCTGGGAGGGCGAGTGGTGCGGTCTGGTTCAATTCAGCATTGGGGTGCGGGGTGATGGATGAGATGATGCTGTGCGGAGAATCATGGGGGCGCGAGATGGCAATGTCCCAGGTTGAGTCTCTGCCGGGGAGTCGGACATTCTGAATGCGCTTGACGGGTGTAAGAGTAGGCGGAGGCATTTTGGTATATATTATTATATTGTGTTAGATGTTGTGAGTGATAAGAAAGTGGTGTTTCGGGCGACAGCATTCTATCGCGGAGTTCGCCGCACTTTGTATGTATCCCGATCATGGGTCGCTCATCGGCTCTTCGTGTCACAGCCGACGGCAACGTAGAACATAAGAGTTAATCTGAACCTTGCAATCTCCGTAATCAAAGTTCGAGATAAGAATCAAGGCAAATGCACCATGCATGTCTTACACAACCTTAACTCGACAGCCATGGACTGAATTGAACTGAACTGAACCACTCCATCAGCAGCCCCACATCTCACAATCATCTGCCCGGAGCTTCTTTCTCGTCAGTCCCTCCTCCAAGCTCCGACTGTCAGAATGTCCAATTGACCCCCTACAGACCAGACCAGAAGTCCATATTCAATCTCATCTACAATCCCACCCAGTAAGTCACTTATCATACCCCCTATCTAAGCGCCGACAACTCCTAACCAACCAATCACAGATCCCAAGCCGCAGCAGCCTCCGCAAAACACCACCACTCACCACTCACCACTCACCACCACAACCACTGCTATACACAACACCACACCCCCTACCATGACCCCAACCACACCTACACCATCACCCAACCATCCCTAATACTCCCTCCCGCAAAATGACCACCCCGAAAATCATCCACACCCGCCCCCTCCAACCCACCACCAGCACCACCACTAACCCCCCCCTAACCATCGACCTCCTCCTCACAACCCTCACCCGCACCATTCTCCACCCCATCCCATCCTACATTCTCCTCCTATGCCTCCGCGCCCAAGCAACCCCCTACACTTCCCTCCCCTTCATCATCGCCATCATCTACTCCGCCCTCCTCACCCTCATTTACATCTTCAGCACACTCAATCAGCAATTAGCCTACGGGGCCCCGCGCACCGTCGATCTCTCCAATGAAGTGGTGGTCGTGACGGGCGGAGCGAGCGGGTTGGGATTACTCATTGCGAGGATATATGCGCTGCGTGGCGCCTCCGTAGCGGTATTGGATGTTCGCGGGATATCGGATGAGGAGGTGGAGGAGATGGGCTTGGGGGGGTGTTTTGTTTGTGATGTTTCGGATAGGGGGGCTTTGGAGGGTGTGGTGGGGAGGGTTAGGGTGGAGGTATGTATATTTCTTTCTTTTTCTTTTTTCTACTTTTGGTATAGAGATATGTATGGTGGGAGGGAGGGAGTCTGGTAATTAATTGATTTGATTGACTGATGGCTAACTAAACTTAATGGGGGTAGTTGGGCACTCCAACCATTTTGATCCATTGCGCAGCTGCAAGAATCAACGGTCTACCCTTGCAACAGCTCTCTCCCGAGGCTTTCCAGAAAACTATCAACACCAATTTACTCGCCGCCGTTCATGCCTATCAGGTTTTCTTGCCATATATGCTGGCTGCGCCGGACGGTGGGACCATTGTTACGGTGAGTTCGGTGCTTGGGCAGCTGTGTGCGGCTGGTTTGGCGGATTACTCGGCTAGTAAGGCTGGGTTGAGCGCGTTGCATCGCTCGCTCGAGGCCGAACTTCGACAATCCGGGGACGATGCAAAAGTAAAGATGGTTCTGGTGGAGCCGGGCCAGATCTCAACGCCGCTGTTTGAATCCGTCCAGACGCCCAACCGCTTCTTTGCCCCCGTCTTGGAGCCAGTCCAGGTCGCGCAGGCTATTGTCTCGGCTGTCGACAGCGGCAGGGGTGGCGTGATAAGGTTGCCCGCGTTTGCCATGCTGGTGAACTGGTATGCAGTGTTGCCGGCGAGCGTGCAGCGATTGGCGCGGTACCTGAGCGGGATTGATGGCGCGGTAGCACAGGCGTCGTCCAAACCCGGCAGGGCTGATTCGTCCAGCCAGCAGTTGCAGACTGAGTTGGATCACGTGAAGGAGGACTGACGACGAAGCTGAACAACAGCTGCAATAAGGAATATACCCCAACTGTATCATGTCCATACAATGTATATATACTTGAGACACAATGTATTTGGTCTCTGAGCGCAGCCGTTCCGCACGATCATCCAGATGGACGTCCCGGGCAGAGCATTTATTGCTCCTTGGCCAGGATCATCTTCTCGCGCTCGCTCTGTCTCTTTGGCAGGTTCTCCTTCTTGGTGTGCTTGCGCACGTTCTCCTCGCGTCTCTTGATCGCCATCAGCTCCTCCCGCTTGATCTCGCGCGCCTTCTTGATCGGCTTCGGCACGTGACGCTGGCGGCGGATTCTGCGGATTTCCGGCATGTGCGAGTATCTCTGGATCAAGGCCTGGTCGTACTCGAGCTTGGCCCGTTGACGAGCGCTCTTTATTCCGCTGCGGTCGGATGCGTTTGCACGCCAAAGACGGATGTTGCCGTCGTCGGAGCCGGACAAGACGTACTTGTTGTCGGGGGTGAACTTGGCGGAGAAAACACTGCAGAACATAGTCAGCATTATGACTTCTTGGAGAAGGGAAGTGCAAGTAGATACATACCGTTGCATACGCTGGGTGTGGTAGATGTCGCGAGAGTGGCCCGTGGATCTGTTCCACAAGCGGATCGTCCGATCGTAAGAGGCAGTGACAAGTTCCTGGCCGGTGGGACTGAAGTCCACATCCATCACAGCCGCGACGTGGTCCTTGAGCACGTTCAATGCGCGATCCATCTTGCGCATGTCGAACATGTAGACGTTGTGATCTTCGTTGGCAACGGCAAAGTTAAACGCTTCCATCGGGTTCCACGAGATCGCGTTCGACGCCAGGCGGAGAACCATCTTGTGAAGAGGGGACGATGTCCGGAGATCGTACATGATAATCGAGCGATCAATGCCGGTCGAACCAAGGATGGAGGTCTCGGTCTGGTTGAAAGCGATGGAGGTGATGGTATCCACGTTGGTGGGCCAGTGAAGGGTCTGGGACGGCGTAGAGGAAGGACGTGAGAGATCGTAGATAGAGATCTGAGAGGAGGATGCGGCGAAGTAGGGCAGGTCCCGATGGTGCGTGAGGCAGGTGAAAGCGCCCTGGCCCAGGTAGGTCGCTAGCGGTGGTGCTTCGGGTGCCGAGTTGTACGGGTCGAAAAGCTTGACAGTCTTGTCGCTTGCGCAAGAAAGCAACTTCCGATCGGGCGTCCAGCACACACCCTTGACGATGTTGTCGTGTGCCTGGGTGTTCCAGATCTCTCCCTGGGTGGTCAAATCCCACACCTTGACCACACCATCACCGCTACCACTGGCGAACCGTTCCAGAGAGCCTGGGTCCTTGGCCATAGTATACACACCGTCCACATGGCCTTCGCCCATCTGGCCCAAGAAGGGCGCAGCGAACAGGCGCTCTAACTTGGTAGCATTGAGAGCACGGGTGTATTCACGAGCCCGCTCGAATGGATGCTGCGCCGGGTCGAGGTTTCGGGGCTGTCGAACGACAGCGGTTCCCGGAGCCTGTTGCGAGGAAGTGGGACGAGAGAGAGCTTTGATTTTCTGGAAGATGTGTTAGTATCTATCCGGAAGGCTATGAAGCAACAAAAATCAACTTACCATGGCGTCCGGTGGTTTTCTCTGCAAAGGAAGCTGGAGGAAAGAAAACTAAAACTATATCGGACATAAAATTTCCAGGCGCTTTTTTCTACTGGGCGGGTACCGCCGATTCTGGTTGGCTCGCCAAGCCGCGGGCGGTGAGGGCGGCAGCTGCAGCTCCAACCGCCAGTGACGATAGCCAAACCTGTAAGCTTCCTGTCCTGCCATCATCCTCTATACCTCATCATCTCATCTCTCATCGTGTCTAGGGCCTTCCCGCTCTGTGCATTACCTGTCACCCCGTTGGCAGATTGAAAACTACCCGCAATCCCTCCAGATTTCCTCCGCCGCCCCTCACAGCCCCGATCTAGTCATGGCACCCTCTTCGACGACCGCTGGGCGGATAGACGAAGCCCGGGGTCTCGTGAAGAGTGACCCTTCCAAGGCTGAGAGCATCCTCAAGGAAATTCTCGCGCAAGGTCCCGGTTCGTCTGAGGCCTCATCGCGCGATTACGAGAATGCCCTGGTGTTGCTGGGAGAGCTCTACCGGGACCAGAAGAAGCCCCACGAGATTGCCGAACTCATCAAGACCAGCCGCGATTCTTTCTCTTCATTCGCCAAGGCAAAGACGGCTAAGCTGGGTATGTTGGACTGACCGGGTTAATGTATTGCTTCCAGGGTTGCTAACCACCCGTCCTCTGATAGTCCGCCAGCTGCTGGACCTGTTCAGCGAGATCCCGAACACCCTCGATATCCAAGTCTCCGTCATCCAATCATGCATTGAATGGGCCATTGCCGAGCGGAGGTCCTTCCTTCGTCAGAACCTCCAGACTCGCCTTGTGGCCATCTACATGCAGAAACAGACCTACTACGATGCGCTCACCCTCATCAACTCCCTTCTCCGCGAGCTAAAGCGCCTGGATGACAAGCTCATGCTGGTTGAGGTGCAGCTGCTGGAGTCGCGGGTGTACCATGCATTGGGCAACCAGGCCAAGGCACGTGCTGCTTTGACGGCAGCCCGGACATCGGCCGCCTCCGTCTACACGCCGCCGAACCTGCAGGCCGGTCTGGATATGCAGAGTGGTATGCTACACGCCGAGGACAAGGATTTCAACACGTCATTTTCCTACTTCATTGAGGCTCTGGAAGGGTACAGCTCCCTTGATGAGGGAGAGAAGGCCACTGCGGCCCTCCAATATATGCTGCTATGCAAGATCATGTTGAACCTGGTGGACGATGTGACGAATTTGCTGGGATCGAAGCAGGCTCAGAAGTATGCCAGCCCGCGACTCGAGGCCATGAAGGCTGTGGCGCGTGCCCATGCCAACCGGTCCCTAGAGGAGTACGAGAAGGCGCTCTCGGACTACCGGTTCGAGCTGGGCAGTGATACATTCATCCGCAACCACCTCCGCAGACTGTACGATGCCATGTTGGAGCAGAATCTGATCAAGGTTATTGAACCTTTCAGCCGAGTCGAGCTGGACCACATCGCCAAGATGGTTGGGCTGGACACGCAGCAGGTGGAGCGGAAGCTCTCCCAGATGATCCTGGACAAGGTGATTATCGGAGTGCTCGACCAGGGGGCTGGATGTCTGATTGTCTACGATGAGACGGAGCGTGATCAGGCATACGATGCTGCATTGGACACGATTGAGAAGTTGAGCAATGTGGTGGAAGAGTTGTACACTAATCAAGCATCGCTGCTGGAGTAAGTAAGAAACGGCAGATGATGCGGGGTGGGGGAAGTGGTTATTGAGTTAATGGCTTGGAAATGAAACAGCATTACTACAAATGAATATATGAAGATTGTTGTTCCTATAATTATAGACAATAGTAACTATAAAGCGTAGTGAGATGTTGGTTAATAGATGTGGTTGCTGGTCCATCCCAAAGAGGAATAGCGCGACCGCGGCAAAAGAATCGCGAAAGCAAGTGACTGACTTGCTTCTGTTCGTCCGCCCAGCAACTACACGCCCATCTCTCCGGCCCTGCGCGGTCTGTCTCATCGCCCCAAGGATCTCCATCCTCCAATTCGCGGATCTTCCCTTGCGGCCTCACCGTCTCATCACGGACCAACCATGAATGCCCCGATCCCACCCAACTACGGCCGTGGGTTCCCCCCACAAGCCGCCCAACGCTCCCCTGCCACGCCTCGTCGCGGTCCTCCAGGTCCTGGTGAGCCTCCACCCTGCAACCCAATCAAACCCCGGCGGAACTTTTTCTTCTAACTCCTTCTTCTCCCTCGTATAGCTGCTGCGATGCCTGTCTCCATGCCTCAGCACGCCGTTCCCCCTCAATACATCCCTCCCCAGCGCAACATGCAGCCTCCCAATGACGCCGCCCTGCGTCGCAGCCGCAAACCCACCGACAAGAACATCCCCGACGGCATTGAGGAAGTAATCATCGGCGAAGGTGTGCAGCAGTACAAGAGCCTCCGCGACCTGGAGAAGCGCCTCGATGCAGCCATTGTCCGTAAGCGCCTGGACATCCAGGACTCCATCAGCAAGACTGTCAAGAAGTACCGCACGATGCGCATTTGGATCTCCAACACTGTCGAAAACCAACCCTGGCAGACTGCCAACGGTGCCGCCCCCGGAAGCAACCCCGGCTCCGGACGGTACAAGGTGCGCATCGAGGGACGTCTTCTAGACGACGACAGCGACCCGACCGCCCCGGAGGACAGTGACGACGAAGCTACCGAGCAGACAGACAACGGCGACGCAATGGAGCAAGATGGTCCTAACGCCAATGCCACGACCAAAAAGTCGTCCAACAAGCGCACCAAGCAGCGTTTCTCTCACTTCTTCAAATCCATCACCGTCGACTTCGACAAGTCCTCCACCGCCAGCCCGGAGGAAGTCAAGCCAATCACCTGGACCAAGCCGCAATTACCCCCTAACACCGTCACCCTGCCGCCCACGGCAGACTTCGACTCGATGCAGTTCACCCGCGCATCCCAGGAGAACCTGAACGTGACATTCAGTCTCGTGCGCGACGAGACACCAGAACGGTACAAGCTCAGCAAAGAGCTAGCAGAAGTACTAGACGTGGAGGAAGAAACACGAAGCGGCATTGTCCTCGGCATCTGGGACTACATCCGCGCCATGGGCCTTCAAGAAGACGAAGAGAAGCGACTCGTCCGCTGTGACCATCGTCTCCGATCGGTACCTTTGACCTCCCCTCCCCATTTCCATATAAATCCAAAACCAAACTAACCCAACCCAACCACACAGATCTTCGGCCGCGACCAAATGTTTTTCCCTCAGATCCCCGAAAGCATCGGCCCACACACCAGCCCCATCGACCCCATCCACCTCCCCTACACTATCCGCGTCGACGAAGACTACCACAAGGACCCGACCCCCACCGTCTACGACATCCAAATCGCCTTGGAAGACCCTCTTCGTTCCAAGATGCTCGCCCTCACCCAGAACCCGCAATACACGGCATCCATGCGCCAGATCGCCACGCTAGACGACCAGGTCGCTCTCATCGTGCAGGCCCTGACGCACTCCCGCGCCCGTCACTCCTTCTACACGGCTCTCAGCAAGGATCCCGCGACTTTCGTCCGCCGCTGGATCAACTCCCAGCGCAGAGACCTGGAGACTATTCTTGGAGAGGCGACGCGTGGTGGTGGCGAAGATGCTAGTGGTCCTGAGTTCCGTCGTGGTGGTACAGATGGCGTTTGGGATACGACTGTGGCGAGGGAGGCAGTTCGGTATATGCTTGCGAAGCCGGAGGCGGCGATGGGGAGGTGATTCTTAACTAGGTAGTTTACTCGTTAGGATTGGTTGCTGGTGGAGATGTGGTGTTTTTTAGTGATGTGTGAACTGGTGTATTATCTGATCAGCGAAGAAAATAACTCTTTACGAACGATACTAGTTTAGTTAGTCGGTTGAGTTGGGCTTATTTGTTTGATGGGGGCGCTTTCGTGGTGTTTTTTTGTCTTGGTTGGTATTGTTTTCGGGATGGATGCTTTTTTTTTTAGCTTTTTTTAGTTCCCTTGTCATCTATAATGTATTGCTTGGTTGAAATACAGATCTTATCTGTGGCTGTAGTAGATATATATATTTGGAATTGGTAGTATCATGAAGACCATAAGATAATTGCAGAGGTCCATAATGATGTCTAGTGATATATATTGTAGTGATGTTATATGCCGTTACTCGTTTCATTTATATTTCTGATACTGTACTGTACTGAGATCTAAGCAAGATAGCAACTGCACAAGAAAACATAAACAAAAACAGATTAAAATGAGCAAACCCATTCTCCTATCCAGATCAACTCCTTATCGAAAGACATGAATGCATGGATTTCGAATCAACTAGCTTTCCCATAACATAACATCGCGTTATATAAAGATATATCTCCTGATGCTTGGAAGCCGGTCTCGCTGACCTATGTGGTCGGCTGTAGTAGGTAGATATCAAGTCAACAAGCTGTGAGACATGTCCTCGCGAGTTGCGAGGCTGTCCATAGTAGGACTGACGGTATGATGAGGGATGTTGTTCCTCTTTGGTTTGTTGCTGCTGCTGCTGCTGCTGCTTTATTGAAGCACGTAACAGAAGCAGACTAGGATGACAACTGGACCTTCCTCTTCCTCAGTTCCTCGAGCCCCGAGTCGACAGCCGAAGCGACTTTCTCCTCAGTAACTCCATCGAGGAAAGGGCTACCCTCCTCCTGTTCCAGCTTGGAGGCTGCTTCCAGGACGACCTTCTGCGTGATTTCCTCCTTCAGGTTGCTGATTTGCTCCTCCTTAGAAGGCTTACCGGCCGGTCCGGACTTCTCAGCGGGCCCGCGGAACCGCTTCAGGACGGTCTCGACCATCTTCGAGAACCAGAAGTAGTTCAAGAAGTTGAGGACCACGTTCGAGATCACGTAAGTCAGAACCAGCCAGGTGGGAACGCCGCCGGCGGTGAAGGAGGCGTACTTGGCCATTTCACTGCCGCTGCCTCCGCGGACTTGGAAGACTTGAGAGGTGATATCGACGGGCTCGAGGGGAGTAGCAGCTGCGGTGGCATCCCAGGTCTGTTTCAAGGCGTACCACATGTCCCGATAGACGGCGACGGACTGGTAGGTGCCCCAAAGGAGACGGCAACTGAAGAAGGTGAAGAGAAGCATCATGCCATTGTACCACTGCAGGTTGCTGCCGGTCATGTTGACCTTGTCGAGGAACCAGTGGATATTGAGGAAGGGGCTGGAGAGCTCATAGAGGATGAAGACAGGGGAGTAGAAGTTCACGAATGGTCTCTGTGATGATAGCACAAGTCAAATGATTAGCTTATTGACGCATACCGTAAATCTAAGATAGGGCATAACTCACAAATCCGAAACTGAACACCCACAAGGCGCTAATGCCATGGAAAAGCATTCCGATCCCAAAGAGCTTAACGTAGATCGTGCTCACGATCAGATCGTAGACGAAGTATCCGGCAGCGAAGGCGGACACCAGTCCACAGGCTCCAGTGTATCCGTAGACACGTTCCGGAGTGTTCATAGAAGCCCGGTCTTCATCGACAAACATGACCCAAAGGGCCATGCCATTGATAAAGGTGCTCTGCACCAGCGAGACGACATGAACATCCCAGTTGAGCTTGGTCCGGGGATTAAGTTTCGGGTAGTGACGGGGAAACAACACCGGAGACAGAACGGGGGACAAGATAAAGTGGATAAAGAGGTAGCCGGCAAAAGCAATAACGACTTCGTGAGCATGCTCCGTCAGAGCCGGAACGTTGTAATAAAGCGCCCAAGGCTCGACGAAATCCCGCAGCCATGCTGGCGGGGGTGGAAACGGATCCAACATGCCGGTTGACCGCTCCTCCGACCAAGCGGAGAGAAGTTAGGATGAGAGAACCGGAAAATTAACCGCTCTTGCAGAGGGGGGATAGGGGAGCAGGAGAACAAGACAGAGGAGGAGAGAGCAGCAGGAGGGCGGAGACTAGTGAGGTTAGCTGGTCTAGAAACTAGCCATGGTGGAGACCGGAGACGTTGGAGTTTACCGACCGAAAGGAGAGAAGTAGTAGTAAATGAAGAGTGGCCAGGGGCAGCAGGCACCGAGGATCTATTTATCTCTCGCCGTCGGGCCAGCCAAGGACGGCAACCGATGCAGGCATGCACGCATCCAGGATGAAGCGAGTAGCGACAGTTGATGCAGCAAGGACCGAGGAGCCAACCTCTTTAAACACAAAAAGCGCCGTGAGAAGGAAATCCGTTGGGGATTCGGCGCTGACTCAGCCGCGGTGCATGACCGTTGGCCATGTGACTCGTTGCTTCTTTGATCTCCATCTTCTACAGGCAACAACTACGAACGAACCTCTACAGAAGAAATATATTTAATCAATCTTGCTTTTCCCTCAAATCAGCATATCAAGTCCATTATTAACTTCCACTCGCTGAATAAGAAACATAGGTACATCATGCATAAACAGTCGTAAGAAACATAGGAGAATACAAAAGAAAGGAACCCGTATCCAACCCCTTGTCGGATCCATGTCCGACACACCAATGATCCTAAGCTATACAGCACTCAGCTCAGCCAAATGCTCGGATGATTTGCTTTCAGGAGAGCTTTCAAATCATGCTGCTTGCTCTCATCCCTTCATTACCAGGGTCATGCAGCAGAGTCGAGAGAAGTCCTCGTGCTCTTGGAGCTTCATGCCGCGGCACTCGTGACCTCGGGCCCAATACCACTATCGCTGTGCTGTCCGTAGACCACCATCTTCGAGGCCTCCTCATCCAGCTCCAACGCCTCGTCCGGCTCATCTGCCTTGGGCGTCTGAGCGTCCTCCGCATCGGAGTCCTCCGGTTCGTCCGCGACCGAATGCAGCCCTGTGGAGCTAGCGGCACTTACCCGCCGATCGGCGGAGACATGGCTACTGGTACCATAGATCATGCTATCCGCGTATGTTCCTGTGTAACTGGTTCGTCGCTCCGTGCCTGCGTCACTCTCTTCCCCGTCCTCTTCTGGAAAGACTTCGTTCTCCTTGTTGGCAACGGAGCTCCGGCCTCCCCAAGATGCCTTGCGCTGGGAGACGTTGGATCTGACGGAATGGCTCCGCTTCAGACTGGCAAACCCACTGGCGCTACTCACCTGCCGATCTCCTGCACCGCGATTGCCTGTAACGTTGCTTAGACTGAAGATACGCCGTTCCTTGCTGGTCGTAGATGGTGCGACAGATCCCGCCTGGGACCCATTCGTTCCTCGCTTTCTCAGCGCTAGCCCAACGCTACTGCCGAGGATGCTACGGGCATCTTTGGCGGTGCTGGCATTGCTGGCAACACTGGGCCCGCGGGCGCGAGATCCGCGCTTCTTTACGCCATTCGGGCGACTCAGGAGAACACTGCGAGCGTGGTCGAGAACGCCTTCCAGGATTCGTTTTTCGAGATGGTCTGCACGATCCTCCATAACTTGCATTTCTTCATGACGAAGCTCGAGTGCCATCTCCAAACCAGCGACTTCCTTGCTGAGCTTGGTGGTCTGCTTAGCAAGGTCATCCTTTTCAGATTTCAAAGTCTGGATGATGTGCAGCAGAGAATCCTTCTCCTCCTTTAGGGTCAAAATTTCTGCCTCCACCTGCTCGCGCTGGGCGTTGCGCCTCTCCAATGCAATCGCTGCTTCTTCGGCCTCCTTACGTCTCCGCTCGTTGTCTTCAGCCACCATGGCGGTCTGGGCGGCAAACATCTCGTTCATCCGACGGGATGTGTCCATGATATCCTTGTGCATCTCGTCCAACTTCATCATCTGCGTAACAGACTGATCATTGTTGGTCGCATGGTCAATAAGGACATCAAGCTTATCGTGCACCGGCCCAGTAGAGTTGGTGGCATGGTCCAGAAGCTCGCTCAATTTCTCATAGACCTGACCATTAGTACTCGTGGTGTGGCTCAGAAGTTCATCGAGCTTCTGATGTACTTGGTCATTCGTAACGCGTTCGACGAGAGTATTCAGTGTCTCTTGGACCTGACTGCTTTTAGCCCGGTCGAGGAGGTCATTGAGCTTTTCCTGAACTTGAGTATCATCATATTTCTCAGGCTCAGGCGGTGGCAAAGCAGGGAGTAGAGGAGTAATGGCGGAGGGAATTGTAGAAAGGTCCATCTTGAGGTCCTGCGCCGATCTCTGGGAGTGGTCGTAGTGCTGTCCGACAATGGAAAGGATCTCTTGAATGGACTCAAGCACCTGAGGATGGAACTCGTGTAGCTGACTTTCAACACGATCGGTTGCAGCTGCTGCACGCTCGAGATCCGAACGAGCCTGCTCCTGTTGAGTCTTGACTTCGTTGTGCATCTCTTCCATCTTGTTGTAGGATACATCGACCTTCTCAAAGAAGGTTTGCGCATCCGTGCACATGCGCTCACAAGCCTCGTTAACGCTGTTGCCCATGGACCCAATGACAAGCCTGATGTCTTCAGCCAGAGCCTTGGTATCCGTGACAGCTTCAAGATGCGCATTATCACGTTCTGCGCTCTCAGAGAACTTGGAGTCGATAGCAGTCTGGATAGATGACTGGACCTCGTCATACTTGGCCACGATTTCACCCAGTTTTTCATCAATCTTCGAGCCCAGTTCGACGATAATGGCGGCTCGGGTCTCGTCATGCTTGACCATCGCAGCAGCATCACGCTCTTCCTTCTCAAGTTTAGTCGCATCCTGTTCGCCCCGGGCGCGCTCGAATTCGCGGTTGATCAGCTCCGTGAGTTCGTTGACATTCTCGACTGTCGTGAAGCTTTCTGCAGACGCTGCCAGGCCTTCAAGTAGCTGCTTGAGCTCACTGAGCCCCTCATTGCTACCATCCAGCTTGCTCTTCAGCTCGTCTCCGAGCCCCTCCACGACAGCCCGAGCTTCCTCGATCTTTTCGGCAAGCCCGGCGTGCTCAACCTTTCGAGCATCAAAGGCTTGTCCCGTCATCTCGTTGTCAGCATCAACCTTCTCGCGGAACTCAGTAACAAGTGCCGTAAGATCTTGAATATCGGTCTTGGTCGGCAACGTCTCAATGTCGGGAAGCTTGAGCTCTTCGACCTGCGTCTTCACTTCAAAGATCATGGCTTCCACGGTCTGCAGGTCCGCCTTGACCAGCTTCTCGGCATCATTCTCCTCCTCCGATCCCTTGCCCTTCAGTTCGTCAAGAGCGATCCACATGTCTTTCATGAGGGTCTCCAAAGTACCAATTTCAGACTTTGTGGGGCCGTCCGATTCGAATCGAGTGCGAAGTTCAGACATGGCTTCTTTAGTTTCCTTGACAATTCCTTCAAGATTTGAAAGCTGCTCCGCTCTTGCGATCTCGTCAGGGGCAGGGAACGTCATCTCATCAAGCTGTGCCTTTGTGTTGCGCAACAAGGTTTCAATGGCGTCCGTATCCTCCTTCTTGGCTGTCGCCTCATCTGCAGGCTGATCACGAGCGACGATGCCTGTTACTGAGCTCTGAAGTTCGTGTAGTCCGAGGAGGACTTCATCGAGGTGCTCTTTCTTCAGCATGTCTTCAGGAGCCTCCGCAGCGCGGGGAGCCGACTCAATTGCCTCGACCTTGACTTGAAGTTGGGTGATAAGGGCCTTCAGACCTTCAATATCGTTGCTGCTGGTGGAGTCAACGGGTGGAGTGTCACTTGCAAGCATCAGTTCACCTCCACGAGTCGTCTCAACTTCTTCGCTCTCTTTCTGAGCTTGCCTCAGCATCTCAACATCTGCCTTCAGACTGCCAAGCCCTGATTTTAGCTCATCGAGCAGCTCCGAATAGTCGAATTCCACATTCTTCTCCATCAGTTTTGCAAGGTCTTCCCGAATGGTGCCAACACCATCGTTCAAGGCTTCGATGACTTCACCATTAGTGAAGTTGTCGCTTTCGGCAGCCTCTCTGGGCTGGCTTTGCTCCTCCTTGAAGCTGTCGAATCTTTCATGCAGCGCAGCAAGAATCTCATCCTTGTCGGTCTTGGGCTCCGTAGGCTCCGCACGGACCAAGGTCATGTTCATTGAGTGACGGAGTTCCTCGAATTCTTGTTTGATGATGTTCGTAATGTCGTCGACATTCGTAGACTTGTGCTGCTCTGACATCTCCCGGATTGCTCCCAGGATTGCATCACTGTCTATGCCCTTGTGTTGCTCGGACATATCGCGCACAATAGCAAGCACATCATCATTGTTGGCTGCCTTGTGTTGCTCTGATATTTCACGGATTGCTGCAAGAATCTCCTCGGTGTTTGTGCTGTTCTGCTTCTCGGAAATTTCATGGATGGCAGCAAGAATCTCCTCGCTGTTCGTACCGCTTTGCTTCTCGGACATCTCATGGATGGCAGCAAGAATCTCCTCGGTGTTCGTGTTGTTCTGCTTCTCGGAGATTTCACGGAGGGCAGTAAGAACTTCATCGCTCGGCGCGTCGGGTTTCTGTTCGAACGCTGCCGCAACTGCGGCAAGGATTGCATCATTGTTGGCAGACTTGTGCTCCTCCAACTGTTCACGAAGAGCTGCAAGGATATCCTCTCCAGGCGTACCCGGCTGCTTCTCCGACAGCTCGCGGATAGCCGCAAGAACATCATCATTTTGCGAAGGCTTATGCTGTTCGGAGATGTCGCGGATGGCGTCGAGAATTTCGTCCTTTTCATTCGGTGCGTTGTTGCGAATCAACAAGGAGCTCATGGTCTGTCGCAGATGCTCGAATTCCTTCTCCATGGCATCAAGAAGTTCTGGGGTATCCGGGTTACCGCGAGGCGCATTAGACATGGCAGTCTCGGTGATTGTCTTCTCCATATCAGCCTGCAATAGGCGGAACCCTTCCTTGACAGTGTCCATGATCTCATGCTTCCCGGAAGCTTCAGCTGCAGTTGAGGCGTAGCCTTCCACTTCCTGTCGCACGACAGCAATGCCATCTTTGATAGCGTTGAGCAGCTGCTCGGAGCTCTCTTCACTGGCAGAGAAATGTTGACCCATTTCCCCCTTTATGCTATCCAGCTGCTCCTGAACACGTTCCAGCATTTGCTCGCCGACGCTTTGGTTCGCCTCATTGGCCTCCGCCAGACCAGCCGCGATAGCCTCCATAAGGTCATCCCTGTTAAGTTCGATCTCTCTTGTGATTGAGTTCTGGCTTTCCATGCCTTCTGCGATGGCGTGCAGAATCTCATCACGGGACACAGTAGGTTGAACATTGGTGCTGACGACCGACTGCTGTGCAATGAATGCTTCATTTATTACATGGGCAACGTCATCCTTTGTGATGTGAGGGTGTTCAATGGCTTTGGTCGCTCCGAAATGTGCTTCTAGTCCTTCTGAGAGAGCACTCAAAATCTCATCACGACCAAGACCAGAGTCCAGTGTATCTCTTGTGAGAGCACTCTGGGACGTAACGGAGTGTGTGACGGCTTCTAGGATTTCATCGCGCATGCCATCAAGGTGTTCGCGCTCCACGCCCCGAGGTGCAGGAGGTTCAAAACCGGCAAGGCATTCGTGAATTGTTTGTACGATCTCTTCTTTCGTAATGCTGGGTGGTTGCGCGAAGCTCTGCATTCCAGCCTGGACAGCCGCCAAGACTTGGTCGTAAGTAACGGCATCCTCGTGCTGCGGCCTATACTCTTTAAGCCCTTCTGACAAGCACTCCAGGATCTCGTCTCGTTCCAAGCCAAAATTTTGCAATTCGATCTCGGGCTTATATGTCTCCCAAGCTTCCCTGACGGTCTCTAGGATCTCTTCCTTTTCCATATTGACACCGTGGGGCTCGGCACGGAACTGAGACAAGTCAAGCTCATCTAGAGCCCTCTTGACGACAGAGTAGAGTTCGTTGCCATTCATGGCGGCTCTGAATTCCGAGATGGATGAAGAGTGGTGTCTACTCTCATCCATAATCGAAGCGAGTTGGTCTCTAAGCTCGTGCAGGCTATTTTCGACGATACCAGCCAGCTCTTCATGAGTGGGACGATCCGGCCTATCTTCTATTGCGCGGGAAGTACCAACTCCTTCGATTTGGCGAGCTAGATTCCTTCCCATTCCTAGAACTTCTCCTCGTAGTTCTCGTACAAGAGCTTTGACTTCGTTCGTCATGCCACCTCCTTCAATGACACTAGTCTTTACTCTTTTCATGATCGCTAGCATCTCGTCTGCCATTCCGGGATCGGCGGGCACCAAAGAGCGTTCGGCGGGCCGGATGTTGTGGGTTTCCATATCGGGAGAGTAGGCATGTTCGTCGTCCAGCGACCTTGTTCCGGAACCATCTGGCTCTCCCTGCGGAGGAACGCTGTCGGCGCCGGCCCAAGCCTGAGAGCGTACCAAAGCCTTGTTTCCCGGGTCGTCCTTCACATGCTCGAGAATCTCTTCAAGCATTTTCGTAATCGTCTCGTCATTTGATACTTCGTGGGTTTCGGAGACAGGCCTGGCTTTAATCTCCTCAACCATTTCTATAAGCTTGTCTTGACCTTCCTTCGTCCCCATCTCCCGCAGGACCTTCTCTAGTAATGCGATGCTAGCGGAACCATCAGAGATAGGCGTAGGAGATCCACACAATTCGCGCTCCATTGCTGCGGCAAATGGATTTGGGCTTGACATTCGTGGTGCTGAATAGCTCTTCTTCGAGCTCGGAGAACTATCCGGTTCCCTATTGTTAATACCGTTTTCAGAACCCAGGAGAGTACTGAAGTCCCACCTTGTGGCAGCATCAGGATCAAGGAACTTTGCGGCTAGGCTGGAGGACAAGTCACGAAGGCTCTTGCGAATATCCTCATCTCGGGCATTAGTCGCAGCTTTGAGACTGACCAGGTCCGTGGCATTGTCTTTACTTCGTCGGCTTAGTTGAGCCATTTCGCGCTGAAGATTGCTCGCAATATCTGTCAGGCTGAGTATCTGGGTAGATAATGATTCGAAGGTGTGGTTGTCGGGGCGCCTAGGCCCAATAAACGGGTCTGCATCGTTACTTTTTGGTTTCAATGGCTCAACGCTCTCGGTAGGCAGCTGCATGTTCTGCAAAGCTAACATCGTCGCCGACGGAGGTGTGCTTTCGCCTAGGATTGGCCTCGAAAGGTATCGGTTCGAAATCTGCAAGTTAGGCAGCTCTTGTTCATTGTCGCGCGAGTCCGCTGAGCCAGGAGCTTTCACAGGCGTTAGTTCATGCTGCTTAGGGCTCTGATCAAAAGTCGACGCGCGGAGAGGCCGTTCTGGTGACCGGCTCTCAAGATAGTTTAAGAATTCATTGCGAGCATCTGTATTCTGTAGTGACTGCATGCGCCTGTGAAATTGACCCTTGATGAGGGACTTCTCTGGGGACTTCGGCGGCATGGGGTTGGTCGTATACGGGCTCGGTGCGTTTTCGCGCATCTTTTCTTGGAAATTCGCCGCCACGGCTTGGATGCCTGGGGAGACATTTCCTCTTGTAACAGGGCTAGTAGCACTGGGGTTCATGGGGAGCGGAGGGGGTGCCCGTTCGGGGTCCGAACTGTCCCACCTTCGTTTCCACAGTCCACGGTCAGTCTGATGCGATTCATAGTTATAGCCCAAGAGAGGGGCTCAAAGATAGAGTTTGCACATACATGGGCACCGATTGATGTCTAACGACCAGTTCCCGGTCGCGGGACCCATCTCGTGTATGCGTAGGCATCATGTAACTTAATCGTCGTTAAAGCAAAAAAAAACAGGGTATGTCTGTCGATGTTGGATATAAAGCAAGTCGATCGAGGGATATCAGGAATGTGCGAGAGGAATGTTCGTCAAAATCAAAGCAATCGGGGTCGTAAAGGGCATATCAAATCGTCAAAACAAAAACTAAAAAGACGCAGGAGGGGGGGAATTGAAAGACAATAGGCGATAAAAAGAAAACAGGAACAGGATATAGAATCTAGAATGAAGATGATGATACAAATGCGCTTGCTATGAGAGATGAGGGGAAACAAGGACGACGAAACACAATGCGACGAGACGGTTGCAAGAGACCAAGGAACACGAGCAGGCTCCAGAGGTTGAACAGTCAATATAAGAGACAATCAAACATCCAAGTGGAGTTCCTGGCTGAAAGGAACGGTAGCTCATGGGGCATCAACGGAAGCCCGATCCAATGTGCGGCGTACACATCGAAGCTCCCGTCATAGCAACCGACGGTCCTTTGGTTGTCCGGTAAACAAAGAGCCAAGACCCGATCGAGGCGGTGAGTTTGTCCGACCTCCCCGACATCTCGGGCACTAGTCCGTTTGGAGAAACATTCCCAACTCGGCTAGTAGCCTTCAGTCGGTAAGGTGACCAATGATATTTTGGCGCACAAAGCCCTGAGCCCTCTTCGCTCAGAAAAATAGAACGTCCAACGCGGAGAACCTCACTCACTCGACCGAAGCACATCGACAACCACCCCATCGACCTCCGCTCACCGGGACTTTCACAATGAAGTGTTAGTGAAATGCTGCATCACCTCGACTCTTGATTTTTCTCGTCTTCGAATCCAAACTGACAGGATGTTACGATAGTCATGAAAGTGGGCCGTGTGGCCATCATCACCCGTGGCCGTTACGCCGGTAAGAAGGTACGACAACCGATTTCTCCATTTTCTGGCGAGGACATACATATATACATACCCCGAGGTGGAATGGATTGGAAGGAATGGTTTTTGCCGACTTGAAAGAAGAAATGAGTCTTGGATTTGCATGGAAATGAAATCATCGAGCGGAAATGCGATTCACGGGCGAACTACCATGGGGGATATAATGAACGGAATGTGCAAGGATAGATGTGCTGACGAGGGTTTCTTTCGCGAATGACAGGTCGTCATTGTCCAGCCTAACGACACTGGCTCCAAGGCGCACCCCTTCCCCTACGCCATCGTCGCCGGTATCGAGCGCTACCCCCTCAAGGTCACCCGCCGCATGGGTAAGAAGACCGTTGAGAAGCGCAGCCGCATCAAGCCTTTCATCAAGGTCGTCAACTACAACCACTTGATGCCCACTCGCTACACTCTCGAGCTCGAGGGTCTCAAGGGTGCCGTCTCCACCGAGACCTTCAAGGAGGTTTCCACCCGCGAGGATGCCAAGAAGAACGTCAAGAAGGCCCTTGAGGACCGCTACACCAGCGGCAAGAACCGTTGGTTCTTCACTCCTCTGCGTACGTCTTACTCTTATTACCTTCTGCAGCTACGTTGGCTGGGTTAGGTTCGCAAATGCTGACGGTTCAACAGGTTTCTAAACGGGGTAATTTGGGGCGTTTTGTCGTTTGAGCGCGCAGGGTCTTAGATGAGGCAAAGGGAAAATGAAAAAGCATCGAAGACGTCCGGTTCAAAAGCATGGGATCACGTGAAGTATACCATAGCACGAGAGAAGAATGGGAATGTATCGATGTACAGGTCCAGGACTTGACCAATTTTTCTTATCATGAGGGAGGCCACTCAGATCTGGCGTCCGTCTCGAAATGAAATGGAAAATATGAACAAATTCAACTTTTTTTTTGTGTTTCGGAATTCTCAGCTTCCCAGGGGTTTCTTTTCTTTACAACAACGCACGGCACAACCTAGCGCGAACAAAGAACGCATCCGTACTACAACAGCCCGTCAGGTCGGAAAAGATTACCAGGTCCGAAGTCACCACGATTCGCTCGATCATCTCATCGAAAGCATACTTATCACCTTGAGACGAAAGAATGCTATCGAATCATCCGACATCACAGACCCTTCCAAGTTCCCCTTGTTTGCCTTATCTCACGAGGAAAAGAAGGGGGCGTGTGTGTGTCGGGTCCGATCTAGATTTGGAAACCTACTACTTCCGTTCAACCTACCGAGCTTGTACTCCCATCCCCGCACGGCCGATATTCCCCGTACATGAAATCCCAGCCTATCCCACATGTTGGGGTAAAAGCGGAGTTCCATGGAGAAGCATATATCCCCACCTGTAGGAAACGTAGGCCAGGCTTATATCAGGGGATTATGTCATATTTTATAGATACGGTGCTCGTCCTTTGGTTCCATCTAACGTGCGTAGTGGCGGATTAGTGCAAGGAGGCCATGTTCACTAGTGAATGTAGCACGGATGATGTTGCCCCTCCGTGTAAATGACGGTAGCACCGGCTTCTGCGCCTGAACCAAAAAAGCTAGGTACCAGAAAGGTAGGTGTAGCGCCAACCGGTGCTGGCAAGGTACTACATGGGGGTCCCATGTAGCCGTGGAAATGAGGAGGTGCAATTAGAGGTTGCGATCTGTGCACGTCGTTCCTTACCCGAGAGAGGGAGTAGCCGTCTAGGCGTGCGACAATCCCTCAGTTTCGGTTGTCGATAATGACTGGGTATTTACAATCCTGGCAGCATGGCAACAACTAGGATGGTTAAAGCTACCGATGGGAATCCTTCAGGACATGTGAAAAGCCATTGGCTGTTGTAATCTACGCGGCCGGCGATTGCAGCAAGCAAGCCACCAGGAGTCGGCCGTCCAGGTTGTTGGCGCCTTCTATCTCATTCTGCTTCCGATCGCCGGGTAGAGAAGGTGGTGGTGGTGGTGGTGTTGAGGGGAGAGGACCTTACGTCCAGACTGAGCGTCAATGATAAATCAGTCTTTAAGCACAAAGACGCTGCATTATGCTTCAATATGTCAAAGTTGATCGGGATCGAGGTTTATGAACTGACATCCGGGAAGGCTAGCGTTGACTGACATGCAGCAGCAAGACAATCAGACAGCATTGGAAAGTCCAGCACGGTACGACCATTGTCGCATGAACAGAAGTACGACGCACATGGTCAGCACTAGAAGAGACCGGCCTGGAGGCGAGCCCGTGGAAGATACTACAATGGGGACAAATTCTGTCGAAGCTTGCTCAGATCTGGACAGCACTTGCAGGACTGCCACCACACGGTTGGCGTTGGTAGCGCCCAAGATGAGTGGATCAAGCTAAACCCCTCTCTATCCCAGAATAATATACGGAGCAGTCTGGATAGTAAGATGTATTCCACGGAGAAGGGTGATGGTCCAAAGGGTCAAAGGGTCAAAGACGCCTCCAACCCCGGAACTGAGACGGGGTCCAGGCGCAAAGAAGATGATGCTTGCACTTCCCGCAGGAGATCAACGAGAGCGGTTACCCATCTGGTACAGAAGGAAAAGCAGGGGGAAAGCAGTAGGCCGATTTCCGGATGTACTGATCCTCAACGTTTACCCTCCAGCTGGTTGCTTCTTGAGACTAGTACTCCGGATCGTTGGGGGTGATTTTTGGGGATCCGGTTTCCTTGTGACAGTCCACCGTGAATAGGCGCCCTGATAAGCATGCGGCGCGAACCACGGCGGAGTCCCGTTCTTATCGGAGCCACGAGGGATTCCAGTAAAGGGCCACTGTAAGGTTAGCGATTTGTGCATGTTTCCAAACGAACACTGAAAAAGATGGCTTAGAATCACGGCCTGTAAGATCAAAATGGATAGGGAAAGGACATTAGGCATGAGTGTGTTCGGGAACGAACTACAATGACTGTTAGTGTAGTGTATGTAGCAGGAAGACCAGCCGCCGGGCGATAGAAAACGAGGCCCGCCCGACCCGCAATCACATGCTATCAGCCCATCCCGCGATTCCAAGCCAGAAAACCTTCCCAGGTCAATCAACTGTTCGCAACTTCCGGATTCCATCATCATCCACACTGCACTGCTGCAACTACTTTCAGCCTGTTGCCCCGAATCAAGGCCCTAATTTGCTGTTCCGATGCCTGTCGTTCATTTGTTTGACTTGGCTCTTGCCACTCCGACAACGCAACCGTTACCGCCGTTATCGAGACCAAAATCATAAATCGTTTGATTCTCATTCTGTTCCAGTCCTGACTACTCTATACATGACTAAGAAAGAGGGAACCATGTAGGCACAAGTGCGGGTGGCTTGCTCGACACGGCCTTCCGTGGGGTCTGAACTCACTCTGTCCAGTTTTGAATCCTTATTTCATATTCTCGCTGCTCCGCGATAGCAACTAGGTACTACTATGTTCAGTGCGAATTCGGATGCGGGCTGTCGGGGGAGCGCGAGCGCACGGAAGGAGATGCACGATCCTGGTCAATTCAATCTTGGGTCGCGTTTTCTCCAGGCTCATCCCAGGTTCCAGGCCCTGCAGGTGAAATGATAATGACGATGAAGCCGCCGGATTGAGCACGCAACAACTAACTCCGTCCTACGACGGTCTAAAACCTCCTGGAACCAACGGCTGGCTTGCCCCTCCATTCAAGCTCCAAGCGACTTGTTCACCAACGGGCCCGCTATCACATGCTGCCAACTCGCTCTCGCTCTCTTTTTCTGTTTCTTACCCGGAAAAAGAAATAAAATATTTATTTTTTTCTTATTAACTCATGATAAATCAAACCAATATGAAGAAAGACAATAATTTAAAAATCAAAATAGAATTAGCACAGGAAAAAAAAAATTCAAACAAATCAAATCACTCAAGCCTCATAAATCCTAGCTATCGGATCGACTGATGGCGTGTTCGCTCTTCTCTCCTCTGAACCTACCTTAAATTTAACTACGGTTCACCTCTTTCCGGTCCATCCCAACTGCTCCCGTATTCCGTCTTTCCTTCTGCAAATGTAAGTGATGTCCTTTCCCCTCTCACCCCTCCATTTCCTTTATTATCCTCAACATCCCCATCCTCCTCACTTTCCGCTTCTTGTCACCGCTTCTTCACGTCTGACCCTCCATAGCTCGTCTTGTCCACCAGGACCTATATAGCTTTGGGCATTCTATTGTCGGGTAAGGTTTATCTTATCGCTCCGCTACTCTATACTGCCTTTCTCATACTAATGCGGTTTTCATGTGATAGAAACTTATGCCTCACGCAGAAAACGGCATTATGGGCGAGAACTCTGTCAACGGGGAGGCTATCCACTCCCAATTCCTCGATGTAAGTTACCCTAATGCACGATTGTCGATCGCTTCTAACATGCGCTAATCTCTATTTCCTATGGTAGCACCTGACATCCTATCCTGTTGTTTCCGACTCCATCACCGTCATCAAGACCAACAAGTACGCCGCGAAGTCTCTGGAATATGCCGACCAAGGCTACTCTCGCTTAGCCAAGCCGTTCCTCCCTTACTTCTCCAAGCCGTACGGCTTCGTTGCTCCATATGTCGCGCGGGTAGATACCCTCGGAGACAAAGGTCTGAGCAAGGTTGATGAAACATTTCCATTTATCAGGGATGATACAACCACGCTCAAGGGATCGATCAAAGATGGTGTCTCGTTCCCAGTGCGATTCGTTTATGACCTCAAGGGTCATGTCTTTGACACCTACAGTTCTGAGTACAAGAAGTGTGGCGGCGATGGAATGGTCGCGAGCGGCAAGGCCGTCATCACCACTGGCTTGGTGCTCTCGCAGGAGTCGCTAGCCTATATCAGCTCCTTGCTTCAGGCCAAGAAAGCCCAAGTTAAGGATGCAGTCAACGAGAAGACCGACAACTAAACTCTCGCTATAGTTGATCTTTGTTCCTGTTTCAGCTGGTCTGTTGTCTTGCGATTGATGAGGTAATTCTTTTGCGTGTTTGTCGTGTAGATCGTTTTGCTCTGGGAGGCCTGTCTCCTTTATTCGGTTTGTCTTGGACATAGGCGGTTGCGTTCAATTCTCCACGTGCTCATGCGTCTTTGCATTGGATACATACACAGGCTTGGTAATGGTAGCTAGGGATTAATTGACTTTCATGGAATGTCCGTGCCAGAGGTCTGCGGTACATCAGTAATTAAAAGGCAAAAAAAGTAATATGACAAAAAGATCTCCCCGACTGGGAGTCGAACCCAGGTCTCCCGCGCTTGTTCCTGGGAAGGATTGACAAGCGGAAATCATGACCGTTAGACCATCGAGGATCTTCGTTGTGGAAAGCCACTAACTTATGCTATAATTGCAGGAGCTACTCATGTATTTAAAGTACTGAAGAATCGCGACAGTTCAAGTATACAGACATATACATAAGTCAATCACAACCATCCATTGCTTGTACATCTAACAAGCAAAATAAAGAGGACTGAGGCCTACTCACACGCAGAAACACCCCAAAAAATATAGCAATCCCACAACAACTCCCCACTTCCAAATCAATCAAACTTATTTACATCATATCCCCGACGACGCTCCGTCAGGATACATTTAACTCCCCCATAACCCTCCCTCTACCAACCAACCCCTGTACTATATACCCTATCAAAAACCAAACGAAACATATCCAACTACAACCAGATTCCCAAAAGTAACTCCATCCCAGAACCAAACTACACACATACATACATATCCACTGGGGTAGATAGATGGTAGCAACCGCCCCACCCAAAAAGCCCTAGCCGGTCCGAAAGCAGCCACAACCCCCACCATTACATTTAGATTTATGTAGTCAAATTATTGAGTAAATAATATATCAAATCCTCGATGGTCTAACGGTCATGATTTCCGCTTGTCAATCCTTCTCAGGAACAAGCGCGGGAGACCTGGGTTCGACTCCCAGTCGGGGAGGATTCCTTTTTTGCTCTTTTGGTTTTTTGGGGATGGGGTTGTGGTTAGGGGTAAGTAGTGTTGAAGATGTGGGTTTCCATCCAATGTCTGAGTTCAAATCGTTAAAGCACTGGACAACTATGAATTAATGGTTATGGTTGTTGCTGATGTCTTCTTGGTGATAATGGTAATATTTACATTGATTAGAATGTTAGGTTGTACTAGACAACTTCGGGATCAACGAAAAGTAGTGAAAGGCCGTATATGGAATAATGGATGGCATCTAGCTAGTATTCAATTGTGTGCCGATTCGGTGATGGTGATTGCTATTTGGCATGGACCGTTTGGTGCTTTTAAACGACGGTGCTGGTGTACTCAGCTACGGAAAAGGGTGATGAAAGCAAACACTTAGTGAATGTCTTGTGTGATTAGCCCGATGTTGTATCTGAGACCTCGTCCAAGGCATGATGGAATAGTTCGGCCACAGGCAGCATTGTCCGGAGGTCTGTGTGCGGAAGGCTAACATTTTCCGGATTTCCTGCGAAGAGCCGGGATTTCCTGGCTTGGGATCAGAATGGTTCTTGAGAACTGTTGGTGAGATTGTCCTGGTCACCTACGATATGCGGCGCGGTGTTTTGGCCTTGATAACTTTCATAAACGAGTTTCGGGAATTCGCATATCAAGTGTTTCACCAACAGTTGTCCTTCCGTTGTCACGCAGAAATGATCAGGCAATGGTCTTCTGCTTACAACCCTAAGCACTTCTTCGGAGTCAGCGAAATACTTCTTGGGTACCTCCTAAGCAGTCCTCAATATCTCGTTCTCTGTACTGCAAAGTTATGATGCCTCCTCGTCCTCATGCTCCTCTTCCTCGCCTTCGGCCCCAGGGTGGCTTGTCTTCTGACGAGCCCAATTGGGCTTATGTGAAGGCCCTTCTTTGAATTATAAAGCCGGCCTCGTGGAGCCGTGCCCGGATATCAGCCAGCGGCCAGAAAGAATCCAACAATTACGGTAATCCTGCGTAACCACGGGGGTTTCCGATGTCGGCACTGCTTTTTCCTGCTTTAATCATATTTTGGTGTAGTATTTAGCTACCAAATGACCTACCTCGACTTGAGACACCACCACCAGACTTGGGTTAGCTCTCGACATACGATGGACACGAATGCTAAGGGTAAATTTTTCTCTCGACCTTGGGTACGAAAATCGAAGGGGAAGTGTTCTCTATCATTCCAACCAGAGTAAGTTACCCGTCACGATCATGCACGGCTAAGATCTTCATCTTTCTGCTGGACTTATACTGACAATACCAGTATTGTTGTTCATCATGACCTAGATGGACTGGAGTTCGCTTGCGAGGAAGGTACCGGACAGTTGGTGTCCTGGTTTGAGGACATCCTCATATCCGATTACCCAGATGCCCACATTCTTAGCTTTTATCCATCACCAGATGCTATTGCCATAAGTCTATTCACGGTATACGGTTTCCGGGCCCAGGCTTGGGAGTTGTTGAGCTTGATTCAGCGGGAAAGAGAGGACAAGCATGTGAGCTCTTTACCTGAACTCCAGTGCATCCATGCGATATTAACAGTCCCAGCGTACAGAATCAGAAATCATTTTTCTTGCTTCCGGGGTGGGCAGCCTCATTGTTGAACAGGTTTGTGATTAATCTCGGTCCTAAAGCAAGCAAGTATCGTGGCTAATTCTTTTTCCTCGGAAGGCGTTAGTGATTGCTCACCACAATCAAAGGTTTAGATCGATTAGACACCAAGCATCGTTCATTGTAAGGCACATTGAGGTCCACAGCTTACAGGTAAATCTGGTTCATTCTGGGGCTAACCGATGCCTGACAGGGGTTTCTTGAGGTCGAAGCGTAAAAAAGAACTGAAAAATCATGGGAAGATCTCAGCCTAGGCACAGCTGTGCGATTGAACCAGCAATATGGATGGGGGATCACGACGACATTGTCCCACGTGACTACAGCTCTGGAAGAAATTCATAGTTCCTTTTCTTCGGTTGCTGGGCGATACAAGACAGCTACATCTGAGAAAGTAGTGGCTTTTCGGGCAGAAAGAGCAACCGAGGAAGTATTGAATGAGTGGCAAATTCTATCAAGCCGAATCAGGCGTTTGACAATTCCATTTTCAGTTGGTATGTGGTAGTCACTTACTTCATGACATTCCTAGAAGCCTCGGTCGTGCTGATTTCTAGTATATCAGATTCTCAACAATTGTCGGACGCCCATAATGCCGGTGTTGCCCGCAACCTGATACTCTCCAGGTTTGCTCCTTTACATGATCGCAGCCTGGTACACTCTACATATAGCTCACAGGTATTAAAGGTCCTAGAGATCAACGAGACTTATTTGTCTTGGAGAGATAATGGTAATTCTGAACTACTATGCGTCTACGGGGGTGAGATAACCGCAAGTGCGCCGTTAAGAGGTCTATCAGCGGGAGAGGCCGTGGTTACAGCTTACTTAGCGTTTGGGGAGGTTCCATACTTCAAGAGAACAATGTCGACCATCTTGGAAGTGCTGATATATAGGATCCTGGCTACTGTTGTTCCTGCCTTTGATATCATTCAGCCCATTCTAGACTCCTTCGGTCAGATGCTGAATCACACTCACGGAGAGCTATGGATACTTGTTGAATCCTTATTGTTGTTTCACGACATCTAATCCAACTTTAATGTGATTGAAGGAATTTATATGTGCGAAGACGAGATAATAGATCAATTAGAAGCACTTGTGGCGTTGGCGTTGGGCCATGCCCGAAGTTTGTCCTGCAAAGTGCTTGCCACCAGCCAACCTCTCAACAATGCAACATCTGGGAAAGCAACTGTGATAAACCTAAACCCACTGATGTTGCAGCGTCAAAATGTGGAGTATATTATCAGACTCACGATTCGAAACTTTGGGACACAAACCTGGGGCTTCGCGGAGCTTGAGCAGCTAATTGTTAATGCACTTCCGGAATCAGCGACACCTTCGGAAATCGAGATGCGACTGCAAGCCTTATTACATGTTGTGAAACCACGAACTACATAATTGAGAACAACTTTCTACTTTTGCAGAAACCACTGCCAGAACTATATTCAGAGATACTGGGTCCACCGAGTGCTCTAATGCCGTGGGTGCGCAGGGCTTTGTCCTGGATGACGCTTAGCTTCCGGCCGCTTGACATACAGGAACTAGCCGTTGCTGTCGTATGCCAGGGCAGCCTACCATATCAGGAGATGCTTCACCATCTACCTCTAGATTTCGAGGGTGATCTAACACGTGCCTTGGGTCCGCTGGTTGATGTTCGCAACGGCCAGCTTATGTTTGCAAACGAATCCGTCAGAGAATATATCCAAAATGAGCTCACAGCAAAGCTGAACTCTGGTGGCGACTATAGCTGCGATGTTTTAACGCACGCCAACTTGACTCGTAGCTGTCTCACATATTTGAAACACTCTGGGGTAGCTCAAGCGGGCCCACGAGAAGGATGCCGGACTTCCTGGGAGCAGAGCGCATTGGATTTCAGCGAGTACGCAGCACGATACTGGACCTACCATTACCGCGCAACAGACAACAGAAACGTACTTATCCGTGACATACTGGACTTTTTATCTCAGGAGAACTGTAGAAATCGTTGGGCAGAGTGGTGGCGGACCGCGCACTGTTTCGACAGCATAGACTGCTTTGAGTGCACCCCACTTACTCTTGCTGCGGAACATGGCCTATGCAAAGTTGTCCATTAATTGATATCTTCCAGCGAAGGCAAATCTGTTTCTTCACAGGAAATGACTGAGGCATTAGAAATAGCATTGCAATTCGGCCACCTGGACGTGGCCCGTCAGTTGCTACTCGAAACGAACCCATCAAATAAGTCACTAACTCTTGCCAGTAGAGCAGGGGATACCGAACTGGTCACTAATATACTTCAAAAGCTCGGTGCTCCGGCATGTACCTGCCTTGAGTCACTTCAAGCAGCAGTTATTCGTGGACAACTTCAGACAATTGATATATTGCTGCAGCTGCTTCCAGACGTATCATCAGCTCTCGAAGATAACCCCTCTCTGTACCTCGACGCCATCAGGTCAGGGAAAACTGAGGTCGTGGAACGCCTACTCGATGTAGGACGTGCACAGTTACCGGTGGAAATTGGATCAAATTTGCTTCGCTTGGCTGCCCGGCGTGGCGATATCGACATTATTCGCTTGATCCAGGCCGAAGGCTCCAGTACAGACTGGAAAGATGAAAATTGTTGGACGATATTACACCATGCTGCTGACACTGGGCGTGCTAACGTCGTCACAGAACTTATATCATCATACGACCCTGAGGCCAAAGATGATGGTGGAATGTCTCCGTTACATATCGCTTGCAAAAACGGCAGCATATCGACGTTTATTGCACTTGTGAGGACGAATAAACTTAGCTTCAATGCGCCTACCGCTTACGGAGACCAGCCAAATCATCTGGCCGCGGCGGGAAACCACCTCCATATTGTGGTACGTCTTGTGCAACTGGGAGCCGATCCAAAGATACCGAACCGCAAAGGGTTTACGTCGTTGCACTTGGCTGCTCAAGCGGACCATCTCGCGGTTGTTCGGGAACTTATTCGTCGGATAGGAGACCCGCCGTCGGCTAATGTGGAGGAGGGTGCCGACAGTCGGGAGGCTTGCAAGGATCATACTAGCAGCCGTGGTGACGATGAGGAAGACAGAGGGGAAGCAGAGAACAGTAGCGATGGAGAATCCAAGGAAGAAGAAATTCAAAACTATGGGCTCGAACCAATCCCATTAAATTTGGCAGCCTTGAGAGGCTACGGTGATGTAGTAAGGGAACTTCTGAAGGCGCACGTTGACATCAATTTCGGGAACTGTAATGGGAGTACTCCACTACACCTGTCAGTTCATCACGGGCACACAGCTGTTGTAAAGACGCTGCTTGTTGGCGGCGCAAATGCAAGTCTCTGCCACCTGCATGGACGTTTGCCGCTTCATATAGCCTCGAAGCGGGAATGTTTTCATTTTCCGGGCCCTCCAAAAGTCTGAAACATATGTGAGAGCGGCCGATGACCGAGACAGAACCCCATTGCATATTACTGCCAGACATGGATATGAGGAATTGGTCGAGCTACTGCTCTGTCAAGGAGCTGACCCCAATTCTGGTGATATTGAAGGCCACACCACTTTATTTTGTACAATAAAGAGCGAAACCCGCGAGTATTCAAGGCTTTGTTGAATGCTGGTGCTAGAATTACTGACGCAAGCCAAAGCCAGTCTACTTTGATTCGAGATGCGGTGCGTGCTGGACAAGGTAGTGATGTTATTTGGTTATTGATGGAAGCTGGTTGTGACCTGCTGTGATAACGTCTATTGAGTGACTGAATGACATATATGCAGCACTGCAGCAGGAAGTATGTATCTTCTCACTACTAGTTCTTAGTCCATTCATGTCTTGGGTTGTCGGTAGGTGGTAGACAGGAGAAGATGATTTATCATGGGAGACTTCAATATAAAGCCTTGGCTAGTGATATACCTCATCCTTAGTACTTTATTCTCTAGATTGGGAACATGGTGATGTGGAGAGATAAGATAGGCGTTTCATAGCACCAGTCAGTCTGATCGCATATTGTGAATTACATGTCTGATAATACTTCAATGACTCAACGGTAGAACCGGCATCGATAGTCAATGTTAATGTTATTAAGAACCCTGGCATTGCGCGAGAATACTATTACATGGTCCAAGTAAAGCAGAGCGCCAAATTAGGCCCGTGCAAGCTCTTTTTAGCCACCTCACATCCATTGCATGTCATTTTATAAGTCTTGCAAGCCGAGAAGGCCGGTTGAATATCGGCACACAAGCCAGGACATTGCCAGCGGTACCACCACAACTTTCAGTGCATTGTCTGATGGCTTGTGTTCTCAACTTTTGCACTATATTATCCTAGTCAGAGAAATGTCTAATACATACGACCACAGGGTGTGGAAAACAGGGCTTCCCGTCCGCTCAGCCGTACTTAAGCCACACGCCGGGAGGTTAGTAGTTGGGTGGGTGACCACCAGCGAATCCCTTCTGTTGTATGTTTTTGCATTTTTTATCTTTTTATTGTTTTATCACAAACAATATTCATTCGAATCAGATCAAATAGATCGGTAGCCCTCCTTCACTGTCTCGTTCGGTCCAAATGTCATTCATATAACCGTCTCCTATAACCAAAAATCCCACGAGTCCTTCCCCGCAGCTGCGCACAACACCAATGCCATGCCAATACCAGGTACACTAACTAAGCTACGATCTAAGACTTCGGTCTGCATTTTCAAGCAGTCACAAGAAGACCAAGCCTATCATTGCTAGTACATGCTAACTCGGAAAAAATAAAGCCCGCTGAAGATACTACCATCAAGGTCTTTTCTTAGCACGCAAAGTGCTTATTACTATGTATCATTTAGCTATTCGCAATTCAAGTCATTAGCTCTTATCTCAGACCCTAGCCCTAACCCGACTGGTCCAACTATCCAGTCCAAAAACCATGCGCATCCATAACGTCGTAAACCCAAAACAAGAGACGATATCGATATTGATTAAGTCTTAGTGAGCTTGGTACTTTTGCTGCTAGGGCCTCCCCAGCACCACTTCGCCAAGGCGATGAGCCAATTCATGTCTCGCTCCCGCATGTCCATAAGCGGACAACTTCGCATGACAAGCTGGCCCTTGTCGAAGTACGCCTCGATAATCCGGAGATAGTGCTCTCCAATGGCTGATAGCAGCAGGACCTGCAAGAGTGGTTAGCGTTTCACGCTTACCTGAATAATAGGGGTAGCTAAAGGCTTACAGGGGCAATAGCATGAGGTCGGAGCGATGGATCTCGCAAGCGTCCGTGCATGATCACAATCGCGGCGTCAACATCGCTGCGGCAAAGCTCCTTGTTCTGTCCACATGAGAGCCACGATATGAGGGGCTTCAGTGTTGGTATCGTACCAAACTGATTTAACCTGCCACTGGGAGCCCAAAGTTACGCAGCCCAAGTCTTGAAAATTGAAGTTTCCCCAACTGGGCGAATAAACATCAATAAAGGTAAGTATTCAGAAAATGAGGGGAGAAACTAACGAGGTCATTCCAAAGCGAGGTGGGTGAGTGTCTGCTTGTGGCATCTCGCAACGGCAGAAAAATCGGTTCAGACAAATGGCGAGGTGTTCTGCATTCTTGTATTGGCATCCGTCGAATTTCGGCCAGTCTTCCGCATCTTCTGGATATTCATACTCGGGTTCTTCGATGGAATACAGGTAAGAGGAGAAGTAATAGGGGGGATTACTGGCATCAAGTGACAGTTCTGTGTGATTGATCTTGACCTGCTTGAGATGGGTGGGTAACAACCGAAGATCAAGTTCGCTAAGCTGTCCATAAATATTGTTCAGCTTCTGTCGGCGACGTTTCCTCTCGTATATTAGTTGCTTATCCATACTAGGCTTTTAGTTGTGATGGCAAGAAACAATGAAGCGCGTAGATGACGGATAGACGAGGACTTTTGCAAGATGACGAGTCGATCACGTGTCACGGTGAGCATGAAGGGGTGATCATCGCTGTATGTTGAAAGGATGGATATTCTAAGTAAAAGACCCTGGTGGACTATATGGATAGTAGCTTGCAGTGGCATCTGTCTGTTAAGTACTATCTCGAAACAATCCGTGATGAATCGTAACTTGGAAATGCCGAAAGCAGCGCTAAGAGTGAAGTGATTTTCTTGAAAGGTCTCAAGAGCGCTTATAGCATTATTCCTGACATGTTTAGCTAGTCTCATGCCTGACAGGCTCCTCAACGGGCGGGTTAAGGTCGTCAAGAGAAGCTTTTCGGGCGTCTGCATGTTTGAGTTTTGAATGCGCCGTGGCTTGCCTGTGTCACTAAAAAATTCCCATTTGACTTTATATCCGCCATAAGATGATCGTTAAGTTGGCAGATCGATCGAAACTAACAGCCTTGTCATTTGGGACTCAACACACTTTTATCCGGAGTGAAGCGAGGTTGTTCTAAAGGTCTTTTTCCGTCCATCTCAGTTACAGTCGGTTTCGACACTCACGATGTTCTTGTCCAATAACTCCGAGATTGAGTGAAATTGATGAATATGTGGAATCAAAGTGATCGACTGACTACTGTATCCAGCACGTGCCCCGGGGCAAGACACCGGGTTGGGAGGTCGGGGATCCTCGCTCCCGACTTCACTATGTCTTTCATTGGCACTCTCCATCCACACCACTGTGCAGACCCCCTGGAGGAGACACAGTCAGCAACTCAACAGGTCGGTGGCTCAATTTATCCATGGAAATTTGTCAGGCCAAATTTCGATATATCATACATTAAAAGCCGAGTTACCCGTCGACGGGCTCCTTCGTATCTGTCAACATCGATGCGAATTGCGCGATCAGCCTTTGCGGGTCTGCAATTCGCATCTTTGCTTTTATCAGAGTATGATTCGTAGAGTCCATCATTAGCTATGACCCGTTGCTCTGTGGGAGAGATCACCGAGGGAAAGATAAGCTATCCATCATGCAAATCAGATTGTTTTACTGACAACTTAAGACACGAAGCACGGTACTTCCTCCTTTACACAGTCCACTGCAGACATCCTTCAAGGCAGCGTCTTTATCTTTTCTTTGTATGTTGACGGCCTAGATTATGTTATAATGATAAGCTGAACACCTATGCGGCCCTGCCATTGAGGTCCTGCCATTCGTGCAACACCCGAGCATGATGCCGAATATGCTGTCGTCCGACCAACACCACGTATGTATGTGAGATGGAACACTCAATTTTTCACCGACAGCAGGTTTTAGCTGCAGCTCACTGACTCATAATGTGATGCCGCGTTCGGAAACCGAGCCGAAGTTGGACGAGGAGCTCGCTGAGAGGCCCGATAGGATCATCCCGCCGATGATCCTTCAGCCCAGGCCCGTAACCCAATCTGGCCCCCGCCGTATGCCTGACCGACTATATCTCCTGCACCCCGCTCTCTTTTGGCATCTGCTACGCACAGATGATGCTCAGTGCTAGCAAAACATAATTCCAACAATGGCGCTCGAGCAGAAGTCGGCCGCCTCCATCGCCGAGCAGCCCTGGCGCTCAACAGACTTGCAAGGCCCGTCTGACCTTAGCGCCGTGCATTCCACTGCCAGCTACGGCAGACCCCGATCATTCGAGATCGTTGAACCACCAGCCCAGATCTCCACCAACACCTTCCACGTCCGTGACACTACTCCCCACGATATATTCCCAGATGGTGGAACCCGGTCATGGGTTGTTGTTCTGGGGTCCTTTTTTCTACTGATGAGCAGTTACGGCATGATGAACTCTACTGGTGTCCTTCAGAGTTATTTTGCCAGCCACCAGCTCTCAGACTACACCAGTAGTGTCATCGGTTGGATACCGGGCCTATTTGTCTTCTGTGGCCTGGGCTTGGGCGCCCAGGTTGGTCCGATGTTCGACAGGTACGGACCTACGGGCATTCTCATCGCTGGGACGGCTTGCTACGTCGCGGGCCTGCTACTGATGGCTGAATGCCAACTCTACTGGCAATTTATCTTGACCTTTGGTGTTCTCACTGGCATGGGCGCCGCTCTGCTGAGCACGGCTGCCATTTCTGCCGTTCCCCATTGGTTCGATCGCCGAGTTGGCTTGGCCATGGGCACGGCGATGGCCGGAGCGGGAGTTGGGGGTGTGGTATTCCCCTGGGTTCTCCGGGCAGGATTCAAGGACCTTGGATATAAGTGGACCATGCGGCTGCTTGCATTGATTGTGGGGACATTGTGTGCAATGGGAATTGCTTTTGTTCGTTCTCGTCTACCAAGAAGCCAGAGCAAGCCGAGCATCAACGTGCGTGCCTTCCAGGATGCCAGGTTTACCTGGTTGACCATGGGAACATTCAGTAAGTCCAAGGCTTTCGACCGCTCTAAGGTAGTGTTAGTCTGCTAATGCTCTGTAGTCATGGAACTGGAAGTCTTTGGCTGCCTCGGTCTCTACCCGACATATGTTGTAATGCAGGGATTTGGCACTACCACCAGCATCATCCTTCTGTCTATTTTGAACGTGTAGGGGCTGACATGATATAATAACTATGAAAACCTGATCAAATCTAATGCAATTTTCTAGGTGCTCTACCATCGGTCGCCTTGTCGCTGGCGGTGTTGCAGACAAGTATGGGCGAATTAATACGCAGATTGGACTGCTCGGCCTAGGTGCCGTGGCGGTCTTTGTCATCTGGCTACCCTTCGGAAGCAAGTTGGCGGGACTCTATATCTTCAGCTGTGTATATGGTTTTGCTTCCGGTTCCTTTATTAGCCTGGCGCCAGCTTGCATCGGTCAAATCTCCAAAGCCAGCGAAGTGGGAGGAAGATTTGGGGTTTGCTATCTGACCGTCAGCTTTGCGTATGCCTCCCGAACTTTTGTAAGAGAACATGCTAATTTTCAGCCAGTACTCTGATCAGTATCCCCATTGGCGGTGAGATGATCGAAACGGTCGGAAAGCAGGCCATGGTGGCCTTTCTTGGTGCCGTTCTGGTCATCGCAATGGGCATGTTCTCCATGGCACGGTGGTCGTGCCTTAATTACCGATGGCGATGGCAGGCTAAGATCTGATTTTATCTTGGTAATGAGCCGTTGCGGTCAAGTGACTATGATGCATTGGGCGATAAAAGTTTGATGTTTGGTCTCAACTTTCGGTGTCCTTTTCTATCTAATATCACCATTTCGATGGCTTTCGGGATGTTCAAGGCAGCCCTGGCGCTACATCAGCCAGTGGCACATTATTAGTGGTTTCATCTCTTTCTGGTTTCGTTTCTGGGAAACTAACTGCATTGGGCGCATTCATCTCGGGCATGTCATCGTGTTGGGGGGGAATTTGGGGTGAATCTTTGGCCGTCGATGCCGCCGGACACATCGAGTTAGGGCTGCGCGGGAATATCGTGGCCGTGATTGGTGCATTGACCCAATTGAAATCATGTCCCGCCGGGGACAACCCGAGCAATACAAGCATAGGATATTTCTTGTCATTGGCATATGGTAGAAGATTTACCGTCTACGTAGGCTTCTGTAACTGACCGACAATTATAGACTTCCTATTATGGCGTTTGCGTTGAGGATAGTTGTAGACGCACGTACGTGATGGTCGGGTGTAGATGGCAAGATGTCGATCCTTGTTAGGCTTGTTCAGGTTTATGCCTACCCAGTGATTACGTCTCTAGCAGCTAGTGGCTTGGCCTCTGTTCTGTCTGTGGGATATTTGATGTACGGGTGGTACTACTAGAATTGGTTTCACCTTGATGTCAATGTCGCTGCAAACTGACAAAGATGCTGGTGCCGTGAATATATAGTGGAATGTGTTGAGCTGGTACTACTACTACCAGCAAACACCGACAACCACTCAGTGGTATAGCTTCACCACTTCAAAACAGCATATAAATCTAGCCTCCTTAGAGTATCCCAATTATCATTTACACAATCCCCCAAAACAATAGCGACGTCAACAAAACTTCCTCTAGACACAACATGGCCCCCAAGTACATTCTCCAAACATAATGTCAAAAATAGCAAAACCAACATATTAAATCCTCGATGGTCTAACGGTCATGATTTCCGCTTGTCAATCCCCTTTCGGGAACAAGCGCGGGAGACCTGGGTTCGACTCCCAGTCGGGGAGATTTCTTTTTACTTCATCTTCCTTTTTTGTTTATGCTATTGGCTGCTGCTCCCCACCACTCATTGGACACAAAACATTCCCTTTCACATTCGTATTTGGCAGAAGTACCATGAGCTCGTCCACGGTACTGCTGCAAAGCGTAGAAGTAACTAGTCAAACTAACGCTTCATAGAACAAAGAGAACCGTATACTGAACGCTTCAAAATAGGCACTAATCCTATGTGGCTAAAGTTATTTATACATAACAAACAACACAGTCTACTCTGTAACCAATACCCACACAGTAAATAGCCAACAATCTCAATGAAATCACACATCCATCAATTGCCGCTCAACCCATCCTGTAGTATCAAATCCTTATCGCACCCGCCAAGCACCCACCACCCGAATAGGATAAATCACGCCCGCCGCGCCCCACCCAAATCTAGTCGCGCGCCGCCGCCGCAGCGCGTTCCACCGAACAAAGGGAAACCGTCGGCAACAATCAATACGCCGTTACTTGCGTGCCCTTACAGACAAACAAAACAAGACGAGACAAGACAAGACGAGATGCTCATTGCGATGTAGACTGTCAATTCCACATACACAGACAACTACCACACCCACATCCCCACCCAGAAGAAGAGGAGAAGAAACAGAAGACCCGAAGAAATGGCACCTGCCCGTAAACGCCGCGCGGTATGTCACTCACTCACCTCAACACCGCACCAAGCTCAAACCTAACACGTAGCTGCATGCAAAGGTCCCCGACTCACCCAGCGAAGAAGACGACGTTCCCACGCCCGCGACGCAACGACGCCGGGTAGCAGCGGCGCACAGCGAAGACGAAGACGATAGCGATGCCGATGGCGATGGTGATGATGCGTACGATACGCGGGCGCCCAGTAGCACGGACGTGATGGTGAAGAAGATGGTGCGGTTAGCGCTAGCGAGCGAGTTCTCGCGCCTGCCGATCCGACGATCGGATATTAGTGTTAAGGTGCTTGGGGAGCAGGGGACGAGACAGTTCAAGATGGTGTTTGAGGAGGCGCAGAGGGTGTTGCAGGAGAAGTTTGGGATGGAGATGATGGAGTTGCCGGTTAAGGAGAAGGTTACGGTGCAGCAGAGGAGGGGTGAGTTTTTCTACACACCCTGTGATGAATGGAGAAAGGGGGGGGTGGTGGGTGTGGAAATGTGTATTGGCTAACTGGTGAATGTGGATGTGGATGTGAACAGCTGCGCAAAAGGTTGAAAAGCCTTCATCTACGAACAAGTCCTGGATAGTGACGACTACGTTGCCGACGAAGTACCGGAAACCTGAGATATTGTTGCCTAGTAGGGCGCCGATGGAGAGTACCTATACGGGGCTGTATAGTTTTATTATTGCGGTGATTGTGCTTAATGGGGGCACGATTCATGAGCAGAAGCTCGAGAGGTATCTGAAGCGGACTAATACGGATGCGTGGACGCCTATTGATCGGACGGATCGGTTCCTGCAACGGTTGTGTAAAGAGGGGTATTTGGTGCGCAATCGCGATGTGGATGGTGGGGAGGAGGTCGTTGAGTATATTCTTGGGCCTAGGGGGAAGATTGAGGTGGGGACGAAGGGGGTTGCGAGGTTGGTTCGGGAGGTCTATGGACAGTCTGAGGGCAGTGAGAGGGATGATGAGTTCGAGATCCGACTGGCGCGGAGTCTTGGGCTAAAGCAGCCGGAACCGCGTGCCCAGGAAGAACAGGCCGAGGAGGGTGGTGGTGATGGTGAAGAGGAGGGTGGGAGGCAAAGGCAGAGGCGGGAGCAGCCTAGCCGCCGGGTCAATAGGCGGCTGCCTGAATCTGAGGCCGAGGAGGAGAGTGAGGAAGAGGAGAGTGATGGGTAACCGCCATGTCTTCTTTTTTTTTTTTTTTTTGTTTATGTGATGACTTGTCGCTTGTTGTATTGTTGCTAGCTAAATTCTGTCTGAATGATACCCGTTGATTATGGTTCGTGACTTGCATAGATTGCTCGCCTGGTATGGAAGAAGATCATAGTTGGTGCCAGCCCAAAACACCACTGATGGTTTAACAAGAATTCATATTAGACCCGCGGACTGGCCGCATGCATCCGAACAGCCATCTATGCTTCGAATACAGGAACAAAGTAATCATCAGTGGTATATCTATGATCAAAAAAGTCGCTATACACAGTTGTTGCCGTCTATTCGCTGTCACTGGCGCTGTCGTGAACCGATCCATTGTCCGCATCCTCCCTTAGCCCCTCCGCCATGATGTACTCTGCTTGCTGTAGCGTGGTCTTGATCTCCTGGTTATTGTAGACGAGCTCAGCTGGTTTCTGACCGTGCTTGTTCCTGACACGCGGATCACAACCGGCTTCGCACATCATCTTGATCATTGCCTCGCCTAATTCGGCGTCTTTCTCGTTCGCATAACGCACGGCGGTATGCAGCGGGGTATCTTTGTCCAGACGGGTGAGGGGGTCGCATTCGAAGTACTGAATATCGAAGAGGGCGTCCATAACGTCGTCTGCAACACATTGTCATTAAATTAGCATGTGTATAAGGTAGTGCTGATGCCAAGAGGATAGGGCTGTGGTCTCAATGAGGGGTGTTCACTTACAGCTACCGTACGTAGCACATATGTGAAGAGCGTGGTTCCCCATCGAATCCGTCACACCGTTGAAAAATTCGGCCACTTCTTCATTCGACTTTCCTTCCATACGCTCCAGGACACTCTCTATCAAATGAGGCTGATCTCGACGGCAGGCCTCTACGACTAGTTCACGGGGGGAAGCGCCCTATGCGATCAATGCTTGTTAGCAACGCTGCCGGAGTTGGGATATTGCAGCACTCACTTCGTCAGCCATGGTTGGTTGTTCTTGAGAAATGACGAGTGTAGAGTATGACAAGTAGCTGTATCTTGAATAGTCAAGGGTGGTTGCGCGGAGGGGTCAAACAAATGCCGCAAGTATGGGGCCGGGTTAGCCGCGAAGGTGGTAAAGGAGGCGGTGTCGGAAACGAGGACTGGGGATCAGCAATGCCTCAAAGCAACTGAAACAATCGACGTAGTGTTTTAGGGTAGTGAGTCTGTAGCCCTGAGTGTTGAAGAAAACACAGAAAGATTTAATCGATGTAGATTCCTCGCAGCTGCGTTTAAAAGTACTATCAGTAGGATACTGTCTCCTATTGTTGTTCCCCGCGGCCGAGCATACAGTGCAGTGGAATGGATGCATGACTCCCGCCGCGGACAGCCATTCGGAAGGGAGGTTACTCCGGCCGGCCAGGCAGCCCCGCGTCCAATCGGCGGCGGTGAATCTCTCCGCCAACGAAATCGCCGGTCGATAAGAGCCTCAGCAGCTAGCCGGCGATTATCGTCCAGATCGCTGCGACCCTTACTTGCGCCGGACAGTGGCAGCTGCACCAGTCCCGTAACCGCCTTTATGAAGGCTATGCTATGCGAGAATTGTGCTACAAAGTGACTGACTGATTGATCCCTTGGTTGATTTACGAACTTTCACCCAGGAAGAAGCAAGCAAGCAAGCAACATTCACGATGCCGTTGACCTGTTAGTTTTCTCCTCTTGCAGCCTCTACAATCTACAGTACTTGTTAACTAACCCTCACCTTTCTACTCCCCAGTCTGCCCTAACTGCAGCAATGCGCTCACGATCTCTCGTGCGGAACCGACCACAAGACATCCCCTAGGTGTCAACCGATTCGAATGCCGCACCTGCCCATACCAATATGCTCTGGACCAGAGCTGGTTTGAGAAGACACCCATGAAGCAGAAGGAAGTGGAAGATGTCTTTGGAGGCAAGGAAGAATTCGCAAATGCAGATAGCGTGGCCAGTAAGTCACAAGCCTGGAGGGGCACTCTTCCCTACGGTTGTTGGAATAAACTTGGGGGCTTGGGGCTAATGTTGTGCTTTCTCTTCCCTTTTTCCCTACCCGCAGCTCAATGCCCCGCAGAAGACTGTAATGGCGACCGCGCATACTTTTTCCAGCTGCAGATTCGGAGTGCAGACGAACCGATGACCACATTCCTAAAGGTGGGTGCGCACCAGCGGCTTATGCGGTTCTCATGCATCTGGCCTGACATGCCTTGCTGATTGCGGTTGACAGTGTACCACGTGTGGTGC
Organism: Aspergillus vadensis CBS 113365; assembly: GCF_003184925.1. Classification (NCBI taxonomy): domain Eukaryota; kingdom Fungi; phylum Ascomycota; class Eurotiomycetes; order Eurotiales; family Aspergillaceae; genus Aspergillus; species Aspergillus vadensis. The sequence goes on from NW_020292043.1 coordinate 479,771, forward strand.
CCGATGGAGAGAGAACTGAGGCTACTCCATTATTAGAGTTTGGACTATATGGAGATACTCTGGAGAACAATATGTGTTGTTCGAATAATAGAGGGGCGGGGGATAATGTAGAGGAAGAACGGGAAGTATAGGAAAGGGAAAAAAAAAAGGAAGGCTGGTGCTACGGTGTATGATTAGGATGATGATCTGGGCCCCTGCGATTGTGATTATTCCCATTTGCGATGATTTACATCGAGATTACTAGAGATACCCCTCAATGGATGATGACACCAATCCATAGCAACTACTATACAAGAGTGGTTAAACTACACGCCTACTCCCTATTGGAGTGAGCTAAGAAAAGTATGTCAGATTAAGCGCAAAAGAAGAAATTTTCTTCCCGCCTCGTTGATCCAATTTATTATTATTTTTTAGTATTTTATTTTTTTGAGACTAATTTTTTCCGTTCCTATTTTCCCCTCCTACAGAATTTGCCGCCGCCAACAAAATCTACGTACTAGCTATTCATGGTAACCTGGCAACGGCAAATAATAGCCCGATTGGGATTGGCCAGATCCAGGTAAGCTACCAAGTTAGTAGGTGTATAAGTGGTACTTTGTAGAAAGGATCCTTTGTGTGTGTTCTTTCTGGTACGGTACCAAATCTTGAGTCATCTTTTTCTCACTTCTTTTTCTCTCTATCCTCAAAAGAGCCACTGTCGGGGTCCCAAAGAGGAAGGGGGTTGGTTAAGGATGGGAAAAGAAAAAAAGGTGAAATAAAAAGAAAAGAGAAAGGCTAGATACCTAACCGCACTGTCAGGTCAAGACACTAAGTGAGGGGCAGCGATGATGGCAAAAAAAATGATGTGGGCAAGGGAAAAAAAAGATTTTCTCTCACATGTTTTGCCGCACCAGCCATCCCACTATCAAAAAGCGATGATGTTTGAGATTGTCGGGTGTCCACATCATTTTTAGTGTGAATCGCTAGTAAGAATTTGAGATATTATTGAGCATCATCCCATGATAGCGAGTACAAGTCCCGAGTAAATACCAACATTGCTATACTCCCACTGCTGATGCTGCTATCTAGTTTGCTACGTTGGTCGTTGACCTCACAGGGATTTCCACCAAAAAAGTGGATCGGGCGGGCGCCACTCGGCCGTGCCACAGCAGCCTGAGAGCGGACAAATAACAACAGCCGCTTGCCGCGGGGTTCGGTTGCAAACATGACCAAACAGGCCAGGCCATCATCAACCCACCGCTGCGTTGATGCCCAGGATTTCAGTCCAATAATCCACAATTTACCAACGGATAGAGCTAGATGAATTAGGTCCAAGTAGATAGACAAGAGGACCGGAGGGAGGGGACCGAGAGAGAGAAAAATTTTCGATGAAAGAGTGGTCAAGGTGGGGTCGTAGTTCGGCGCTCCGAAGGCGAGGAACCAAGGAAAGGCGAGAAAAGGACAGGCTGATCGCGCAGTGTTGCTGGGCTGCAAGCGTGTCCAGTTGAGTCTGGAAAAGGCTCCGCCGTGAAGATTCTGCGTTGGTCCCGCACCTGCGTGGTGGGGGCATTACCCCTCCATGTCCAATGAATTCAAGTCAAAGCCAAGGGTTGAAGCCCGCCCGCTTAGTCGCCTTCTCGCTTGACCCCTCCATATAAGTATTTCCCCTCCTCCCCCTCCCACAAATTTTTCCTTTCCCTTTCCTCCCTCGTCCGCTTCAGTACGTATATCTTCCCCTCCCATCTCTCTCTTCCTTCCTGTCTCTTCTCTCTTTCTTCATTCATCCCTCTCTCTAACTGACTTTGTTGCTCAGCACCTCTACGCGTTCTGGCCGTAGTATCTGAGCAATTTTTTCTACAGACTTTTTCTATCTAATTCCAAAAAAGAACTTCGAGTTCATTCACAACCGTCATCATGGGGTAAGTCCAGACAACAATCCATCATCTGATGGAGAAAAGGACATCGGCTAACGGCTATCTTCTTCAACAGTAAGGAGGACAAGACTCACATCAACATCGTCGTTATCGGCCACGTCGATTCCGGCAAGTCCACCACCACTGGTCACCTGATCTACAAGTGCGGTGGTATCGACCAGCGTACCATCGAGAAGTTCGAGAAGGTAAGGAGGATCATACATCAGACAGAATCATAACAAGACACGGTACTAACTACATCCAACAGGAAGCCGCTGAGCTCGGTAAGGGTTCCTTCAAGTACGCTTGGGTTCTTGACAAGCTCAAGTCCGAGCGTGAGCGTGGTATCACCATCGACATTGCCCTCTGGAAGTTCCAGACCGGCAAGTATGAGGTCACCGTCATTGGTATGTACTCACAGCATCCTCTCTTCATCAAATCAATATACTAACGTCCATCATAGACGCCCCCGGTCACCGTGACTTCATCAAGAACATGATCACTGGTACCTCCCAGGCTGACTGCGCTATCCTCATCATTGCCTCCGGTACTGGTGAGTTCGAGGCTGGTATCTCCAAGGATGGCCAGACTCGTGAGCACGCTCTGCTTGCTTTCACCCTCGGTGTCCGCCAGCTCATCGTTGCCCTCAACAAGATGGACACCTGCAAGTGGTCCGAGGACCGTTACAACGAAATCGTTAAGGAGACCTCCAACTTCATCAAGAAGGTCGGATACAACCCCAAGGGTGTTCCTTTCGTCCCCATCTCCGGTTTCAACGGTGACAACATGCTCGAGCCCTCCCCCAACTGCCCCTGGTACAAGGGTTGGGAGAAGGAGACCAAGGCCGGCAAGGTCACCGGTAAGACCCTCCTTGAGGCCATCGACGCCATTGAGCCCCCCGTCCGTCCCTCCAACAAGCCCCTCCGTCTTCCCCTCCAGGATGTCTACAAGATCTCCGGTATTGGAACTGTTCCCGTCGGTCGTGTCGAGACCGGTATCATTGCCCCTGGTATGGTCGTGACCTTCGCTCCCGCCAACGTCACCACTGAAGTCAAGTCCGTTGAGATGCACCACCAGCAGCTCAAGGAGGGTGTCCCCGGTGACAACGTTGGTTTCAACGTCAAGAACGTTTCCGTCAAGGAGGTTCGCCGTGGTAACGTTGCCGGTGACTCCAAGAACGACCCCCCTCTTGGCTGTGAGAGCTTCACCGCCCAGGTCATCGTCCTCAACCACCCCGGTCAGGTCGGCGCTGGTTACGCTCCCGTCCTGGACTGCCACACTGCTCACATTGCTTGCAAGTTCGCTGAGCTCCTTGAGAAGATTGACCGCCGTACCGGAAAGTCTGTTGAATCTGCCCCCAAGTTCATCAAGTCCGGTGACGCTGCCATCGTCAAGATGATTCCCTCCAAGCCCATGTGTGTTGAGGCTTTCACTGACTACCCCCCTCTTGGTCGTTTCGCCGTCCGCGACATGAGACAGACTGTTGCGGTAGGAGTCATCAAGGCTGTTGAGAAGAAGGAGGGTGGTTCTGGCAAGGTCACCAAGGCCGCCCAGAAGGCCGGTAAGAAATAAGCTGGTGCAGGGTGAAAATGGCATGATGAACCTTTGATGATCAAACAAAACAATGGAATTACGGAATTAGACTTTAAGTTTATGTAGTTGATCCTACAAAACTTGAATTACGACTCGTTTCGTTCATTTGGCTCGCATCGTAGGCAATTTGTAGAGTTTTCCGTTTTCGGCTTCATGAAGCTGAAGTAGTAGATATTTCTATATCGAGATCTTAGTAATCTGTCATCGGTAGATGACTAATCATACTTCAACCAATCACAGTGCTTCTGATTCGACGTCCCCCGCAGTGTAGAACTTCGACAAACAAGCCATATTAACTCTCTTGATACATGTTTGAGATGTCCTCGCGACATGAGCTTACGTCAAGCCTCTGTTGCTTCTATAATTACATTTTGCTCTATTTTATGGAATGTTTGTGATGATATGATCATGACCGGGGGTAAGTAGATGAGATCTTGAACAGGTTGCTTGCGTGGTTTACGTGAAGGCAGGTGTGCTGGATGCTCTAGTTATACGTATGTGATGCTACAATGGTGGCTTGCTGAAAGAACAATATCCAACATTTTTAGATGTCGTGGAACGGGAGGACAACAAGCAATATAGTGAAAACTATGTGGCACTAATAGGAGTTATGTGATCAACAATGCTATTCTTGGTCACCTTAGCGATCAGCTTCTGGTGCCATTGTGATCTGGTGAATGCCATTATCGTCAGTGGGTGGATAGAAGGGGAAAAGAACTTTAATTTTCAGCCATCAAAGAATGGACCTGAGGTCGAAGTTTTAAGAGTTGATTGTCGAATAATATACCTACAAAGGTGATGAACAGCATGATTCAATATATACTGGATTGAGCAACTCTTAGATTGATTAAAGCGACAGCAAGGATTGCTACTTGAAGCATATGGCATGACACTGAAACGGGAAATTGTTATTAACCACATCTGATATTGAAGGTGTAGCGAAACAACGGCCTCAACAAGTACATATAATTAGCGCACTGAAAATTTTGAGACATCGAGTAGAATCATTGCAGTCCCCCATGTCTCTCGAGCAATACTACGTCGTTTAACCACAACATCCACACACTTCCGAAGGTCATCAAGCATCAAAGACAGGGGCGGAGGTGGCACTGGACGTAAAAGGAGCATATCCATGTTTGCTCGGGTAGAATACTCACCTTGTGATAGATGCACTGGTTGAGCGTGGCTCTCAGAATTGGTAACAATGACTGACTTCATGTTAAAACTGTGGAGATCGATACCCATGCATCAGGATTACCTCTCTATGGACCCTCATTCTTCCCACCCCAGATGCGGCATCATACCCGTGGATCTTGACGAAGAATACACCCTTGCACTTGGATATCATCCAGCCCCAGTACGCTGAGTTTGACGAGTATGACCGCACGAATCTATTTAGAAATTCCACTAATTTGGATGCGGCGTCAACGGTGACGCTCGCACTCAGCGTTGGGTTCTGATGTCTACCAGTCATACCAATGGTCAAAAAGAGATATTGAATCAACCCCGCTTAGAATGGACGGCCCTCGGCCGATGACTCTAGTACCCATCGAAATAACAATAAGAAATGCGGTTCGCCCTGGCAAAGACTGAACCTTTCAGAGGCCGCGGAGCTTACCGACTTAAAAGCCATTCGTGAGATGGTGCGGGGTATACCGGAACCATCGACAACTGACAGTCATGATTAATCTTGAATTACAGGACAATAAGACGGCATGCCAGATGACTTTTAATGTGGCGTCGGACGATTCCAATTTGATGTCGGATAATCCCAAAGTGATGTCAGATGATGACGAGGTAATCGGGGTTTTAAGACGGAACCAGACCTCCCCATTCAGCGCAGACTTCCTCTATCTCCATCTCCAGCCTTCATTCATCAGGCCACTACCTAAGCTACCATCACTATCAAAACTGCAAATCAAATGCCTAACGGCGTATCCACGCCTGACCTCTCCATGGATGCAGTTGCTACGGATCGGAAGAAGAAAGCGATTGCCTAGAAGATGGAGCCTCAAACTATTATGACTACTATATAAATATTTACTACTGGAAAAGCATCCATTCCTGTTTGCACATCATCGCACCCATACCCGACCTCTCCGGTGAGTGCAGCTTCTAAGGGTCCAAATAAGATTTTGCTCTTCTAGAGGCGGAAACCGCTCGCTTGGAAGACGAATCCTTGAACTGTGATATAAATATCTAGTGGACCAATAGTTATTCACTCTTACAATTTCCTACCACAGCTTATATTTTCGGAACAATCAAGCTTATCTGTCTCTGAAGGAGAAACTTCTCTTTTAAAGACAAAACCGCTCCTCTAGACGACAAAGTCGCAAATCTCGACACATAAGTATTGGAACAACAGCCATCACCTTTCCTTCTACATTGTATCCATGCCAGACCTCTCAGACGAACGCAATTTCAACGGGTTCGAAGGAGGAATTGATCTTCTAATCGACAGACACTCAAATTCTGACAACAATGATCACCGGGCCAAGATATACCTACACTCCTATAGCGTTGTCGGTTATACAGGGAAAAGGGGATTGCGCTTTGTACTTCTCTACCTTCAGCCTTATTCAACCAGGTCTTCCAATTCAATCTCTCTGTCCCATGTCTATTTCTCCCATGCCTATATTCAACTACGACACGGAGAACTACTGGGCGGATATCCATCCCAATGCGTACAACACCATAAAGCAAAACGTACTCACAGCCCGACAAGCCAAGCCCTCATATCATCTCCAGTGAAGAGGATCCGACCTCACCTCCACCTTGAGTGGTGCGACTTAAGTGGAAAAGGCTTATAGGGCCTGTGCGTCCTGAGCTGTTGGCTGAAATGTTTTGTCTATTACCAGATGGACAAGCGCACTAGGAGCGGGTTCTGACATCCAGGACCTGTATGAGTGGCATAAGAAGCACCCCAGCCAGTGGTCATCTCAACTTCAGATCTATCAAGCGAACCACCATCAACTCCAATCCCATCACACGATGAATCTAACAGGCTACTGGACCTACACTATTAGCTATAGTTACTAGATGCCACAGGCTGAAGCCAAAAAGCTCAATGCAGACGGTACCACAGAAAATAAGGAAAAAATCTGTCAGATCCAGGCTGAGCATAATAAAAAGTCCAGGGAGTCAAAGTCCCAGGCAGCGTTGGCGCGACAAATCACAAAGCATCGCAGAGATCTGGAGAAGTCTGGAGAAGATGTTCTCTACTTGACTAGGCAGACTAATGTTGTGTTGGGGAAGCGGATGCTGTTCGTCACGCTAGATTGTGTCGATGAGGTCTGGGGTCTTGTGGCGGAGGACGCGTGAGGCAATTTGTGACAGTTATAGCCATGATATGATCAGCGGATAGAGGCTCTGTAGACAACTTTGTGAACGATGGAAGAAGGAAGCATTGTTTGGGGGGTGGGGGGTGAAGGATATGCGCCATTGACTCGGATTACAAATGTAGTAAGATCAAATATAATCAAAAATAAAACTAAGAAGTACAAGTTACGGAAGAAGGGATTCGCTGATGGTCACCCACCCAACTACTAACCTCCCGGCGTGTCAGTGTTGCTTAAGTACAGCTGAGCGGACGGAGCCCTTTTCTCCACCTCCACAGCTTGTGGTCGTATATACTTGTATAGCTCCTAAGAAGGTATAGCAGGGGCTTGAACCGAAAGAATGAACAATCTAACGATGTACGAAAGTTGCGGTGCTTGTGAGGCCCAGCCTCCCATGCCTTTCTCGGGTGATATTCTCACGCGATCTATTCTGCTTCCGCCACATTCGACAGCAACAGCCTGAACCTGTCGGAGATTGCCAGAAAGATAGGGAAAAGAAATCTGCGGAATAATGAAGGGAAATAAAACTGAGAAAGGTGTAGAAGGGGTTAGTGTCCAACCTAGAAGATGATGGAATCGAACAGGGGCTAGCCTGATACACGAGTGCTAGTACAATTACATCGAAGCCCTCACCGTAGATCAAGTTTCTGTCCTTCGGGTTTATAAGGTTCTTATAATGAATACATAACCCTTCCCGGGTGGCATGTGACATCCCAGTAGTCTGAAATACTCAATAGCCAGTGACTTGTGTGCCGTACTCCAACTAGCCTTCCCATTCTCGTGGGATATGGATAGTCTTTTTGTGCAATCTGTGGTTTTGCTTTTTCTTTGCCTGGAGCATGTGATATAGAGGAAAGAGAGTTGGGTATCTAATATCAACCTTACTAATCCTTGTTTAGCATTGATATTTACAGGCTACTAACGACTGACCTTGTCATTCAGACAAATCTACAGCCTTCTCGTCAATCTGTACTTTGTTGGTGTAATTCACGGCCCTTCTTATATCAAAAGGATCGTATAGTCCACCCATGAAGCTTACAAAGCCTATCTAGCCCCCACCCATTCCCGTGTCTCAATAAATAGGGATATAGAGAAGGGTAAACATTCTGATAAAAACAAATCTTCAATCACAGCACCGCTATCATTAACACTTGGGGATCTCATTCCCCTGTGCACCAGGCGCTTTCGGCTGGAGCGTCAGGCGTTTGAATATATCAAGCAGAGGCTCAATCTTATCTAGTAGAAGCAAGAAAAGGAATCAAACCGTATTACATTCAGTCTGTAGGGAGATGATCCTGATCTAATCACATGCGATCTGAAGACGTAGGAGTAGAGCGCCTACCTTCCCTTTTAGGAAGGTGCCTAAATCCCATTGTGTACAAATACAGCTCCCTGTATGACCACTCCATGAAAACAACTATTTCAAAGATCAAAATATAATGTTTCATCCCCACTGCACTCTCCGACAGCATCCACGCAGTTTCTACACTTTCAGTAACAATCTCAGCATCAATTTTGTACCCAGAATCTCCATAAGCCTTCTTACTACCCCGAAACCACCGACTTGTTGATAATGTGCAGTCCAACTAGCAAGGCCTCTCTCACTACGGATGCACCACTACCATTATCACCATCGCCATCAGATGGATTTGAGCCGATGCCTTTTTACTGCTTGCCACTGTTCGTCCGATGGCAGTTTATTGGAACGGCACCCGATACCTTCGTTGAGCTCATAGCGCTCAACCTCGGCAATCGCCAGAGCAAGCTCCGCCTCCTTTACCTTCTCCGGGTCACCCTTGGCTTGCTTTAGTTTGGCTTTAGCTCTTAGGATGCGGGACTGCAGCTTGGACTTCTCTTTGTGAAAAGGATCGACTGCCCTTTGGAGGGCTCTTCTCTCGTTTCGACGCCTGTTCTTCCGCAGTATCTTCCGCTTTTTCGGTGGATTAAGGGCCCTTTTCTTAGCTCTTCGCTCCCGCGCTGTGAAAGCTCGGCGTTCTCGCCTCTCTGCCTTTTTCTCCTCGGGAAGCGCATCGTACAACTTCTTGTCGATACCCGGATTTTCTCTGCGTCTCCTCTGTTGATATTCCCTGCTTTTTGGTCTCCGTGCGATATTCTGGGCCTTTGTTCTCTTGGCTTTTTCAGGGTTCTCCTGCCGCCACTTTCGCATGGCGTCTCTAGTGTATTCTTGGAAGCGCTTCACTTGTTCCGGTGACATTCTGGCCCTCCACTTTTGGTGATAGAGCCGTTGTCTCTCGGCAGCAGCCAGCCGCTTGGCTTTTGCCACTGAGCTCTCCACTTTCGTGGCCTGCTTCGTAACAGGATGGAAATCATCTTCTGAGAAATTGTACTCCCAAATGCAGTCATCTTGGTTGTCCACCGCGTTCGACTCGCTGGTTGAGGCAAGGGCATAGCCGTCTTTACTTTCACTATCGGCGGTCAACCCATCATCAGTCATCTCGCTATCGTTGGTCATCTCGCTATCGTCGGTCATCTCATCCGCTCTCGACTCATCTGCGGCTGTTGGTTCGTCCGCGATTGTGACTTCGCCCTTGTGGGGGCTGAGATGAAGATCGATATTGTACATTGTTCGGTTTCTCTTAATGCAAAATGATTTCCTTGACTGCATGTCAGGGTCGCAGTGGGGTCGATGCGACTCTAGCATGCACGAGTGCGTGCATGCCCCTAACCAACTGAAGACTTCGTTAGGATCTCCATACACGCATGCATCCTGTAGGTGCCTGGGGCATTTCGGTGCGTAGCCCCCCAATATTGAACAGTATATTGCTTCTGCGAGCAGGCATATCGGTCGTACAAAATTGACGAGGTCTGCATCTGGGTCATCGCCCCATGGCATAATGAACAGTGTAGCGAACCTGCAAGTCCTGGGAACAAGTTTCTGATGCAAGACTTGGTACTGAAACGAATTTTTCCTATTTGGTAAGACATAATTGTCAGATGCAAGCATCAATCATTGCTCCGCTGGTGTAGGCTTACATTGACGTGGTGGGTTTGGTTTCATGGTTCCTTTTTCGTCCTCTGAGCCCTCTGTTGTATTTCCCGGTTGCTGAGCCTACATACAACCAATGCGGCTTGTCTTCGGCATTTACTATCTTGTCCTGGTAGATGATCTTCAAGTAAGCACCGGGTTGGTCGGTGTCCGTCCAATTTAGCGTCATGAGGTCACGTAATGTTGGCGGAGATTCGCTGTTAAGAAGGTCCTTGAAAGTGGAGATGGTGTAAGTGTTCATCAGTTGAACAATCTGGCTATCCTCGAATGCCGCTAATGTGTCATGCCATGGCTCTGCTTTAGGGAGCCTTCGGATCTCCTTGACTGTTAGCTCAACTCGGGCCTGGAAGTTGGGATATTCATCAAAGCCGAAGTTTTCCAGGGCATTCGCGTTTGGCATCTGGAATTTGCGGCTTCCAAAACCGTAACTTTCGAGAGTTCTATTCATTTTTGGATGACTTGGTGGAAAGGGATACTAGAGTATTACTGGAAGAGCGAAGAGATGGTTTGTATGAGAGGATTGGGATATGGCCATCCTGGAGGGGAAAGCGCCCAGCTATTTAAGGCCCCAGAACCTTTGTGTTAGTGAATGCCTCCAAACGGCTGTTACCGGCCTATAAATTGTCTAATTGGATAGGAATCTGGCCTTCCTGGATGGAAAAGCCCGCAACCGCCCCAGATCTAGACAGTGTATGGGGACATATCTAAATGGGCGTTACCAGCCTGTGAATGAGGCATGAGACCACGGGGTGCTCCGAAAATGAATATCCGTATTGAAACGAAAAGGAAAAAGCCTTGCTGGTCTCAATCGAGCTCGGCATTTATAGCTTAGGCACAGGTACTAGCCTGGCTGATGATGTCGAGCTATGAAGGAGGACTTGCTGTTGCTGTTTGATTACTCTATGCTGTAGGACCATTATCTCATAATATCCCGACTACCAACTCATACGCTCGCTGATGTCTTGTCAAATTGCATATAATATCATTTTGCCAGCAATTTGACCCATCTAATGTGTAGTCGTATACGACACAAATCTAGTGAGTTGTTGCCTGAGCGAGCAAGCCGATCAGCATCCACTCAAGCCATGTACGCCTCCATCGGCCGTATATTTACATGACCCCGTTCCAGCTGTAGTGGCATTCTTCCCTGGATACAGCACCACGTTGTCGTAGTCGATATTATAGCACGGGTGTACCTCTGAGCATGAGACCGTCGAGACCACAGACTTCTCAGTATCCACCCATCCCGTAAAATTGACGAAGGCGACATTTGATATTGACATCTTGCTTGTTCCCGCGTAGGAACCGTTGTCTCCACTGTCCTGGCTGATGGAAGGGCCAGCGCTCGCTCCCTGTACGTTAAAGTTTGAGAACAGGACGTTACGGATACTGCCCCAGCCGTCGCCACGAGGCACACCAGCGCTTTCGTAGGAACTTTGGGGGACGAGAGCTCCGACCCAGGTTTTGAGGTAGGCGCTGTTGTGCATGTCTTCGTTGTATCGGAGGATCTGATTACCGTTAGTACTACTAACAATGTGGTGGCCGGGAAAACATCACGTACATTGACCTTGTCCACACGAATGTTAGCAACGCTGCTATCTTCCAAGTATTGGCCCAAGCTGCCAATGGCAATGCCGTTGCCACCACGGCAGGTGACATTCTGGACGTCGATGTTGTAAGAGCGGGGCTTGATAGCGATGCAGTCATCTCCGCCCTGGTAGACAAAGTTGGTGAGCTGGATGTTGACAGCGTCCATAGTATCTGAGTACGAGACACTAGTCAATCCCAGTCCAAGCCACTAATAAGGATAGAGAAAACATACCGAAACCATCCGTATTCTGCACCCAATTGTCACCCCACGGGGCATCCACAGCCGTGGCATTGCAGTAGATGTTGTTGAAGCGCATATTGGTCCCGTTCATGATGTTGATACTCCATAGAGGCGGATCCTTGACGTAGAAGCTGTCAACAATCACTTCAGACACATTCCAGAAGACAAACGGCATCGGACGCCCCGGCTGCGTGTCGCCCTTCTCGGCTGTGTACCAAGTATTTCCATTGCCGTCAATGCCGCCGGTGCCATAGCCATTGATAGTGATGTTGTCGCCGCTGATAATGAAGCCCGCATGGTGGTTTTGAAACGAAACTGGGTAGGAGTTGTTACGCCAGTAGGTGAGATTGTCGGAAAACTGGACTGAATCAGTGTTTCACAGGTCACGAGATGGACAGTGAGGGAGTCTTACTGTCCACTTTCCCCGCCATTCGATTGCAACGTCCTTCAAGGTTGGATGCAGTCTTGTCGCAATCCAGTACGATTGGTCTTCGGGGAAAATGATGGTACCTCCATTGCCACACTCTTCAAACGCCGCCATTATATTGGGGACGTCGTCATGATGGCCCCCGTTTGCTCGCACGGTGCAGACATTGTGGTTATTTTCCACATTGCCTGCATGGCCAACGGAGGCCAGCCCCAGGAGCAAGAGCGAAACTGAAGCTGTCAGTTGCATTATGAACGCGGGTGATGCGCGCTGTAAGTGTCTGGGAGCAGTGGTTCCTTTATTGAATGCTGACCGGGGCTTCCATTAGAGGTGATGAACGATCAGACCAGACTTCGGTGCTATTTCTACCGAACTACAAATCCCACTAAAATCACCAATTTCCCTGTGCGGAGAAAACCCGGGGAGGACTCCATGCACTGGCATTTGAATGACGCCTTTATGCACGATCGACGGGCTCTCTGTAGGATATTCCACCAATGACGCCGGCATGCCTACTAGTCTGCTGCTGCGCAGCCAACCAACGCCGCACCCCTGAACGTGTGGAAAAGCTTGCCTGTTCGCTTATATTTGATTGATTCAATCTGCCATTCAGCCGAGACTGACCTGACTAATTTACCCCAGACTGCCCGTTAAGCCAATCGATCCGTCCCGCACGAGCACTCCAGCGATATTAATCCTTCGAAGCTAACGACCCCTCTTCGCTTTCTGGGCAAAAGCCCGGGGGATCATTATCTCGAGCCGAGACGTTTATATGGACCCGTGTGTCTGGTGGAGAATGGATATTGCTCTGTGTGGTAATTGGTGCTGCAGTCTGCGGAACAGACAAAACAGCAACCATGCGCTGCCACAGGCTCTTGTCGGGCGTGCTCGCTCTGCTTCCTCTCTCAGTTGCTCAAAGCTGTTGGCGCAACACCACTTGCTCTGGTCCGACCGACAGCGCTTTCTCCGGGCCGTGGGAGGAGAACATTTTCGCACCATCGTCGAGAACTCTGAACCCTGAGAAGCTCTTTCTCATTACGCAACCGGATAAGACGGAAGACTATACCCCATTTGCGCTTCATGGAAACGGGTCATTGGTGGTCTATGACTTTGGAAAAGAGGTTGGCGGCATTGTTTCTGTAAACTTCAGCTCCACAGGCAGTGGTGCACTAGGAGTGGCCTTCACCGAAGCGAAGAACTACATTGGGGAATGGTCGGACTCGTCAAATGGAGGCTTCAAAGGCCCTGATGGTGCACTCTACGGTAATTTCACCGAAGCCGGAAGCCACTACTATGTGATGCCGGATAAGAGCTTGCGGGGTGGATTTCGCTATCTGACTCTTTTCCTGATCACCAGCGACAACTCCACCATTCACATCGAGGATGTGAGCTTGGAGATCGGCTTTCAGCCTACCTGGTCCAATTTGAAGGCCTACCAGGGGTACTTCCACTCCAATGACGACTTGCTCAACAAGATCTGGTACACTGGTGCCTACACTCTGCAGACGAACGAGGTGCCGACCGACACGGGGCGTCAGATCCCGGCGATGGCCGAAGGCTGGGCAAACAATTGCACCCTTGGACCTGGTGATACGATCATTGTCGACGGAGCGAAGCGTGACCGTGCGGTATGGCCGGGTGACATGGGGATTGCTGTGCCTTCGGCGTTCGTGAGTTTGGGCGACTTGGACAGTGTCAAGAATGCGCTGCAGGTTATGTACGACACTCAGGTAAAATCACACCATTGCGATTGTGCTATTTCTCAGATACTAACACTATGCAGGACAACTCGACAGGTGCATTCGACGAGTCTGGCCCGCCGCTGAGCCAAAAAGACTCGGACACGTACCACATGTGGACGATGGTCGGGACCTACAACTACATGCTCTATACCAACGACAGCGATTTCCTCGAGCAAAATTGGGAGGGTTATCAGAAGGCTATGGACTACATCTACGGCAAGGTGACTTATCCCAGCGGCTTGCTGAACGTCACGGGCACGCGCGACTGGGCCAGATGGCAGCAGGGATACAACAACTCCGAGGCGCAGATGATGTGAGTAATGCCCTAACTATGCACTCATTACCTTCTAACAGTCCCAGCTTGTATCACACCCTCAACACAGGCGCAGAGCTCGCCACCTGGGCCGGAGATTCAGGCGACTTGTCCAGCACCTGGACTAGCCGAGCCGAGAAGCTGCGTCAAGCCATCAACGAATACTGCTGGGACGAATCGTACGGCGCTTTCAAAGACAACGCCACCGACACCACCCTGCACCCTCAGGACGCAAACAGCATGGCTCTGCTCTTCGGGGTCGTGGATGCGGACCGGGCCGCCAGCATTTCTGAAAGACTAACGGACAACTGGACCCCGATTGGAGCCGTGGCACCCGAACTGCCAGAGAACATCTCCCCATTCATCTCCTCGTTCGAGATACAGGGCCATCTGACCGTGGGACAGCCCCAACGAGCACTGGAGCTAATCCGCCGCAGCTGGGGATGGTACTACAACAACGCGAACGGCACACAGAGCACGGTCATCGAAGGCTATCTACAGAACGGCACGTTCGGATACCGCGGTAACCGCGGGTACTACTATGACACGGCATATGTATCACACTCGCACGGCTGGTCATCAGGACCGACGTCGGCGCTGACGAACTACATCGTGGGGATCACTGTCACATCTCCACTGGGGGCGACCTGGCGCATTGCCCCGCAGTTTGTCGATCTGCAGTCCGCCGAGGGTGGATTTACGACCTCGCTTGGTAAGTTCCAGGCTGGATGGTCAAAGACAGACAAGGGATACACGCTCGACTTTACGGTCCCGCACGGGACCCAGGGAAACCTCACGCTGCCGTTCGTCGGCACTGCAAAGCCATCTATCAAGATCGACGGGACGGAGATCACCCGGGGGGTGCAGTATGCCAACGCGACGGCGACAGTGACTGTCAGCGGAGGAGGAACGTACAAGGTGGAGGTGCAGTAGCAGTAGCAGTGATTACATTATCACTACGCAGTACTTATACTAGGATAGTAAATAGCATAGTAACCTTCAACCCACCTCAATTCCTACCATATGCTATACTAGCTCAACCGTCCAATCAGGGCAGCTCTAATCACGTGTCCCTAATCATCCGATCCGCTCACTTCCACCGCATCCCCATACTCCAGACTTTACATCCATCTCCAACCCAACCAATTCAACCAACACAACACACACAAACAAACAAGATGCCACCGATACCCCCTTCCCTCCGCGCCGCCCGCGCTCAATGGCGCACCTGCACCCAACACCTCCACGCCTCCACCAACCCCCCCAAAACCCGCCTCTACAGCACAACCCGCACCCTCCGCTCCAGCACCAGCACCAGCAACACCACAGCCAGCAACCCCCTCCGCAGCGCCGCCCGCGCGCCCCGCAGCCGCGAACAAGACCTCGCGCGGAGCAAACGCTCAATGTACATCTCAGCGACAGGGATGATCGTATGTGCCGTCGGAATGTACGGGGTGATCAAAGCGGACGTATTCGGTCTGGAACAAGTAACCCCCACCAGCAGCACTACCACCGACGGCGTCGAAATCGAGAACACCACCACAAACGGCAGCACCAAACTCGACGGCCCCAGCACCGGCTTTCCCACAAAGCCCACGCTAACGCACATCCAATCCGCCAGCGGAAACCCCGACCAAGTGAAGACAGGAACGAGCTCGATCCCGCATTTCCCGGCGGTGATTCATCTGCCGAAGTGGTTGGAGAGTGAGGAGACTCCTGCGTCTGCGACGGATTTGTCTGCGGAGAGTAATGGAAAGGAGGGTGATGGGGAGGAATACCATCTCCTGGGACTGGGTATTCGCACTGTCTCGTTCCTCAATTTCCAGGTGTATGTTGTGGGATTGTATGTTGCGAAGGACGACTTGGCGGAGCTGCAATCACGACTGGTGCGCACGGCGGTGCATCCTCCGGGCGAGGGCACGGAGTCGGTGATTGATAATGAGGTGGGGGCTACGGCTGCGACGTCGTTGGTGTCGATGGAGAGGGAGAAGTTGAGGGAGTTGTTGTTGGATGCGGAGAAGGGGGAGCAGGCGTGGGATGTGCTGTTGAAGAAGGATGGGTTGAGGACGGCGTTTCGGGTCGTGCCGACGCGGAATACGGATTTCTTGCATTTGAGAGATGGGTGGGTGAGGGGGGTTACGGGTAGGGCGCAGAGGTATAATAAGGTTGAGGGTGGTGGTAAGGGGGAGTTTGAGGGCGAGGAGTTTGGTCAGGCTATGGGGGAGTTTAAGGGCCTTTTTGGAGGTGGGCAGAGGAAGAGTGTGCCTAAGGGACAGGTGTTAGTGTTGGCGAGAGGGAAGAAGGGCCAGTTGGATGTATTGGTTCAGGGTGGTGGTGAGGGGAAGGATGCGCTGCCGGATCGGTATTTGGGTAGGGTCAAGGATGAGAGGGTGAGTCGGTTGGTGTGGTTGAATTATTTGGCCGGGAAGAATGTCTCGAGTGAGGGGGCTAGACGCAGTGTGGTGGATGGGATTATGGGCGTCGTGGAGAGGCCGGTTGGGACTGTATAATCCTCTCTCTCTCCCTCTCCAACCTCTACTCCTTTCCTATGTCTGCTGTTTGTGTATGTAGTATATGTATGTATTATATATGATCTGATCTGATCTGATAGCATCAATCAATTATCTATCATTACACCCCAATCACTGCTTCGCAAATATATCATTCAAAGATAATGGATGATATAGTATATAGTCTACAAAGCACCAGCAGCCTCCAACAACCCCTTCAGCTCCGCACCCTTCTTGCTCTGCAAGTCCGAGTTACCACCGATGTGCTTCTGGCTAATGAAGATGTTGGGGACGGTGCGCTGGTTGGAGATTTCCTGAAGGGCGTCCTGGAGATCGGCTCCGTCGGCTATAACCCAAAATTCATATTAGCATAGCCCTTATACCATATACACAGAGACCACAACTAAACCAAAGCAGAGGGGAGATTGGGGGCATCTTACGCAGCTGATCCAACTCAAGAGCAGTGTACTTCGCACCGAGCTCATTCAGCAAGTTCTTGCTTGCTTGGCAGTAGGGGCAGTAGGATTTGGAGAAGACGACTATACCATAACATATTAGCATTGGTTTCTCCACACAACGTTACACTAAGACATCATGTATGACACAATATATTTTTTTCAATGCTGGGAAGAGGAGGGGGGTGCCCTACCAACGCCATTCTCATTAATCAAGGTCTGGGCCTTAGTCTTAGCAGCGGCGGACATGGTGGGAGAAGGAGCGGCAAAAGAGCCGAAGAGACGGGTGAAGATGGAGGAAATGGTGGCGGTATTGACTGGTAGTCTATTGAAAAGAGAAGAAGAGGGGGGGGAAGTGGGGTTATTTATAAGATTGGGTGGAATGGGTTTAATCAAGGTTTCGGCGGGATGATGGAATCGATCAGATAGGATGGAATAAATTAATGAATGAATGGATGAATGATGGAATGAGGAGAGCGGATGGTCGGATTACGCAAGGTGCGCTAGGGTGATTATGTAATGAGGGGTGCTGGGGGGGTGGCTTATTAATGATGGGTTATATGGGGGGTTCTAGAACGGTCACTTAGCTATGTATATAATCAGATGTATACTTATTGTATACTAATTGCAATAAATATATAATATAATTGTGAATTGTCTATAACGATATGCACAAAGAAAATCAATGCATGTTCAAGGAAAGACGCGTGATGTCGTAATGACCGCTCAATGCAAGTGCACAAACACTGGAATCAACAGATAGGGAATCAAATGAGAGTAAAAGTCTCCAAGGAACGACAAGAAGTAAAAGGTGGATAGCTATTAAAATCCTAGTCAGATCAAACACCACCCAGCTCGCTGAAAAAACAAATCCACAATGCAGGAAATAGGTATCTTAAATGACGGACATATGCCACTCAAAACGAATGCGTCCTCCCCCTACATCACGATGCAGCATCCGCAGCCCTTCTCCTTCGGCGGCGGTTCCTGCGCAGTCACCACTGGCGGGCTCCATTTTGGCTGCAGCGCCGCCTGTGGTGGTTCATGTACCCGCGGCATCGTGCTGTAGCCCGTGCCGGAATTCGGCCGTCCCGACTCCTTGGCCGGTGTCTCCAAGTTCGGGGTCTTCTGCTCTTGCACTTCTTCTTTCTCCACCTTTTCGTTCTGTTCGATCGGCTCCGGCTCCGGCTCCTCTTCCTTGGGTGCCGGCTTCTCAGAGGGCTTTGGCCCGTCCGGCCCGATGGCTAGCGGAGCAAACTCCCGATCATACGTGGTAGGCGTCTTGCCTTCCTTCTCCCACTGCTCCTGCTGCATGCGTCGTGCATGTGTGGGAAGAATCTGCTGGTCAGGCGGAAGACGTGGATCGGGCTTGTACATCGTCGCCAACCACGGAGGATCGCCTTCCGGCCGGTTAATGGGACGATTCTCAGCGGCTTTGGTGGCCCGCAACGTGCTAGACGGTGCCCGGCTTCTCGGGGTCGCCTTTCGTGTAGTCGACGGAGGAGCCGACGTCTTGCGATTGGTAGCACCGCCCTTGGTGGTCTTCCTACCGGCCGCATTTTGTAGGGTGTTCCCGCGACTCCCAGGCCGGCTTCCTGCCGGAGTAATGTTCTGGGCAGAGTCCACCGACATCGGCTCACTAGCCCGACGGGGCATCCCGAAGGACAAAGCATCGTCATCTCCGTGGGTATTCGCGCGGCTGCGCTGCTTGGAGAATTCCCGTCCACCGTTCTCGGGATTGGGAGAGACCGGTACTGGGATACCTGAGGGAATGGGTATCCGCGAAGAGCTTTTGCGAAGTCCGGGGTTGCGGTAGAAGCCAGCCGCTCCATTGGCCATGCCTTCTTCCTGTCGACGAGAATCCCACCTTCCACGCTCTTCCCCTTCATCTGGGAAGGTTGGAGAGCCGCTATGTTCCCGGAGCTGGGAATCGCCGTGCAAACTAGGCCAGGGTTCCAGTTGCTCGGTCGGAGGGGAGGTGGCAGGCGTTCCATACAAGTCGTAGTTCTTTGCGCGCGTCTTGTTGCCCTCACCAGCCCGACGCTGTAGCAGAATGGCGGCCTGCTGCAGCTCCTCGCTCTCAATCTTGGCCAGCTTGTCGCGATGGATCCAATTGTCCTGGTCGATCTCGTCCGTATACATGCCCATTCCCTCGTGCCACTCGCCGTGCCTCACCGACCCCTTCCGATAAAGAGTATCCGTCGAGTCTTTGACATTGCCGGCGCTACGACTGGCTACATCGTGTCCGTAGATTGAGCGTGAGCTGCCTGCTTCACTTCCGCGTCGGCTGTGGCTGGCTTGTGGGCGGCCCCGGGAGGTCAAGTGCTCGTGAGCATAGGCGTGACGCGATAGCGAGGAGCTGCGAGAGCCCTTGGAATTACGCTCCCTGGACCTGGCGTGTGAATCGTGGGAGGACCGTGATTTTGAGCGATGCTTAGTACTCTACCGAAACCCAGGTTAGCATGCCAGTCCGGCTTTTGGCCCGTGAAGGCCGGGACGATCGGCGCGATTGCATCAGAGCACCGCAGAAAGGTATGTCGGGAGTGTAACACACTTACATCCTGTCGAATCGGGACGGCGTACTCCCACTGACCCCCATCTACGCTGGGTGACGTCCAAACATCTGTCGTGTAAGTCGCGGTAGCTGTCCCCGCCATTCCAACAGCAATTATTAAGATTCAGTCAAGGCCAGGCCAGCTGGAACCCGTGGTGCGGCGAAGGTGCTTGCAGGACGATTAAAGAGAGTCTGATCACTAGGTGAATAATTTTTTTGCCCTTCCCGTCTTGTTCCCCGATCAGGCCATCCCAGTAGCGCACAGACCAGAAACAGCAATCGTGCTGGACCGTTTGTCTCGAAGACCCCCTAAGCCGAGACTCCAACAAGTGTATGTACGATGTGAGGGGTAAGGTGGTTGGGAGATAGAGGGCACGAGTCGGTGGGAAAGGGGGGGAAGAAGCGGAACACGAGAGATGCTCCGAAAGGAGGAAATCGTAAACAGCCAGGGAAGTGGAGAAGCCGGAGCCTTAGAATTGCAGCGCAATATGTAATTCCCGGGGGGTGGAAGAGGAAGTCAGGGACCGGCGGGATGGGTACCGTGGACGTAACTCCGGGCTGGGCACTATTATAGGCCGACGGCGGTTGGCAGACGGCTAGCAGTGTCGGGATCCGAGAAGCAGGACCGGTCGAGAAATTGGAAGAAAGTGGAATAATGTCGAGGTAGGTGAATTAGGGGGGAAGTTAAGTGGATGGGAAAGAAGATGGATGAGCTTCGATGAGGGGCAGAGAAGAGTCGAGAGTTAAACGACTGGGAGAAGAGGGAGAAAGAGGAGAGGCGGAGAAGGAAGAAGAGGAGGAGGGGAAGGAAGAAGCCCAAGGAAAAGGAGTGGTTGCAAAGAGATGTGGCTGGACCCGTGGCGCCAAAACTGATTCGTTGACACTCCGGGGGAAGCTGATTAAAGAAAACGTCAAAAGAGATAGTAAGTAGGTATAAGATGAGGAAGAAAAGAATAGAGGAAGTGCACTGTCCAAGGGTCCCAACCCAGAAGAAGCCGAATGGAAGGGAAGAAGAAGGGCTAAAAGATGAGAGGGGAGAAGAAGAGGAGAAACGGGAGGGAGAGAGAAAGAGAATAATGTCGAGAACCAAGACAGAAAGGCAGAACAGAGAGAGACAGACACGGGGGGGAAAAAGTCCCAATCTCCTTCAGGATTAGCTTCCCGGTGACTATCAGACAAGCCTAGAACTGGTCTGGCCAATCACTCCGACCATCGCCGACTAGAAAAAGAAAAGAACAATTCCCAGCAATTGCCTCGAGAAGTAAACTGTGTTAAACTAAAACCCAAAAGGAGTGTATCTCACTGTCGATCCATCGTTTCCCAACTGACTGGCACCGAAAACTGTTCTTTTTTCCCTGTCTTCCCCGTCAACGTCCATGTGCAGTCTATCTATCTACAGTAATTCTGTACTTTTTGCCAAACCCTGCAGCTGAGCCCTCACATTGCTTCCTGCTTCCATCTTCTTTCCTACATTTGTAAATATTTTTTTTTTCTCGTAGATTCTGAGAGTTCAGTATATTGAGATCCAAGGTCTGCCTATTGTTTGCCTGTCTGCCTTGAGCACCGAGGAGATGGATCGATACAATATGCAATTTCCCCAGTGACGGGTCGATATGACATCGAGGACGCCAACCGAGGCTAAGGGGGAAAGGACTTCAATTGAATACTTCAAGTCACATCTTTGAGTTTCTGTTCTCGATTGCGTTGTGATACATCTCTCCCATCTTGCATTTTTAAGCGAGGCCACTAGTTCAGGGATCCGCCTGGTAAGTAGGAAGTAGATCTCCCATCACACCCTCTACTACCACTACTTACTACTACTGTACTTGCTGTACTAGTAGACACCGTTAGTATGATCTACCCAATCCCTGCCAGTTACAGTCCCGCGGGATCAGAATAAGAAACCATGACTCTATCACACACTCTCTGCACATTACAGGAGTAAAAGCAAAAACTCAATTCCTTACAAAAACAAACGATAATCATACATAGAAGTTGTTATCCCCAATTCCAATCTGATAGCCTCACCGTCAAAAGTCGGGTAGATTCCCAACTTACCCGTAACAACCTCCTTGCCTTTACCTACCCCAACCCAACCCAACCCATGACCAAACAGTACCAGTATCGCCCATTACCAACCAGCAACTTCTCATCACCAGATGGCTTGCTCCGTGGTCTACGCCACAAGCGCTGACAGGCTCAACATCAACGTCAAGGTTTGTTCTGACCAAGGTCATCCCGAACTCTGAGGGTATGTCTGAACCAGGATACCCTTGATTGACCTGACCTACCATGAGTGAAGCGTGTGGTTGGCTCGGAGAGTATCTTGCGCTCATGATCTAGTAGTTCACCGCATCCGAACACTACTTAGTACTTAATTAAACACGTGGTCCACATGTGCTTATGTATGTGTGAAATATATGTAAGTAAGCAAGTGGTAGAAACACACTGATTTGTACGGACTATCGCAATCAATATCCTGCAAGGAATCCACCCCCAGCCACCAGCCCATTCATTTTATCATCCGGACGCCGTCCCATGCAAATCATAGGTAAAACCCGCATCGTTTGAATGTATGTGCAGCATGAATTCGGTCGCGGTCGTGGTCTCGATGCACGAGGGGGGTCTGTCTGTTCTAAATAAATGACTCCTGGATGGCACCCGACAGACAGACCCTAACAAAGCAAAGCAAATGAAGATAGCAAAAGGTTAATGTGTTCTCTATTTCGTTGTATTATTATGATCATCTTTCCCTGGAATATTCCCATCTCTCATGTACAGAAGAAAAAGCAAAAGTTGCATAATTTGCCAGCCACGACGTCTCATGTCCTGCTGACCTGGTCCAGACTGTTGAGCGCATTCTGAGCTGACTTGACAAGAGCCCGACGCGCATCACGGATCTCCTGCACACCGTCGGGATTGATGTTGTCTGC
Organism: Aspergillus vadensis CBS 113365; assembly: GCF_003184925.1. NCBI lineage: Eukaryota > Fungi > Ascomycota > Eurotiomycetes > Eurotiales > Aspergillaceae > Aspergillus > Aspergillus vadensis. Next base: position 502,366 of record NW_020292043.1, read on the forward strand.
ATTCAGGAGAACCTGCGCCAGGATCGTCTCCGTCAGCTTCTTGTACTCGAACTCGCGCGACTTGGCATCCGCCGGGGTGTTCGTGATGTATTCCTCGCAGAGAGGAACGAGCTCCCGCTGCAGATACGACGACAGGGCGTTCACTTGGTCGATCGGGTTGTTGAACGACTTCAGATTGGGTGCTGGGGGCGGCATGCCGGTTCCGTTGGACGGGCGCGGAGGTTCTTCGGCGGGAGGTGGGAGGGTTTTTGAGCCGTCGGCCTGCTTTCCGCCCTTCCTCTTATTCTTGCTGTTGCGCTTCTTGTTCTTGCCCGACTTCTTGCGACCAGATCCCTCCTGACGGGCGGATTCCGCGTTCCTGTCAGCCTCCGCCTCGGACAATTCACTGGGCGAGCTCTCCCCCGGCTCCACTCCGGAGACGACACACAGCACTTCCGACTGCTGCTTAAGACCCTCCGACCGACACGGCAGCGAGTCGTTGTCCAATAACTTTCCCTTGTAGAGCAGTTTGATCCGCTTCGGATCAGGGGTGCGCGTCGCCTCCGCTGCCCGCTGTCTCAGTTGACCCACGCTGAGGGCGCCGTCGTTGATAGCGTAAGCCGGGAAGTGCAGATCGTACTTTTCCTTGCGGTGTTTCAGAATAAGAGTGTCGGGCTCGGTGTCCTCCGCTCCTGCGTATTGATTGCGATACGTGTTTGCGGGTGGGTCGACGATATCATCTTGTGTGATGTAGCTGTAGTCGTTGTCGGTGACTTGGGGGGTATTGTCGGCGTTGGTGTAACCGCGGCGCCAGAAGTTGGCGAACGGAGTGCGCCAGGACATGACGAGAATGACAATTGTACAGACGATGAGGGTGTAAGCGACGGGTGTGGTGTATGCGCCGTCGGGGTGGTCCGCTAGTAGTTCGGGCCAAGGCGTAAGCAGGCGCAGGGGAGTCGAGTCTTTGGCTGATGAGAGCGTGGCGACGAGTTGATGGTGGAAAGTGTGTAAGGACGGAGGAAGGTTGGTGGTGACGTGGTCTAAGTAGGATGCACACGTCTCGCCCAGCGAGGACAGAGAAATGTGCGAGAGCAGCTGGCTCATGGATTGACGGCCAGGGCACGAGGCAATGAAGGGGGATGACGACAGGGGAAGGGCGTGTTTGAGGTCATGGAAGATGGCCACTTTAGCTCCGGACCAGGCAGATAAGGCGGAGAGGGCTTTTTTTTTGCCGCAGCCGCAAATCCTGCGGTGGAGCAGCTGCCCGCAATCGGAGTTGCGCAGTCAACTTACTTGGGCGGTACTACTTACTACTTACTAGTACTTGTTGCTCAAGGCAGACAGGCATATATCCTCCAGTAGTATCTAGTTACTACTACTAGTGATCTCCTGACAAGGCTGCTGTGCCTTTCTCATTGCTTTTGCCCCTTCCTCCTCACACGACAAACAACAACACGAGCCACACCATGTGGTCTACAAGGCTTACAGGGGAAAAGCATAATCTGCCAAGCCAGTGACTCAAATCTATATTCTCCTCGCCCAGGCATACTCATACTATCTATACTACGACATCATCACTACAAAATATACCGCATCAAAGTAGTACTTCAATATAACACCCAACAGACCAAACAACAATAAACCTACATACAAGACCCTACATTATCCCCTCTTCATAGGCTACCAGCCTATTTGATCGACCACACGTGGCAATGCACTGCGCACGTCAGATTGGGTTTCATTTTCGCAGAAAAACAACCAACCCTTTATTTTATTTTATTTTTTATTTTTTTTTGCTCCTCTGGAGCCTTATAGGCAGCAAATCCTCAGCTGCTGAGTGGCAAAACAATTCTAAAGGTGAACAATGAAAGTTACCTACCGATCGACACGATCCAGGACTAAGTCTGGCTATCCATGTCAGACTAACGCTACAAATACGAGGACAGGATTTTGACCCCGCCCGTCTGAACCCATTCAGTATGATAGTTCAGTTAGGTACCAGCAGAATACAGTAGTTACATGATACTTTGGCTCGAGAACAGCAACCGGGTAGACATCTATTTCTTGGAAAAGTTAAGCCTTAGTGCGCATGTATTATATGAGTTCTTCGTCTGGAGTTAGTGTTCTACACTTGAAGGATACCAAGTGACAAAGTAATATAATTCACCTTACCATGACCTAGAACGTTCATCAGGCTTATCTATCCATCCATCCATCCATCCATCCTGTGTAAGCAACACCCCTTGTCTAAGTGATATGCATATGCATATGATATGACCAACAGGTGTCAGGTACCTACCTACCTGCTGTATCATGCTGGACATGGGGGATTTAGCTTGCTGCTTGCTTACCCTGACTCCTGCAGCGTGATCGACATGGCACTAAAAGGTGCCAGTGAGTGGGTAGCAGGTTATCTAGTATATAGATTTCCCCGCAGCCGTTGTGATCGGGAGAGATCATGCTTGATGAGATGAGAGGAGATGGGTTTTAGTTGCAGTAGGTGCAGGTAGTAGATTGAAGGTAGAGGTGGATGTTGATACTAGTAGTCACTGAAATATATACATGGCCTGGCAGACACTGGATATCTGTGGCCAGATGTGAAGCGGCGGGGATAGTCTACAAACATAGTATACAGGATAAGCGCAAAACTGTCATTGAGAGCTATATATACTATGTACATCTATAAACATTACCATGTAAAAGTGTCTACCAGCAACGCCTTCGCCATGCAGCAAGTCAGGTTACATTACCGACCGGTCAGTGTTCTTACAGTCGGACTCCGCCAGGTGCTGGTCGACCACCAAACCACCTTGCTAGTCCGCCATCACCCTCATTGCTTTCGCTGCCCATCCATCTGGGAAGACGGAAGGAGTCGCCCTGCAGCCACTGGGGCTTGCTGGCGGTTTCGAATGTGTTCCTCACTCGATGAGCGAAGGACTGGAAAAAGTTATCTTCATCCTCATCTTCCATCAACGGAGTCGTGGCTGGTGTCCCTCTGGAGGCCCGAGGGGTTCTAGAATTCTCCAGCAGCGCGGTGCGAGAGGAGGAAAATGCTGGCGTGTCATCGTCAATGCGACTGGACGGGCGAGGTGACCGACCGCCACGAGGGGAGAGTCCCAAAGAGCCGAGGCCGTTGAGCTCCCGGTCGATAAGATCACGCCCCTCTCGCCACCCACCTAGTCCGTAGCCACCGGGGTTGTTCTCCAGATCATCGTCTTCTTCTTCCAGAAGACCCCAGCTGCAGATATTCTGGACGCGACCGTAAAGGTTGAATAGGGTGGCACCGATAGGCACCAGAATGAAGACCGGGAAGAAGTAATCAAAGCCCTTTCCGAGCGGGGTAAGGTCAATGAACCGGCCCAAGAACTTGTAAAAAGTAGTGTTCTGCCGGACGGTCGCAGGCAAAAAGGTCAAGAAGTTGTAAGCGATGGGAACTGTCAGTCTGGCGACTAGCCCCGCATACCAACAGGCGCTCTCCCCGTACGTGTTTCGGCGGACCAATGCACGGTTGCCCCACACTTTGGCGTCGTTGACACCCACTAATGCTGCCGAGCACATGTACAGCAGCCAAGCAGAGGCAATCAATTGGCGCCCAAAGTCGACCGGCGCAGGCTCCTTGTGGTATGAAACTATAGAAAGCGTCACGACGGATAGCCGAGGCGCCAAGGACTTGACCAACTCCGACCAGACAACGCACACGGAGGCCGCCGAGAAAACTGCGCCTAGTGCAAGTCGTACGTTTGGAATGACATGCACATAGAGGTGGTAGCGCATATAGGGACTCAGGAAGTTCAGGCTCGGGAGCCAAGATGATCGATGGGGGGAGTGAATAAACTCGAGCTTCTTAGATGCCGACGCATTGATAATTGCCTGCATGTCTGCTGCGGATAGGACCAAGCGATCCCACTCATCGACGAAGCGAGCCTTCTGATGCCGAGCGCGCTGAAGACGTCGGGTCAAGTCCGCAAGGTAACGTTCAGTAATGACGGCAGGGATAGTGCCGGGCCCCTCCGCATGTTCCAAGAGCCCCGAACGCAGCTCGGGCGGGTTCGACGTCTCTGCCAATTCATCAATCCATTCCTGGAAATCGCGAGCCGTGCCCGTTTTGCGACGCTGCAATTGGGCTACTTGCGACTCCAAGCTTTCCAGGTCATTAATGGCGTCCATCAAACGGTCGTGCAGTTTCGGGGCATGTGCTTGGATTCTCCGCAGACGACCACTGACGTTGGAGTTACGGAAGAGCGTGCGGGGAATGGACACAAGTCCGTGACCCATCAGATAGATGGCCAGAACCAGACCCCAAACATATGCAAGAGCCATCACTAGCGTCTTGATCGAGGTGAATTCAAAACCATTCTGGATCGAGATGTAGATTAATCCGACCGTTGCACAGCACAGAACAATCAGTTGGTACCGCGCATTGGAACGAATGGAGTATTGAATGCGACCCTTCGGATCACGGTAGCCCGAATCAATGTATTCTCCGAGTAAAGGAAGGATGGCCCTGAGAGGAAGTAAAGAGTTAGTGATTGATCTAGATGGTGACGGTCGCGACCGGACACATCGTGCTGCACATCACCTACCATGTCAGCACAAAGATTAGCCAGTAAGCAATGCGCCAGGAGACGAGAATTAGACGGTCGGGTAGCCAGATGGCCGTGGGGCCTCCGCCATCGCGTGAGCTCGATGCCAGATCAATTGGTACTAGAAGAACTACACTGGCCGGAAGCGCGAGTGCAAGGAAGACGGGGATGGAAAGGTAGGCCGGAGTCGCGCGGAGAGTGAGAAAGCGTCGCAGAAGTAACAAAACTAGCACAGAGATCGTAAGGAGGGCCAAAGTAAAAAAGACGCTGGACCCCACGGGAACCGGTGATGCGGAAATCATGGCGATTCTGGAGGGGCGTTCGACATGCGGCAGCGGAGGAAGGAGGTAGGAGTAACTAGTCGCAGTACGGGGAAATCCAGGGTCTTGATCGATCGGATCAGTCAATCAATCAATAATAATCATCGTAGGTCAACTAAAAGAGAGACTGTTTGACCCGAGAGATCCAGGGGGGGTTGCAGGAGCATGCAAAGAAGGTTTTGGAGGCTAGACAGGACGCGGAAAAAAGGGACCGAACAGACAGAGAGGTGATACTGGAAACGAGGACAGTTTTATGGATCATCTCATTTCCCAAAGCTCGTCGTTGTTGGTCGATGCTAATCAAAGTGCATCCATCTGGTGACGACAGCACCCGCGTCACGTGGTATCACCTGACGTGTTCCGCTGCTAAAAGAAGCAACAGGCGGACGAGTCCTTTTAAGGCACTGTTTAGTCAGGTCCACTTAGCTGACGCTTTTGCCCGCATTCGACACTAGCCCGATGGATACGGACGGATGATCACGGCGGTGCCTGCGATCGACTCCGTGCCTGGTCGGTCACCCGTGGGGGAAGTTGAAACGGGAAGGATGGAAGTTCTCACGCTGGGGTGTTGTGAAATGAGATGTATCATCCGATTTCATTGCTTGATATATATTCTAAAAACATAGCTCTTGCTGCTGAAGCCATGATATATGCCCTATATCTCCAGAGTTGCAGAGTTCATGGTTAATACCTCATCCTATGAAGTAGTCCGACATACAATACAGTACTGATCCCGACCACTCCGAAGCACCGCGTGTTTCAGCCGCCGCTTTCCCTGCTCACTTATTCTTTCCTCTTTCTAAGTACTTTGAAGTTTGAAGGAACACCTTACCTTCATACTACCCGCCACCCAAACTCTGTCTTTGTAGAACACTCCCCCCAGGTTCATGTACAAGATCTCTGAACGCAGAGATATCAATGTTAGCTTGGCTTCGTCTTGATCAGGGGATTGTGATGTGAGAAGAGTGTGGTGGCATATGTTTACATTTATAGTAATCTGAGTCTTCGAAGGGTGAAAAGTGGAAAATGACCAAAATTGTCAATCGATAGAAATGGATTGGAAGGGGGGAGACAGCATTGACACCCACAGTCGCCCTAGTGAGTAGGTCGTACGGTCGATTGGCAGATGGCCATGGCTTCTATTCGCGCATCGGAACTTAGTAGTCATTTTTGGTCTGCCGCGTACGGACGCTATGTGCTATTACTTCATTTGGTTCAGTGTCTGCAAGGTAGACACTCGCTTTATTGAGCTAGCAATGGATAAACCGGAAAGCAACAACCGGAGCGTAAAGATCAAGTATTGTAGGACGGCCCTTGTTACCGCACTTCCATCCGCACAGACAGACAGCTTGGTTCTGGCTCCTGTTGGAATTTCTACATACTTGAAATATTATTTGGACGCAGGAACATCGAACGATTCAGTTGACACGACTTTGGATGTAATGCAGTGGACCCAAGCTGAGAATGATTGCAGTTAGTTCATCTGACTTCAGCTCGCCCTCTTTGAATATTAGTGCAGGTTATCTACTAGTTAGACTGCTATCTATCTAGTATCTAGTCCCTGGGTAGGCTATCGTCCCACGGAACCAGAGGGATTGCCAGTAGTGGGGCAAAGAGTACACACGCGCACCTCTAGTAAGTCCGATTGAGTAGCGGTAGGAATTCTGGATGGAACCAGGCGGCCGCTTTCGTAGTAATACTCATATTATACAGAAGAGACATCCTCCCATTTGGTAGACTACTTACCGACTCGGTGGATATTTCACTTAGGGTGTGAGGACATCCGTATTCAATGCGGAAACATCCAGACAAAAAAAGACTTTTTGTTTCCAAAGGTTCATGCACACTAATTGGGTGATAGTATTGGGGGTGGAGGGGGGAGGGGACCTGACCAACCAACTACTGATTCCTTCAGGCTGTGTACTACTACCAAGGTAACTAGAATGGTCGGCCCCTGTGCGGGATATTGAGACCATTGGAAGAGTAGGGTGGGAAAAAAAAGTAAAGAACAGAGAAAAAAAGAAATGAGAGGAAAAGAAAGAAAAACATGAAGCATTGATTCGATGCGGAAGGTCTGCGAAACCAACATTTCTTGGCCTGACAGACCTTGCGTCCCTTTCAGCCAGTCACCCGGACCAGGCCAATACGGTACTAGTAAGTAGACGGATAGTTAGTTAGTAAGTAGTAAGTCAGTCAGTAGTTCCAAGTCACCTTCAGTCAGTCACTCAATCAATCAGTCAAGAGTCAGAGCCAGTCATGATGAACTGAAAATGGGCAGGGGACCGGTACCGAGAAGGAAAAGATGGCCCGCTTTGGTCGTTCCCCCCCATCTCTGCAGCCGTCATTTGCACGACACCCAACTCTCTTTTCTTCTATCTTGTGAGGAAGAATCCATGGATGGAGACCAGGTCAGAAGATTGAGAAAGGGACAGTCAATACATTGACTTATTGGATGAAAGAATAAGAAGAGTATTGATTTGATACAAAGTACTAGTTGGTCAGTTAGTTAGTTAATTAGTTACTTACTTCTACTCAAGACTACTGGTAGTTATTTCTTTGGGAGAAGTATCCATTGCTTTTACTTACATCTCTTTTTTTAAAATACCAAGCGACGGGAAGAGGGTGTACCTTAAGCAGGCAGCCCACTCTGGACCTACGGCAAGTAGAAAAGATACCCACTTGGTCCTAGTTGAGGGACTAATTAAGTTTCCCTAACCTTGCCCGACCGACGACGAGCACCAACGGGCAGATCCCCAAGAAGGGCCTTGGGAAGTCTAGTACCTGTTAGTCTGGCTCTTCTCGGCCACACTAACCCAAACTCGCGCCTTAGGCACACCACTCCCATCAATTGCTCAATTACCTTACCGTTACCACCACCCAAACTTAGACTTCCTTAACCCCAGCACAGCATCGCCTGCCCTCCTCCTCCCTCTTGCCCGCTCGTTTTCTCGCTCCTTCAAGCGGGATCTTCAACATTTCTTGCCTGCTTCCTCCTCCTCCTCCTCCTCCCACCTTCAATCTCCCTTAACCACACCCCCCCTCTCTATCTTCCTCATTCTCCCCTTTGTTACCCATATATTGGGATTTGTCGAGGTTATTATATTCTCTTGTTATTTTTTGTTTTTTTTATATTTTCTTTTCAAAAGATTTCCCTTCCTTTTTTTTTTTTTATCTTATTATTTTCTATTTCCTTTTCTTATTATATTTTTCTTTTTCTTTCTGTTTTTTACCCACTCAATTTTACCTTCTTCATAACCCGGCTATTCCTCCCTTCCTAGTCTAATTCCCTGGTTTCGCGATCTCCGCCTTTCCCACCCTCTCACTCACTCTCTCTTTACCACTCGAGTTTCTCAGACCGATTCCTCTCTGGCTGTTTATTTCCTTTCTCATTGACCACACACACCTCCTCTCTCTTTTTTAAACTATTGCTATTACTATCACTATTCTCTTCGGCCCTTTTTTTCCTTTTTCCTCGTCTCATTTTCTCTACATCTAATCCTGCCCTCCCAGCTGACACGCTTGTCGAACACGCCACCGTGCAGCTGGTTATCGGGTTACCTGTCTTACTGTAAACTCAGGTATGATGATCCCCTTCTTGACTCTAGCGTCCTCCTCTTTCCGACCGTTCGGCTTTTTGCGCACTTCTGCATTCATTCACTGCCAAACCAGAACGCTGGAAATTTACTGCCCTGCTGGATGCTTTTGCCTTTCTCTTTCTTCTCTTCTTCTTCTTATTCTTCTTGTTCTTCTGCTGTAATTTCGAAGCAACATCCTAACTTGTTCATTTTTCCTCCTTCCCGCTTAGGTTTCCGAAATTACCTCGTCATTTCTCCCCGTCCTGCCACCCATCTTCCCAACTCTTAGAGCCCCGGGAAGCTCCATAGTCATCGAGACGAACGGCTCTGCACTCACTGGCCCAGTGCCACTGCAACATCCCTGTCACTGATCCAGCATCCACCGGACTCAATCCTGCTTAGTCTGACAACCCCCCCCAAGCCACTCCCCCCGGGCATCTGCCAACGAAACCGCTCTGTCTGAACACTGGTGCCCGAACGCCTTGTTTCCCTGCTGCGTTGGTCCCCCGTGTTCTACCGCCGTCCCGTGCTTGTTCCTATTGCTCGTCTTCTTTCGTTTCACCCCCATCTACCTACCTGGATTTACAGCGAAAGCCCACGCCGCAACCAACTCAACAGTCTCGGACGCGATCAACCTGCGACGAGACTCATCTGCATCGTCTTCCCGTTTTCCTTTCTCTCGTGCCCCCTCAGGCCCCACCGCCGGTCTCATCCCACATCTCTCTCGCACCGACGACGTCTGCTGGAAGAGCGCCCGTCTACTTTGACTTACAATTTCTTCTATCGCATAGTGTAGCGCTTGGCATTGACGCCGGCGAATGCTGACACCCACGGACGGCTTGCGCGGACTACTCCTCGATCCCCATTGAGGGGGGTTGTTGACATGAATCCGGCAAACTTCCCCAATGTTGGCGGGGCCATGAATGGCGGAGTTAAGCCGCATGGCCAAATGCAACTTCCGACAAAACCTGAGAATAACCAAATAATTCTCCAGCAAGTCGCACAGGCGCTGCAGGCACAGGGTCAATATTCCGGTTGGCGAGCAGATGTTCCCATCAGGGAGCGAGCACTCAAGGTGTACCAAATGTAGGTTCCCACCATGCGCATCCCTGTTGTCAACTGACCTGACTCAAATAAATTCACTTGCACCCCTCCCCTTCCTTTCATTCACTAAGAAGTGACTGGTGCCTACGCTAATCCATCACCTTCTAGGATCACCTCACTGCGTTTAATACAGCCTCGTATAGACATGCAGAATGCTGCGCATGCTGCCTTGACCTTCGAACAGAAGGCATTCAAAGAGGCTGGTCAGAAGGTAGATACTGTTACTTCCCTTTACCGTATGTTACGTGGGCTCTAATCATGGCGTCTATCAGGCCGATTACGAAAGGGAATGCAATGAGAAGCTCCTTCATATTCGCGATACTCGTGCAAGACAGGCAGCCGTAATGCAAGGTGGGATGATGCCCCAAGGGCAAGCTATGGGAATGCCTGGATTGGGACAGCCGCCATTCAACCCGCAAATGAATCGCCCCGTGCAAGCATCGCCTTTGCCCGGACAACAGCAAATGTCGATGGGCATGGGTGACATAAGCCAACAAGCTGCAATGCAACACCGCCAGCAAGCGCAGCAGCAACATCAGAACATATTACAGCAACAGCGCCCGCAACAAAAGCCTGCGAATGGGGCAGCGCTTTCGGACGATCTAAACACCCTTTCCGCTTCCGAGTACGAACAAGTCTGTCGCATAGCGAGTCAGATCATCTCGAAGACCTCGCCAGAGGATCTCGAGAAGATCAAGATGAACCTGCAGAACATGACGCCCGAGCAGCGGGGGTATTTGCAACGGAAAAACATGGACCCGATCACTTACTTCTTTCGCTCTCAGGCGCTCAACCAGTTGAAGAGGTTCAAGAAGAATCGGGGTGATATTCGCCCGCCAGGTGCTGGGGTTGATCCCAACGGTGCCATGATGGGCGACCCCATGATGAACACACAGCGACATATGTTTCAGAATATGATAAACGCACAACGCAACTCCTTCTCGGTAGGCAGCCAGCAAGGCTTGGATCCATCATCGTTCATTGGAAATGTTGAGAACATCCAGGGACAACAGGCCGATGGGTTGCGCTCCCAGGAGGCAGGCCAACTTGTGGTGCCCGCGAGCTCCTCGCAGATGAACCAGCAACCATTCACGACGCCCCAGAATATGTTCCAGGTCGGACAGCAGCTTGGTCAGGGCGCGCAGGCAAATATAAACGGCTCTGGAATAAGCCCACAGTTTCTAGCCCAGCAGCATGTGCAGAATGCACAGACTATGCCGCAGGATAGATCTCAACAAGCATCTCAGTTCCAGGCGCAGCCACAGCCACAATCCCAGTCAGCGCAAGACCAAGCACGGGTACAAGCAGCTGCCAAAGTACAATTCGCAATGTCTCAAAACCAACCTGGCGCGCGAATGCAGCATCAAATGTCCCAACAAAGCCCAGCTATGCCCATGTTGAATCGGCCAATGGCTCCAGGTCAGATTTCTCCGCCACAAGGAACAGCGCAAGTCCGGCCTCCGTCCCGGCCCCAGGGAATGGGACAACAGCCTGGGAACATGCAGATGAATGGACAACCGTCTATGCAAAGACCACAGATTCCACCTAACCTCCCCCCGCAAATCCAGGAGCAACTCAATTCGATGAGCAACGAACAGTTAAGCGCATTTCTAATGAACCATCAACGGCGTGCGCTGGCAAACAACCAGGCCCTGGCTAGGGCAAATGCCTCGCAGCAGTCCATGCCCATGCAGCAGAATCTATCGCAGTCGAGTCAAGGCCAGCAGATGATCAATGGCCAAATGATGAACGGCCAGATGCAAAATGGGCAGAACCTGCGAGCATCTCTCAATTTGCAACAACAACTTGCGGGAATGGGTGGTGCCCAACAGCCTAACCAGATGCTGCCAGGTCAGATGTCCGTCCAACAGCGACAGCAACAGCAGCAACAGCAGCGCCAGCAGGATCTCTATAAGCTTCAACTTCTTCGTGCGCACAGCGGCGGTATGGAAATGTCTCCCGAACAGGTCAAAGAAATGGATCGATTGCATTTTCCGCCCGCGATATTGAGCAACAACCCGAACATCTCCTCGGCTGTTCCGAAGAATATCAAGACCTGGGGTCAGCTGAAGCAATTGGCAGCCACAAGCCCGCAACTGCTGGGAGGCGCCGACATCACGAAGCTGCTGGCGTTGCAGAAACTCCACCTCGCTCAGATTCTTGCTCAGTCCAAAGAGAATGCTCGCAACCCCGAACAGGGTGGACAAGGCCCTTGGATGCCGACGCCGTTCCAAGGGCAGCCGCAGCCTTTGATGAACCCACAGCTCCAAGCTGGCCAGCAGCAGATGCCAATGAATATGCCGGTTATGCGTCCCATCTCCGCGCAAGATATTCAATTGGCCCGCCAGCGCCTAGGAAGTCAGGTGCAGAATCTGAGCGATGATCAACTCCGCGAATTGCTGCATAGAAACCGACAGAAGCAGATACAGGCGGCCCAGAGTCGAGCGGCCCAGGCTCTTGCCGCCCAACAGGCACAACAACAATCTCTATCAGCACCGCAGCCCCCGGTTACTGTGCCGCCCTCGATGCCTCAAGTCAAACCGGAGCCGCAGCCCTCACAGCAAACGGTGCAGCAGCCCCAGCAAAATTCGAGTACAAAGGCTCAGGCCCAGTCTGTGCCGGCTGGCAAGAATGCGAAAGGGCCTGTTGCAAAACAGGCACCGAAAAGGAAGTTGCCACATGATGAGTCTACAGAATCTCAATCCACTCCAGAACAGAAGCCCGCTCCTCCCGCACCTTCTCAGGCGGGAGCAACCCCTGCACAGGCAAAGGCGAATATGCTTTTCACTCGCGAGCAATTGGCTGCTATGACGCCCCAGCAACGCGCACAGTTCGAGGCACATTTGCGCCGACAGCAACCTCAGCAACCTCAAGGCCGTGTTCCCATCAGCAGATCGCATGCAGAGGAACAATGGAACAAGTTGCCAGAAAAGTTAAAGCAGTTGTACAACGAAATTGCCAGAAACACTCCTCCAGGGGAGCCTGTATCCATTACGCCAGAGCAAAAGGCAACCATGGCGCAACAGCTGCGGGAGATCACTGACTACCTAAGTAAAATGGATAATCTTATCCAATTCCTGGCTACTAAAATCCCCGGACAAGAGAAGAATGTGCACAGTTTGCTTTCAATGGTGAGTTATGCGATTGCTTTCCCTTTCCATTATATATGTGGTTCGTTCATGACTGACGATGCTTTCCAGCGGGTCTACTTAATGAGGCAATTCAAACCAGGGCCCGATTGGACTCTCAACGACCAGTTCACAATTTCGCCACAATATCTGGGGCTCTACACTGGTTCCATCAAGAAGCTGTTCCATACCATGATTGCGCGCGTCAACCAACAGATGCCAGGCCCACGGTTTAGCGTCTCTCAGGGAGCACCTTCGCAACAGGCCAGCCAATCCAACATGCCCGCCCTGAACGCAAGCAATCTGCAACAATTGCAACAGCAGGAGGAAGCACTTCAGCGTGCCCGCCGAGCCTCCAGCCAGACTGTTTCTGGCGCTGCTGCCATCCCGCAAGCGCCGTTTGGAGCGCCTTCTCCTCAAGGTGTTCCACATGCCTACGGCCCGGGTAGTGTTCCTCCGGAACAGCTGAAACTTCCTCCCCCCAAGAAACGCAAGCAGTCCCAAACCGGAGCTACACCCGTTTCTGCGGCGCCAACTTCCAAGGCGCAGGCAGGAAAGCCGGCCGATGCACGGTCGACCGGTGCAGCCTTGGGTGGGATCTTTAAGTGCAGTGTCCCCGAGTGTCAGCATCACTACCAAGGGTTGGCGACGCAAAACGCCTTGGACAGGCACGTTGCAGAGGCTCACCAGGTTGAAGAGCCCATTGAGAACCCGCTGGAGTTCGCCCTGGAGAGCTTCCGCACCTGCCTCGTGAAGGACGAGGATAAGAGTGGGGCTCCAGACCTGAAGAGCATCCCGCTTGTGAACGGTAAGGTCGCTGCAACCTCGTCACCTTCCAAGCACGAGGTTAAACTCGAGGCGGCCACTCCAGTCCTTACAAGTGCGGCTTCCATGGGGCGAGCTCCCAGCCAAGTAGGACCAAAGCCTAGTTCGCCAGCATCGAACCAACAGTTGACGCCTCGCACGTCCACGGCCAAACCGGCAATGCCATCTCCCCTTAAGCCAACAGCCGGCAAAGACGGCAAGAAGGAGCCGGCCAAACTGGCCGAGCCAGGACCCTCTGCGGACGCAACTCCTCAAGATCCGTGGGCAAACAGCGCGATTTCCCTCGACGTAATACAGGATACCTTCATGGACTTTGGCGATGACGGCGGCCTTGGATTCGGTGCTATGGATGAATTCCTGAACCCTGAGATGTTTACCAACACGCAAGCGAAAGATACACCGGATTCCGTTGAGACTGGCCTCGTAACCCAAACACCCAAGGATACCGAGCTTCCGAAGACGGATGATCTCAATGGCAAGACCGAAGGGAGTGAGGGCAGCTGGCTTCCCGCGGATTGGATTACCTTTCCAGGCCGGCTGGAAGATGGAATTATGATGACGGATCCGTGGGAGGAATTTGATTGGGATTTGGTCGACCGCAAAGACGGGGCGATTAACGTTGACGATAGCGGCATCGCGATATGTGCGATATAGGCAGGTACCCTGTGATGAGAAGCGTTTTATGATTTGAGCCGGCGAAAGGCGTGCGGATTACTACGTCATTATGGCATGGACCACGAATGATTACTGTACATTAAGCCGAGGAGGACTTGTCACTACTAGTTCGTGACGTGTTGTGTGTTTCTTTTTACTTTTTACTGGTCGGTATTCTTCTGGCGCGGCGTTGGACGGAGCGAGTGATAAAAAAAGAGGGTTTATTTGCTGAGTCGCCCTGGGAGCAAGGCTCTCTCGGGGATGGTTTGAAGAGTGAGAACCGCCACGGCCTGGAGAAAGTATCAGGGCTGAGGAGGGTAACTGGATGTATCCCATGGCTGTTTTGAAGCACCATCTAGTCTAGCTTTAATTATACCAATATTCCATCTGTATACATCTTGATGCATGCATACTTTAGTGTTAACTAACTAGAACGAGAGTTAGTTAACTTGTACTGTCCGTATGTATGCCAGCCGTAATGATACGCCCCATACGGACCCGTGACAAGACCCACTCCGGGATCAGCTGCCGATAAGGTTAGCCTGTCCACCTGAAAGCTGTGGCTCTTCTTCCCCATGAACTCTCCCTCCATCTTCCCACCCATCATCCTCGTCTGCTTTGTTCCGTGTTTCTCCCATCGATTGTCCTCGGTCTTCCAGGATGGGTGTTCAATAGCTCCCTGTTTGCTAGCTTCCTTCCGAATATACATGAATGTGCCTTGAAATTCCTCTTGCTTTCCCACCCATCGTTAGCTTCTCCAGACTTGGCCAACTAACCCACTCCCTCCCTCCCTGTGACCACCTTATCACTCCACCCACGTGAGCCACCGAGAGGCTTATCTATCGCCCTCAGTACCTCCCTCTACCTCCTCCCTGCTTCGTGCTATTCAACAATCACTCCTTTTGTCCCTCATATTCTTACCACACTCGGGGCATCATGGCGAATAAAGCTGCCGTTCCATTCCTGGTGACGATGATGCTCGTCACCGGGGTGTGCAACACCATCCTCAACAAATACCAGGTCTGACTTCCCTACTGTTGTATGCCACACACCTTTTCGCTCACCCGATGAACAGGACATGCAATGCGTGTGGAATTGCGACTCGCCCTATCCCAAATACCGTCGCACCTTCGAGCAACCCGTTATCCAAACGTAGGCATTCCTCTCCTTGCCCTAGTCTGCATATGTCGGCTCACAATCTCCCTTGGATGACAGTATTCAGATGTTCACCGGAGAAATGGGAAGCTGGCTGGTGATTCTCATGACCTGGCTGTATCAACGGTATCTTGCTCCGCGCTTGTCCAACAACTCTTCGCCTCTTCTAGCTGGTGGTTATCACCCTGTCAACAATACGGAAGGACTCGACGATGAGGAAGATTATACCATCAGAGGGCCAGAAGCTTCAGATGATGTCACAAAGCCCGCCACGCTAGCAGACGGTCGCATTCACCTTCGAGGATACAAGATCTTTCTTCTCGCTGCACCAGCGTGCTGCGATATTGCCGGCACAACTCTGATGAACGTCGGGTTGCTCTTTGTTGCTGCCAGTGTCTACCAGATGACTCGCGGTGCCCTGGTTCTATTCGTCGGCCTCTTTAGTGTTCTTTTCCTCCACCGCAAACTTCATCTCTATCATTGGTTGGCGCTTTTCATTGTGGTCTTAGGTGTTGCTCTGGTCGGTCTTGCAGGTGCCCTCTTCGCCGACAATCAAGGGCACGACGTCACCCAGGGAAGTGCTGCCACCGCCGTGACCCATGCTATCCGGGAAGTCCAGGCCACAACGCGGTCTCCGGAAGCACTGAAAGCCGTCGTTGGTGTGCTGCTTATAGCCGCAGCCCAGATCTTCACGGCGTCTCAATTTGTTTTGGAAGAGTGGATCTTGGAAAACTATGAAATGGACCCCCTCCAGGTTGTTGGCTGGGAAGGTATCTTCGGGTTCTCTGTCACCGTCATTGGCTCGATCATCTTGTACTTGACCATCGGACGTACAGAGGCCGGCCGCTACGGCTACTTCGATGCAAAGGAAGGATGGAGCCAGGTTTTCCATAACCGAGCAATCGCCATGTCCAGTTTCTTGATCATGATAAGCATTGGGTGAGTCTCTTTTTAATATCCCTCCTTATCCGTCCACAGCATACTAATCATGACAATCTCAGCGGATTCAACTTCTTCGGTCTCTCCGTCACCCGCACCGTATCCGCTACCTCCCGCAGCACTATTGACACCTGCCGGACCCTCTTCATTTGGCTAGTCTCCCTCGCTCTGGGCTGGGAGACCTTCAAATGGCTACAAGTCGTCGGCTTCGCGCTCCTCGTCTACGGAACCTTCCTCTTCAACGATATTGTCCGCCCGCCGCTCAAAGCCTGCCTTCCTAGTACTCGCCGCGACCACGAGATTCTCCTCCCTGAAGAGCCGATTGAGCATATGTAAGTTGATCGGCTCACTTCATCTTCGCATGATACACATCATACACCCAACTTGAATCCATAAGTACGTCACCTTGATTGGTGACGTCACGTGTCTCTTGTCCTTGACGGACCAGACATCGCTTCAGGTTTTGTTTGATACTGGATATCTATCGCTCTCGCAGTACAAGTGCTTCAGGTTCTTGGCATGGGAACATCTCTGTTTTTGGTTGATTATCTTGGTTCATTATCGGCGTTTCGATTTTGGCTACGTTGCTCTAGGATTACAAATTGGATTATAGAGGCAGGTACTCAGGCATGAAGCCGCTGGTGAGTGGGGTTTGTTTCTGTGAAACAATATACAGTATCTCCTTTCTTGGTCTTATGTTTGATTTGGCTGTGTGTAACTGGCGTCTCTGAGATTTGTTGGCTTAAACGACGAGTCATATACTCGGAACATGGGTATATAGAGAAAGTAGTAGTCGTAGTACTAGCCAGTATAGCTGAACCCAATCGCTAAGAGTATTCAGATCGCAATTGATCATAGCCCCACCTGGTTTACCATGAAGCCTTTCTCCATATTCTGTATCTAAGTTGTTTGTCTAAACCCATCAATATACTAGGTGTTATAGTACATATGTCCATGCATAGAATCAACTTTAAGTAGACCAATCTATTATCTTCCTGTTAACGCAAAGTAGTCCTTCTCAGAATATGACCAACAAATGGAAGAAAAAGAAACACAAGATGAAATATGCAATAAACCCGACTGATGATATACAATCCCAAAACAACAAGCAGGGTATAAAATGTAAACATGCATGTATATATGTATAGTAGTATATATGTAAAGCGAAATGATAAGACAAGCTCAAATGATAATGTACGTCGAATATGGTATGTTACAGACTCGGGATAAGATGTTGGTGGTGGGGCTAGATAGGTGGGGGTGGGGGGATAATTTGCAGCCAACTGCTAACAGGGCTTTTTAGCTTCGTGCGTCTAGACGAGGACGTATAGCGCACACATCTGTGGTAGGTTAGAACTGATCGAGAACTCCAAGTATAAAGTCGTTGGTAAGCTTACCAGTGATAATCCGAAAATCATAGATAGCCAGAAGAAGAGGTTCTGGATTGAGTCAGTATTTGGTTTGGGGCACTGTATTCGGGAGGGGGAAAGTACGTTTAAAGTTGTCTTTCCTCGGACGTATTTGGACTTCTGTACCGCAACGATGGGTAGCTGGAGCATCATCGCTAAGAATCCGTAGCCGCGGAGCTTCTTGGTTATGCAGCTCATAACTAATTCGTGGGCGATGGCGCTGACGAGGAAAGTGATAAACATGGCGACCGGCTTGGAGAAGTTTGATAGCGAGGGAAAGTATACATGGCGGCGGAGGAAGTGGTGAACGGGGATGTTCCATTCGCGGGAGAACTCGAGCCTGTAGCCAAATTAGTAGCCATCATCAAAGAGGCTTTAGAAGCTCCCACTAACCAGTCACATGAATTCCACCAGTCTGAGTAAAAGTGACGATCAGCGAAACAAGTTAGTTCCGCGAAGGCGCCCAAAACATATTCGAAGATCACCAAGAACACAAGTAGAAACGTGACCATGAAGGGGAAAAGAAGCATGCTGATGGTCTCTGCGAGTATCAGCGCTTTTTCGGTCGCGCTTGACACCTTGTGCAATTGGATGTTGGCCTCTGTCAGAACAGGGAGGATAAACTCTTCGCTTGTCAATGTCAATAGGAAAATGCATCCGAAGATAGCCAAAGTCTTCAAGCCGATTTCAATCCACCGTCTTTCCTTGCTCCGAGGATATTCCAACTCGTAGCAGAGAGTGGGGCAGAATACAAAGTCGACATAATTGACAACGGTAAGATTCTGAGGATAGGTGACGTTTCCCATAGGAGAGGTGAGCTCTGTGGCCAAGTCCTCGCGCAGTTCAGCGATCGACTCGGAGCGCGCATGGTGGCTCGCACGCCGGGCTACCGAGCGTCGACGGGGGGATGCATCTGGGTATGGGATTGGCGCTTCCAATGAGACTTTCCCTGGCTTGTCGAGAGACGCTAGTCGACGCTGCGTCTCGCTCAGATGACCATTGTAGAACGCATACGAGTGCACCTTCATCAGAATGGTTAGAGTATGAAGGGTGAAGAAGACCTGGGCCGTCCAGGTCCAGCGCATCATAAACGGCCAACTACGAGCCTGGTTAGCTGCTGCATCTAGCCGAAGGTACAGTGAGATGCCAACTTACTTGATCCATAGAATGGCCCAGCCTGCCTCGAAGATGCTTTGCACGACCATGCCACCTCTTCCCCAGCGCATCAAGCTACTGCTTTTTCGTATGAGATGGTGGAGCGGCAGGACCACTGCGCTACTGACCACCATAGCCACGTCACTGAACCCCATGGACCACACGTTTTCTGACAACAGGCTCCATACTCTGATCCTCAAGGGATAGCCAGTATCCTTGATATTCCGAAGCATCGTAGTAACGACCATGATAAACAATGCAATCCAAAACAGGGTATAGAAGCCGCGGAAGTCACGGTACTCGCTCCGCGGGTCAAAATGGGATACTCGAGGAACATAATCGATTGTATAGAATATTCGAGTCCGGGCTCGTGCTTGCTTTCTTGCCGTGGAAATTGAATGCGCGGAGGGGGGAGCATCGTCGGGGACCGGGGTTGAGCGGCCACTGGTGAGGAAAGTTAGCACCAGCCATTCTAGTAATTCCGTATGCAAGTACTTGCCTCGAATCAGCTTTCTCCAAGGGGGAAATTGCTGTCAAATCGTCTAGATTCTTTGACCCCGGAACGGCACGGGGCCGTAGTAAAGGGGAGCCATTAGGTGGTTGAACGGCCGAAGACATGCTGCGGGCAGGGACAAAAGCAATAGGAGAAATTCGTCGGTTCACATGGATCCAAGGAACCGGAGAGCCAGCACCCCAATAGTTATATAGATAGACGAAATCTGACACATGCAGAAAGCTGACACAGACAGGAAGGGGGGTGAGTGCTGGACGTTTGAGGTGGATCCTATAGCAAAAGACGGAGTATGACCGCGGGCTGGTAAGGCTGGCTCGTGCAGCGGCCGATCAGCAGAAACGAATACGAAACTGCGCGCAGACAAGGAGACGTAGGGCGGAAGTCTTTTGCGATCGACGGTATCAGGTGTACAGGCTTAATGCAGGGAGTAAGACGGATGACACCTCATGAACAAGGCTTGGAGCGTGGTACAGTAAGAAAAGAAAAGCCAATGGCGGCTGCAGGGGGCTAGATAAACTACATGGTAGGAGTTCATGAACAAGATGTCCATCGCGGAATGAAATCATAGGGGAAAGCCATTACGGAGTACTTCCTGCCTAATATGGCAAGTCTGTTGCCTCTTTCACCGCCTGCTGCCTTGAATGAGGATAGCCTCGGCAGTATTCCCCGCAAACTGTATGGCTTACAATACAAATACAAACAAACATACTATGACGCAAATTAGAGCAGTTGCCTCACACGCTTCAAATGTCTCACGTAATTCATAGGCAAGAATGATGACTAGTAGTCAGCTACATCTGCCCCTTAAGACATAACATCACTCACGCGGTGAGGTGTACTAAGCTTATCTTAGTGTGGCATGAAACAACGGCGGCGGGTGTGGCTGTGAATAGCCAATATGCCGGGATTCTGCATTTTGTAAATTTGGAAAATAGTAATTGCTACGTTCCTTGTCGGATCTTGTAATCCTAGTTCTATTCAGCTGTTATTTTCTTTGGGATTTGCAGACAGACATCACATTGCAAACCAATAAACACCTTGAGTATCCGGAGATATCATGACCTTAACGCCAATCCGCTTCATTCAGTTTTTAAAAGACATCACAAGCTCCACGCCTCATGCCTGTATGGAAGGGCGCGGAATGGAAATGGAAAATTAGAACCAAATCTTGATCAGCTCCTCACTGACCGCACTTGGCGTCAAGACACCGCTGTCGGTGATCAAGGCAGAGATCAGATGGGGGGGAGTGAAGTCTACTACATCAGCACTGTCCGCCGTGTTGATGGCCTTGGCATCGGCTGCATCCGTAGGCAAAGCTTGCTGTTGCTTCGCCTCGTCGGCAACATCTTCTTCAGTCTTGAAATCGATCACGCGCTGCTCAATCGGCAAATCATACTGGCTGAGCGGGTAGAGACGGACGAACTTGTGGCTCTCCGCCACAACGTAGAAGGGTTTGCCCATAGCCTTAGCAAGAAGACCGATCTGGTAGGTTCCCATACGCGACACGATTCCACCGTTTTCAACCACACCCTCGGCACCGACAATGACAGTATCGGCCTTGCCCATCGAGTATGCAACAGCCGACTCCGGGATCGTAGCGACAGGAACACCCTTCGCCCGGAGAGCGCGCACAGTCTCCATACCTTCCGGTTCATCGGAATGCGCACCAGTACCCTTCGCCGATGACAGGACATAGATCACCTTGAACCGCACTGCCGACGGGCCGCCCTTCTCATCCGCGGCCTTCTGTAGCAACGAAGCGACAACTCGCGATCCTCCATTCGTCAAAATTGTGCTTCCATCGCGTACAAAGCCTCGTCCAAACGCCGCGATCTTGTCTCGACTCTCCTTCGCACGTCTAATGAACAACCGTCCGTTTGACAGAAGATGCGCCCTGATCGCGTTGAAATCACCTGCGGGCCCGAGCTGTCCGGGTCTCTGCAGGGTAGTGATCAGGTACCGCTGGAAGAGGTCGGTTCCAGCGGAGAGACCAATGGGGTTCGGGATTGACTGTTTCAGGTGTGCAGTAGATTTCTCGAGAAGGTCGAGCGTCTCGGATATCGTCGAGGAGGGAGAGTTTGTAAGGAGTAGTACCAGAGCTTCGATAGCTGCAATTGGCATAGTCAGGTCTGGATCGGAGCGGAGCAAGTCATTGTAGGTCGCGACAATGCTGGAAAGAATAAATATTAGCGAACCAAAGGACTAGAACTTCCTGGATGTGAAGTAGGTGACTTACTCGAACGGCTTGGCGGCGGCCGATGTGGGAGCTGCCATGATGTCTGAAGAACGCCGAGAAGCTATAATACTCCAAGAAGTTGAGAGCCGTTAGCTGGAAAACCTCGCGTTCACAGCAAGAAAGCACTATCTAAAACTGGTTCACTGTCCACAGGTAATTCCGCTGTGGCCGCCGCAAAGAGTCATCGAAAAAGGGAAGCGTGGAGTAAGTTTGCATTGTTTGTCTGTGATGCCCCTCTCCCACCGCGCTAATCCGCTTCTGGTTGCCATGCGAGTCCTGCGCAGTAAACAATCATCACAACATCCATCGAGCGGGCACCAATCTCGCCACCACTCTGCCTTGGCCGTGTTCGAGTGATTTCTGTAGCTCATCATCTTAGCTTGGACTGCGAGAAACCATGGCGTACGGCAGCCGAATGAGCCAGCAATTCCATGGCTCCCAGCAACACCACAATAGAGGTCGCAAAAAGGAGGATGATAATGATGCTCTTATGCGCCTGGTCAGTTCACAGTCGAACAAGACATCTTCGCTTACAATATCTAATACTGCTAGCAGCCAGACAAGGAAATTGCAGGATGCATTAATGACATCGGCATCCCTTTCACCGCCGCCGACTTGATCAAGCCAAACCCGCAACAGATTCAAATGGTCTTTGAATGGTTTGCTGAGCTCCTCATGAATATGACACGCGAAACCGTAGAGCCAGCGATGCGAGCTGCGGCGGATGATATCTGCGGCGACTACCCCGACATCGTACCTACTGACACGCGCAACCTCATGGGGTTCTTTACCAGCCTACGGCGGTTGATGATGGAGGTGCGTATGAACCCGCTTTACACCAAACCAGACGAGCTCAGTCGGATCTAATTTGACATACGCCAATATAGTGTGGCGTCAATGATTTTATGTTCACCGATCTCACCAAGCCTACGCATGATCGACTCGTCAAGATATTCTCCTATCTCATCAACTTTGTTAGATTCCGCGAATCTCAAACGCCCGTTATTGATGAGCACTTCAACAAGGGCGAGAAGGTCAAATCGCGCATCGACACCCTATACACGGAGAACCAGGAGATGGAGCAGCGCCTCGAAGAAATGCGCCGGACTATGAAGGCCAACGAGGCACAAGTTAAGGACAAGGTACGACGTAACGACGAGTTGAAAGCGCGACTGCTCGAATTGCGGCGCAACCAAGAGCGAGTAGCCGAGATGCTAGAAAGAGCCAAGGCGGATAAGGCAAGACGGCAAGCGCAGCTCGAGGAGAAGACAGAAAGGGTCGTTCGTACGCGGCAAGAAGTCGAGAAACTGCGTCCTTATGTAATGGAGAGCCCCATCTCTCTCCAGGCCTCGCTGAGTGATTTGTCGGAGAATCTCCTTCGTGAGAAAGCGCAAATCGATGCGATGGAGAAACGAGCGAGAGCTCTGCAAACATCATCAGACACGTTTACGGTTGTTAGTAACGATGTGCAAGCCTGTGTGCGCCTTCTCGAAGATATATCCGTGGAACTGCAAAAGGAAGATGATGAGGAGTCTAGGGCCTCTAGGAATAGAGAGGCCATTTCCGAACGAGGGAACAATGTTAGGGAGGTGGAGCAGACCGAGAAGTTGCTGCAGCGCCAGCTGGCACGATGGAATGAGAGGATCGAGGCTCTGCGAAAGAATGCTCAAGAAAAAGCAGAAGTAGCGCAGGCGCGTATGGAAGAACTCCGGGAAGTCCAGAAACAACTCCGGGAGGAGCGAGCTGAAAAGCAGCGCGACATGGAGCGGAGGAGAATTCGGATTGAACAGACTGAGAAGAAGGTAAATATCTCTTGTTTTCTTCGGCTTTGCATACTTTACTAATTTTCTCCAGATGGCCGATCTCAAGGAGAACATCGAGAGCGAAATCCAAAGCGCTCACGATGAATACTTGAAGTTGGAGTCACATATCAAACTCTATATCACGGACATGGAGAAATGCCTATAAATTTGGGAAATCATTACGGTGTCAAATCGGGAGTTTAGGGCTGGTTCAAGGATACCCGGTTGATTATGGGGGTTTACATTGTCTTATAGCACATATCTTGCTCTATTACTGTCATTCAAGTCGTCAGACGTCTATAACTGTAGTGTCTGTAATCGGAGCCTCATTATCATTAAACTCAAACCACCGCTGCACGACCCTTTTAACTGGTACTCCACCCCCTCGATACGAAGTACTTTCCTCTCCAACCCGCACAGAGCTGTTCAACAGCGGCACCTGCGTATGCCATGACACCTCCCCCATCCCACTCCCACTCCCCGTGGAATCACCAACATCTTTACATTCACACAGCACAAGATCCCACCCCCCTCGATCCGCCACCTCCACCACCGCCGCAAACATCCTCGACAATCCCTGAGCAGAGAACTCCGAAGTAGGAACATGTAAAGCCAACGGGTTCAGAATAGCCAGAAGAGGTGCTGGTGCTGGTGGTTGTTGTTTCGTCTGCCCTTCCCTCTCCTCTGTAGTAGTAGAAGTAGTAGTCGTAGTCAACAACTCTCGTTGCAATCCTACACCATCTTCCGGCGATCGTATCACAGACAAGTACGCTCGAAGATGTTCCAGCGTAGGGCAGTACACTAACTTAATGCTGCTTGATTTGGACAGCACCCCAATGGTGTTCTTGGTAAGTATGTGATTATGTTGATGATGTTCTTCAGTTCCTGGTCCTGAGGCGAGTAATAATTGCTCTAGGAATTTTTCTTTTGTTGTGCATATGAGTAGTATTGTAGCGGGCGCATCTTGGGTGATGATGTGTTGGAGGAAATCTGTTTTGCGGTCGCTGGTGGTGTAGATTTGTCGGGTTGGAGGGGGTTGGGTCATAATAGATAGTACTAAGTAGTATTGTTGGGGTGGGTGTTTGATTCTGTAGATAGAATGATAGACGGTTTGTTACTATGTAGGTGGATGGGTAGATGGATGGATGAGTTGTGGAGTGCATTAGCGCTGAGCTATCTACTACTTATGACTAGTAGTGGTTGGGTTAGGATTTGGAGAGGGTGGTTGAACCGTTTGATTTGGCGCTTCTGATTGGTGCTTTTAATTGCTACCGCAGCATTTAGTATAGAAGAGGGAGGCTCGTTTAGATCTATACGAACGTGACCCAATTTTTATCAAGTTTATATGGATTGAATAATGCAGCTCAGTCAGCTGCAATGGGCTGATCATGTACCTATTTACCTGGACAATATTCAGTTGGTGCCGAGAGTCAAAATTATACATCAGACAACAATCCCACGCCACCTAGTAGGTTTAATTGGAACCTTTCCTTACTCTACCTAGTACGGCTAGTGACTATCAGCGCTTACCTACTCCGTCTATTTGATCATACACTAGTACTGTTCAAGTCATCTTTCCTTCTAGGCATTGAAGACAAGCAGATGGTGTGCCTTATAAGCATAATGAGGCGTAGGAAAGTACTAGATTAGCTTCGAATCAAGAAAGGTCACAGCAACTGATAACTGGAAGACACTATAGTAAATGCCTCCGCACTTAATTTAACATTTCATGATGACTGGAAGCTATGTACAGGGGTGTATAGATAGCCTTATGCACGCCAAGCTGGGGTACGCAAATTCAATGTTAGTCGGATAGTTACACTGTGCAACGATGGTATGACTCAACCAAAATAATAATCAACTAGTTAGATCCCTGTCAATTACTTAGCCATTGTCTTCTTATATATGGGGCCTATGATCATATCTTGGTGGGTGTTTTTGGTAACCACTTATGTATCTTGTATACCATTGAATAAGAAAAGGTGGATTTTCACATCTTTTCCTCTTCGTTTAGTTTCGAATAATTATCCGAATAAGCCCTCTTGCTGGTGATGAGCAGAGATATGAATTCTGAGGAGAACGGTGGCTCAAGCTACACAATGACTGCAGCTGTGCCAAACCACGACGCCATTCATCCTTCTACCGACTTTTCGGAGACGGTGCTGTCCAAGAATGGCACAGCCGATGGCAAGCTAGCCGATCCCGAACAGGCTCAATCATCAGCACCAGTAGAGATTAACGGTGGTTATGGCTGGATCTGTGTGCTGTGCGTCTTTCTGGTCAATGCCCATACTTGGGGAATCAACAGTGTAGGGCTCTACAAAAGATCTTCTAGACAAGGCTATACTTACAGACTCTTGTCGCAATTAGGCCTATGGTGTCTTTCTGGCTCATTATCTGGACACGAATACATTCCCAGGAGCATCAGACCTCGACTGTGCCTTTGTCGGAGGCCTCTCCCTCAGTATGGCTCAATTCATCGCGCCAGTCGCAACAATCACGACCCGAATGTGGGGTACAAGAGTTACCTTGATGATCGGGATCACATTGCAGACCGCGGCATTGTTGGGAGCGTCATGGGCGGGTCAGATCTGGCAATTGTTCCTCAGCCAAGCTCTGTGCTTTGGATTCGGCATGGGCATGCAATTCAGTGCTACTGTTGGCATCATTCCTCAGTGGTTCACTCGCCGTCGGTCCCTTGCCAATGGTATTGCAACGGCTGGATCGGGAATCGGAGGCCTTATCTATTCATTGGCTACAAGTGCCATTATTCAGAAATGGGGCATTGGCTGGGCTTTTCGCATCCTGGCGATCGTCTCCGCTGCTGCGTGCGGCTTCTCTGCTATCATTGTAAGGGATCGAAACAAGGCCATTGGAGCTGTTCAAATCGCCTTCCATACAGAGCTTTTAAGAAGACCAGAGTTCCTGCTCACTTTGGCCTGGGGTTGCTTTAGCGTGTTGGGCTACGTGGCCCTTCTGTTCTCCATTCCCGACTATGCAACCACCGTAGGCCTGACCGCATCTCAAGGCTCAATTGTTGGTGCCATGTTCAATCTTGGAGGAGGCCTTGGGCGACCTGTTATAGGGTACGTCAGCGATAGCTTTGGACGGCTGAACACCGCTCTAGCTTGTACCTTCTTGGCTGGCCTGTTTTCTCTCGTCATCTGGGTCTTTGCCAAAAATTTCGGAGTCCTCCTCTTCTATGCGTTGATTAGCGGTCCTTTTGCTGCGACCTTCACGACTACTGTAGCTCCAGTTGGCGCGGAGGTTGTGGGATTACAACTCTTGCCATCTGCATTGTCGATCTTCTGGCTTTCAGTCGTCATCCCGAGCACATTTGCTGAACCGATCGCTCTTTGGCTGCGCACCGACAACGAAACTAACTTCCTGCATGCCCAGATATTTGTCGGCTTCATGTTCATGGCAGCATGCATTTGCCTCGGACTTGTGCGAGCATGGAAGGTATCAGCGCTTTCCAGCTCTGATGCTGACGGCGATCCTCTCAAGCAGGAAACCCAAATCAGGGACGATGATGCCGTGCCGCGAGAGTCAGCCGTGGGAACGGCGAGCAGCGTACCTAGTATAACAAGCAAAGCAAAGATTGTGAAGGGATTATTCACGATGGCGAGGGTATGAATCATGTAGACCGAGATATATCCGGATAGAAGGGGTCCTCTACCGTTCTATGGATAGGAGCCAATTAGCCAATTTCGTGGCTTCAGGCCATAATCCATCACCTGGTGTTGATATATGAGCAAATCTGGCGGACTTCGCTTATCACGTCATCTCTATTCAGCATATTGCTTCCTCCATATCAAAACAAGACGTAAAACCAACAAATGGAGTTGCCATGCTCTAGGGCGAGTTTTCAGTCACGCAGACATGACGCCGCAAGTCATGGTTTCTCCCACCGAAGGCCGTTGAGACATCTAGTTGTTTACTGCAGGTAAAATTAACAGTAGATTCTATGGAGAAATTAAATAGCATTGTTAACAATGATGACTTAGGGGTGTGAACAAGAATAAGTTCTCCCAATCTCCTGCCTCGATGATGGTTACCGAGATAGCAAGTGGGATTAGCGGACGATGGAAAGTAGCCGTAGTCAAGCACGTTACCCAATCGTCATGTCAGCTGCCCGCCCGCCGCCGCGGAACTCCCAACTTCCTCCAGCTCCCCTCTATTAGGGACAACCCCCCTCCCCAGGTCTGATCTGTTATTGCGCCTATGCGAAGGACCTCGGGGCCAAGATGGAGACCATTTCCAGAATATCCACGATGCTGGAAACAGGTAATGTCACCGCGGACAGTTGCTCGCCAATTGTCCTCCGCATTTGGACAAATCAACTAACTGATCGTGCGAGCAGCTCGTGAGCTCACCCTCGAAGCAGCCCAGTCAGCAGCCCTGAGTAAGGGGTCTAGCACGGGTTTATCGTCTCGGAATTTGGCTACTGCTCACATCAAAAAGCTTCTGGATAGTCGGAATGACCGGGAGGTTCTGGATGGCATGCGCCGGGTGATTACGGTAGGGCCCCGAGATGCCTAAATGCAAGAATCCATTGTCTAACGCTCTTTTGGTTTTGCGCCATATAGTTGATGTACCGATCCGAACCCTCCCTTCCTTTCTTCTCGGCTGTGGTCAAAAACGTCGCTAGTTCGAATCTTGAGGTTAAGAAGTTAGTCTACATCTATTTGGTCCATCATGCGGAGGCGGAACCGGACCTTGCGCTCCTATCTATCAATGCCATCCAGAAGTCTCTTACCGATCAGAACCCCCACTCGCGGGCTATGGCGCTTCGTACAATGTCCGGAATCAGGGTGCCAGTTATCAGTCAGATTGTGTCCCTTGCAATCAAAAGAGGCTGCGGCGACATGAGCCCACATGTTCGCAAAGCCGCAGCACTGGCAATCCCAAAGTGTTATCGCCTGGACCCGAGTACACTCCCTCAGCTAATTGGGTATCTTACTACTTTGCTCGGTGATAGCCAGTACTTTGTCCTCGGGCCTGCTGTCGCCGCTTTCCTAGATGTTTGTCCGGACAGGATCGACCTCATTCATAAGCATTACCGAAGCCTTGTCAAGAAGCTCGTCGACATGGACGAATGGAGCCAACTCTCAACACTGCGTCTTCTGACCTTTTACGCCAGGAAGTGCTTCCCTCGCAAGGTCCAGAAAGGTAAACAGGCAGTTTCTGAAGGCTTCTACGAGGACGATAAGGCGCCGGAGAGCAATGGTGATGATAACGAGCATGAAGTGCTTGTGCTGGACCCTGATCTTGAGTTCCTCTTACGTACTTGCAAGCTGTTGCTGCAGAATCGCAACTCCGCTGTGATTGTTGGCGTTGTCCGGTGTTTCCTTTACCTCGGCACTCCCGAGTATCTCGATGCCGCCGTTGGTCCTCTAGTTGCGCTGGTTCGGAGCCCACAGGATACGCAGCATGTTGCGCTATATAACATTGTCGCCGTTGCCCTAAAACACCCCAAGCCGTTTACGAAATACACTACGCACTTCCTGGTCCACGCGGTAGATCCGCCTCATATCTGGCGCCTCAAGCTGGAAGTACTCACTCTACTCTTTCCCCACTGCGGGCTGCACTTGAAGGGCGTGATCCTCAGCGAACTGGAACACTTTTCTCAGAGCTCAGACCCAGACCTAGTGCGAGAAAGCGTGCGTGCTATAGGGCGCTGCGCACAGAGTGAACCTCGAAGTGCTGATCATTGTCTCCGCGTCCTTTTGAGTCAAGTTACGAGTCTAGACGACAACCTTGTTTCAGAGTCGTTGACCGTTATCAGACACCTCATCCAGCAGGACCCACCTTCACACGAGAAGACAGTGATCCAGCTTGTCAAGCATTTGGGATTAACAAAGAATTCCGATGCCAGAGCAACCATTGTTTGGCTGGTCGGAGAATTTGCCGGTGTCGCGCCTGAGAGAAATATTGCGGCCGATATCCTGCGCATTCTGGTACAAGACTTTGCAAATGAATCCGAGGCCGTTAAGCAGCAGATCATCCTCCTGGGTGCTAAGGTATATTTGCATCATCTGTTGCGGAACCCTCCAAAGGAGGTGCCGCCACCAGAGCCCAAGCCTGAAAAGATCGTCAACGAGTGGACGGAGAACGAAGAGGAGCGGAAAGAGGATTCAGGCGACGAGAAACCGCAGAGTGATGAGCCTGAAGAAGATAGGATGACGCTGCTCTGGCGATACCTTCTTCTCCTTGCTCGATATGATCCTTCCTACGATCTCCGCGACCGGGCCCGCCTATACAAGGCTCTGCTCGCTTCTCCTTCTTCTACGCAACTGGCTAATCTGCTATTGCTTGCCCCGAAGCCCGTTCCACACGCCCCAAGCCCGTCAGAAACACGCAAGGACCTGCTGATTGGCTCCTCGACCCTCGTTGTTGGTCCCGACGCTGGAATGCTTGGCTTGAATGGCTATCAAAGCCTCCCTGAATGGGTTGAGTCCGGACAAGAGCCCGACCCACGCCTCCGAGAGAACGATATCAAACCAAGTTTGGTAGAAAAGTCGTCCTTGACTGCGGGAGAGCGGCTTGATCGAGCCCTCAAGGAGCATGAAAGTACCGCTGCAACTTCAGGCAGGCAACGGGATGGTCGCGGAGTAGCGGGTGCCTCCTCAGCGAAGGGGAAGTCACTCGACCAGTGGCTTGAGGAGCCAGAGACGGAGACTGAGGAAGAGACAGAAACAGAGGAAGAGGTTACCGACTCTGAATACGAGGAAGTGACGGACGAGGAAACGGACGAAGAGGAGGAAACAGATGAAGAATATGAGACGGATGAAGAAGAGCAGGGGCAGAGTGCAGGACTCTTGAAGCAGTGATACCCAATTGGAGAGATGGGAAGAGCATTTGTACAGATTAGCTGCATAGACCAACATGATATACTTCCAATTCTAGATGTGACGGCCTGCACTCCGTATTCAATACTTCACTCTAGTACGGAAAATGGGTGCTGGCAGGAGGTCTTTCTCACCTCCGAAGTGCCAGATCTCAAAGACATTATGCATAATATAGCCTTCTGGTAGTTATTCGCTGGCAAACAAGTGATGTATGGCTATTCACACCTCCAACCGTCAGACTGCGACGATGCGGACGGAGCAGCAGGCGGTGCCACCCGGCAGAATGTGGCCAGGAATCCCTCGGCGGGTTGAATGGGCTTTGTGCCTGTCGATAATCCTGGTTTGCTTCATCCCCATCTGTTAGAAGTACAGATTCTTTTCGAAATATGGATTGAGTGCAGCGCAAGCTCTCCGAAAGATTACTCACACCCCTCCGAACCCGCGTCTAGATTTTGCTCTTCCCTCACCGGTCACAGGTCCCCCCCTGTGAGACGCTCACTCCTGCTCCTGCGTACTGTGTGCCGTTGGCCATGATGCGAGCTACTGCAGGAACCTCTCAAACAAACATATCCCTTCGCGAACCGGAACGACTACTATTCACTCTCCGCTTATAATAGCGGTGCTTTTAAACCGTTGATCATTTCTCCTTCTTTTTGGGCACCTGTACACGACTTTCGGTGGACTTCTGAGCCTCCATTTTCTATTATTGAGCGCAATCGAACGTTGCGCGCTGCATGAATATACAGATATCTTTGAACATCCTGAGCTAATTGATATACCTGCTCCGAAATGCCTGGATTACCAGGTAAGCATTCTTCCCTCTACTCGTCCTGTGCGGCCCCTCACCGTTGGATCAGCTAGTATCGACCTCGACGAGTGCATTGAGAGACTCTACCGGAAAGAGTTGCTGGCAGACTCGGTGATCGAAGCGATATGTGCCAAGGCGAAGGAATTGCTGATGAAAGAGAGCAATGTCGTCCACATTGCGGCTCCGGTCACGGTGGTCGGAGACATCCATGGACAGTTCTTCGACATGATTGAGATATTCAAGATCGGAGGATTCTGTCCCAATACAAACTACTTATTTCTCGGTTAGTATTCCGCGTGATATTATACTGGTGATTGGCGGGGAAAGAAGGGAATGGGCAGCAACAAGAGAAAGCGTGCCGATCCCCAGAGAGATTTCGGTTTATGTGTGAGCATGAGTGCTGACGGACGTCCTTCCAATCAAACAGGCGACTATGTGGACCGAGGCTTGTTCAGCGTGGAGACCATCTCCCTCCTCGTATGCTTGAAACTACGATACCCCCAGCGCGTCCATCTTATCCGCGGCAATCATGAGTCGCGCGGTGTAACGCAATCATACGGATTCTATACGGAATGCGCGCGCAAATACGGCAATGCCAACGTCTGGCATTATTTCACGGATATGTTCGACTTCCTGACCCTCAGCGTGGTCATCAATGACCAGATCTTCTGCGTCCACGGCGGCCTATCCCCATCTATCCACTCCATCGACCAAATCAAAATCATCGACCGGTTCCGCGAAATCCCACACGAAGGTCCCATGGCTGATCTGGTTTGGTCGGATCCCGACACCGAACGGGATGAATTTTCCCTGTCGCCGCGTGGAGCGGGCTATACCTTCGGTGCGCAGGTGGTCCGCAAATTCCTCGAGGTCAACAGCATGTCGCATATTCTACGGGCTCACCAGCTGTGTCAGGAGGGATATCAAGTTCTCTACGATGACCGGCTCAGTACGGTCTGGAGTGCACCGAATTACTGTTACCGGTGCGGAAACCTGGCTAGTGTCCTGGAGGTCAGTGATACAGGCGAACGGTATTTCAATATCTTTGACGCCGCGCCCGAAAATGATATCCATCGGGGCGAGCAGCAGGCGCAGCAGAACAAGGATGGCCAGAGTCCGGTGATTGACTACTTTCTGTGATACCCTTCTTATCTTTTTCCTTCTATTTTCTTTTTTTTTTTTTTTTTTTTTTTTTTTTTTTTTTTTTTTTTTTTTTTTTTCTCGATTCTCTTTACTTTTGCTGCCTGAGGTTGCTTTTTTTGCTTTTATTTTTGCTTCTTTCCCTTTTTTTATGTCCTTTTTCCCTTTTTTTTTCTTGTGTCTTTTTTCAAACCCACATCCTCTTACACATCATTCAAGGATCTTCTTGGGGAGTTTGGTAAATATCACAGGCATTTATAGACAATATCCCAGGGTGCGATGTACGACAGCAGATGCAGTTAGAAAATTTAGAAAATTAGTCGGTCACACAGGATTTCTCGGTTCCCAGAGAGGAGAAACAGAAAAAGAAAAAGGCCCAGGACAGGATAGGACCGGGCCGGGCCGCACGCAAAACGGCCCTTAGTATGTATGCATAGTATGCGGTTATCGGGATGTAGTAGATGGGGCGGTTAAATTGCCAGATACTCAAAGCCACTCATAAAAAGATCCTAGCAGACAATAAAAGGGTTGTAAAAATATAATATTGTATTCCAGAACTCGGACAATAGTAAAGATGCGGATAGGTAGGTAGGTCCAACGCTAGTAAAACTGCGAAGAAAAGGCAGGGATATGGTGTGATGTGCTTGCGCTTCTCATGGAGTATGATATGGGTAGGTAGTTCATAGTTTCATATATGAGAGGATGGGAAAAGAAAGAAAGAGAGAAAGAAATTTGCGATGGGAAAAGCCAGAAAGCAGAGCCAGTCTGACTGACTATTCTAAACGACAAAATTCATTTCATTCTTTCTACCAGTCCTTGGCGATGTCGAAGGACCACTCGAACTGGAGGTGGGTGTGGTTGTCGTCGTCGACGAACTTGGACACGGCGTTGTAGTGGCCACGGGAGATCATGCCCGAAGGGGCTTCCTCGGCGTTGACTGTGAGTGTGTTAGGTACGGATCCCTTTACTGTGGAGTTGTATGGGGGAGGGCAGTTAATGAGCAGCTTACATTTCTTCTCGTAGAAGGGCTTGTCGGTGGTGCTGGGGGCGTAGCTTCCCTATAGGCGAGTGAGTAACATCCTGCCACGATTATCGAAATTAGAGCACTTACCAGCATCTCCTCGTCCTTGCTAACTCTGATACCCTTGCGCTTCACTACCTGAAGGTACTTGAGACCGCTCAGAACCTCATGGTGCACCTGGAAGACGACCTTGATGTGGAAGACGGCACCCTCCTTGATCTTGAAGGGCTTGTCCTTGAGGGTGTCGAGCGCATTGGGAGTAGACAGATCAATCACAACATCGGGGCGTCCTTCCACCTCCAGGGCAAGGGACTTGATGATGCACTTTCTGGGGTCATTGGGGTCGCCAATGGGAGTTCCAGTGGCCAGACCCAGAGAGGCCTTCCAGCGGTTGAGAGACTCGTCGTTCGCGTCTGTGAATGTTCCGAATTAGACAGGAATCAAGGCGGGTGGATGGTTTCAATGGAGAAAATAGGGTTATGCAAGAGACACCATTTCCAATTTCAACGGTGGAGTGTCAGGAATGCTTGCGATGTACGTCTGACGGGACTGAGCAGCAAGCAAGGGGGCGGCGGCGATGATAAATGCCACGAGGCTATTACCACGGGAAGTGGGAGGGGTATCGGATTGCCAGAGAGAGGGGCAGGCGAGCGTAGATAGCACATACCGAGGTTCTGGTACTCTTCAATGGTCTTCTTCTCTCCGACCTTGAAACCCTCGGTCTGGGAGGCAACGAGATCTTCTTCGTGCTCGGGCATGATTGTTGTTGGTGGGGTATTTGGAGATAGGGGGGAAATGGGAGGGAGAATGCTGATATTGCTCCTCACAAACGGGATATACAGACTAGAAAAAAAGGTGAGTCTTCGTCAGAAGAGACTAAGGAACATCGAACATCACGTACCAGACGATAGGAATACAGAAAAGTGCTGAGGAGAGAATTGTTTAGGAATGTTTTGGAGTGGAAGCAGTGGACTAAAGTAACAAGTGGGGGGAAGAAAGGCGGTGGAGGAGTGGATGGGAGTGGATGGAAGTGGATGGGCCAGACCAGACCATCTTCTTGCCTGGTGTCCGCCGAAAGATTAAGGGGAGCCAGAGCAATCCATGGAACAGGCCACGCAATGGGTATTTTTGGAACGGATGATAATTTGGGGATCTTGATCCTCTTTTGACTTCACGATCCTGTGACGAGAGATGAGACCATGCTAGGTTGCTATACAAACCCCGAGGTCCACCTCCCTGGATGGAAAGCCGGAGATGAGATGTCATAGAATTGCTACAGTCTGGTATCTACCATTGAGTATCAACTGCACTTGGAGGTGAATTATTTACTCGGTTTCGATTGGTTTGAATGGGATACTACTATCTTGGAAATACTCATATGTTGCTTGATAACTACAGTATCCATTAAGCCTTTTTATCCGGGTGGCTGCCGTGCAATTTACAGTAGCTTATTTCCTCATCCACGCTTAATTCCCGGTGATGAAGTTTGGGACTCTGGCGATTAGGCGAGAGATGATGATGTGCTTGCGTGCTGTATTCATACAACTCGATTGAGGCTCTACTATTATTATTCAATGCGCTTCAAGATGCACCTAATGATACTAGTAGTAGCTGGGCTGAGCTACCGTACTACCAAATGTGAATGGCCGTAGTACTTACTAGTAGTCGGGTTATTTATATCGCTGGTATACTACTAACCACTTACTAGTACTATAATATGTCTTGGACAAGTCTGGAGTTCGAGTGCTCAGGTTCAGTACTAGTAGTACTAATTACTCATTTGGAAAAGTTGCTTCAGCAATTGGAAGAAATACTAGGCCAGTGGTTAAGCTGTTTCATGCTTTGCAGACATGGTGGGCGTGTTTCATTCGAATCCAAGTTGCCCGAATGTCCAACTCAAGGCATATTGCGCATAGACATTATGCATGGTATATGCGGGTGGCCCAACTCAGCACCTACAAGTTATGAATCAATTCCAATACAGTCAAATCATTGCCTTGGACTTGAACCAGTAAAGGAAGGTTCTTCTGGTAGAAAAAGTAGATACTCTACGCGAACCGCAGCCATGGAACCCATTGCAACTTTGCAAGGAACCCGAAAACAACAAAAATCGTAATGGATGGGCGTCACGGGGACAACCGGCAGCGGTGAGGCGTCAAGGCAGCGATACCATGATGAGCCAAACACGTCACAACAGATACCGGGGGATGGGCCGGCACCGCAGATACTTGCTGTTTTGGCTTGTCCCACCAAAAACTAAGATTATGATTGGCTCAATGCTGCAGTGGTGTCACAGTAGCGCGGTACTGTGGGGGCTCCCAGACGGTCACAGCCGGTCACGGTGGGAATCAATCGCCCTCCCCAATTTGCTTTCGATTCCCTGATTATTTTCCTTCCCCTACGCATTTCTTTGATCCTGCTTATCGAACCCGCGCCCTGACTTCCATTCCATTATCACCTGGGTCGTCGCGGCTCTCTGCCTGAGCGTTCCTGTCCATCACCCGCTCATCTTAACCCGCGGTGCTTGTCTCTGTGCGCCCTCTTGTGGTGCCGTGTTTGCTTTCGCGACCTACCTCGCCTGGAGAGCGCCGACAGACGCGCCTGCAACGTGGCCGCCGTTTTGGCGACGCATCTTCTCTCATCACCAACCCTCATCCGATACCCCTCGCTTCTCCATTGACCCTGCTCGCGAGCCTGATCATTCATCATGGTGCGCTCACTGCCGAAGAAAAACAACCCTCTCATCCTTGCGGACGTGGCTCCTGCTTGTAAGTTATGATTCCAGCTAGCGCCCGAGCTCAGACTCGATCGTGGCATGCCGATATCTCCACCAAAGCGTGCGCAGACTAATTCGTCTCCTTCTACCTCCTGCGACATCAGACGATGAACTTCTTTCGCGCCGTCGTCTGGGAAAGACCAACCTCGCCGTGAAACCCACCCAGGTTGGCACGTCAAATGCGACAAAGCCTGAAAACCTTGGCCCCTTCGAGTATGCACACTTGCGCGCGCCGCTGCCTAGAGACCTCAAGGGCTCCGAGATTTTCCCCTCACACTCGCCTCAACAGCATCCCGAAACTTACTTTTTGATGGTAAGGATGGCTGATAACGAACCATAACGTGATGTCATAGAATGGTTGTTGACCTGTCGCTATAGAGACGTAGCAAAGATGGATTTGTCAGTGCTACCGGAATGTTCAAGATTGCCTTCCCTTGGGCAAAGCTCGATGAAGAACGGTCTGAGCGGGAGTACCTGAAGACCCGGACAGAGACTAGCGAAGACGAGATCGCCGGTAATGTTTGGATCTCGCCCCTGCTTGGTAAGTATCACAATTCAGCAGATATGAATATTGTGCTGATTACTTGTAGCCCTTGAGCTAGCGAAGGAGTATCAAATGTACGACTGGGTTAGGGCCCTTCTCGATCCTACCGACATCGTCCAAAGTCCCTCGTCCGCGAAGAAGCAAATTACCCCGCCACCTCGGTTTGATTTGCCGCCGATCGAAGCCCCGGCCATTCTCACTGCACCACGCCTCCGTAGGGGACGGTCTGCTTCTCCAAGCAAGAAATCGACCTCCCCGCGTAAGCCCCGCCAGACTCGCGCCATGAAAGAGGCCAACGCCGCGGCGACTAGTGCTGCCAACGCCAGCCTTCAGTCTTCTTTGGACTTGACGGCTTCCACCGTGGAGTCGGAATCGGTCACCGGCACCGTTCATCAGAGCGTTGAAGTGGACGGCGACGAGAAGCCCGCTCCTACCCCGAAGAAACCGGCATCCGCATCCAAGGCGAAGAGGACGGCTGCTCGTGCGGAAGAGCCCGAGGAGAAGGAGGAGCAGGAACGTGAGAAGGTCAAGGTCGATGTTGAGACCAACGCGGAGACTGTTGACGAGGCCAAAACCTCCCAGACCACCGTTTCCGTTGAGATGCCTATCAGCCTTCCAGAGGCACCGTCTGCCGCCGATACCGAGCAGATGATCGCCAAGGCGAAAGAAATGGTAGAAGAGGCGGTCAAGCTTCAGACCGAGACGGCGGAGCCATCGTCGGCTAAGGCAGCTCAGAAGCGCAAGACGGAAGTGCTCAGCGACGATGACGAGGAAGAAGATGAGGAATCGAAGACCCTCCGTGTAAAGCGGGCCAAGGTTCTGGAGGAAAAGCTCAAGCAGGAGCGCGTGCGGAACCGTGCTCTTGTTGGCGTTACGGCTGCCTTTGCGCTTGCGTAAGTCTTGCATGGCGCCAAATCTTTCAAGTATATTGCTAACCTGCTTCACAGCGCCTCTATTCCGTATTTCTTCTAAACACCCTAGCCAATTTGGAAGCAAAATTGTCGTGATTATGCGCCGTGTCGGCTTGCCCAAGTCCAGCTCAAGTCTGGACAAATCCGCCATCGATTCCACCCCCTTGGAAAATCTACCCCTTATTCCCCAACTGCTATGGTTTTGAACAATGCTTAATGGACAGGCAGCCGAAGCTGTTCCTTATCCGTTCACAATTTGCCCCTACTCTGGAATTCATCCGAGTTCAGGCTTTGGCCAATCCACCCGAGCGCATCACGATCCCTAAGTCCCAATTGAAGTGATTCTTGATGTATCGTATTGGCCGCGAATATTTCTTTACTAATGATGCCGTCTGGGTGCGAGTGATGTGGTTCGCACGGGGGATTGGCCGGTGAGGTCCTGGCGATCGAGGAAAGCCTTGGGTTCGTTTCGTTCATTATCTATGCCGTTTCTTATTATCTCCTGGATACCTGATATACGCCTCTATAATGTGGTTTTCTTTTCCTTTTTCTATTTTCTGTTCTACACCATTTGGACCGGGGCTGCACCCTGGAGTCGTGATGCAATCGGGATGGTTTGACTGGATTGTGTTCGGAGTTATGTCATTGTTAGGTAGATTTGCAAATGATGGATATGCAGTAACTATGAATTGAACATTGCCATAGTAGGTATCTCGTATAGCACTTGAAGTATAACATAGATAACCTAAGATAATAGTAAGATGGGCGTCCTGCGTACGCGAACCAGTCGGGACGGTTCCGTCCTGCAAACAGGCTAAACATCGTCATTCTCTCCGCCTGTTCGGAGCTCTACCAGAAACTCCAGTCCGCATACCAACCTCCAGATAAAACACCCAATTATCTAGGCGGATGCCATGTCGCTCCCCGGTCTCGATCTAACACAGCCCTCCGCGGACCGCGAGTTCGCCCCCGCCCCGCCCTCTCAGATCAGTCTCTCCAAGGGCTCCGAGTGGCGGTTCGAAGTCGCCTTTGGCACGACCGTCCGCGTAAAGGTGAGCTACCATAACCCCCCTCCCCTCAAGCAATCTCCATCTCTCCCCAATTCAGAAAAAGAGACAGCTGACTGACATATCTACCACCTGGAGAACTAGCTCTTAGCCGGAACCGCCGAACTCTTCGGTACCGAACTAGCCCCCTCCCAAACCTACACCTTCTCCGGCACCAAAGCAGCAATCTACACTTGGCATGGATGTACGCTAGAAGTCAGCGCCGGAGAGGCCATCACCGGCCTAGACAGTCTCGCCCCGGGAGGAACGAATGGGACAGCGACGCGCGGACTCGGCGCGGGAGGCTGCCAGAGCGAGTACGTGGCGGAGGAAACACCGATGATTGAATATGCGAACGTGCATTTTGCGCTGGAGACGCTACGACAGGAGGCCAAGGCGACGGGGAAGGATGGCCCGCGGGTGCTGATTCTCGGACCTGAAGACGCGGGCAAGACGAGTCTGTCGAAGATCTTGACGGCGTATGCGACCAAGGTGGGACGGCAGCCGCTGGTGGTCAATTTAGATCCTACGGAGGGCATGTTGAGTGTTCCGGGGACGTTGACGGCTACGGCGTTCCGGACGATGATTGATGTTGAGGAAGGCTGGGGAAGTAGCCCTATGTCCGGGCCGAGTGCGGTGCCGGTGAAACTGCCTTTGGTGTACTTTTATCCGATGCAGAATCCGTTGGAGGCCGATGGATCGGTGTATAAGTCTATCGTGTCGAGGTTGGCGCTGTCGGTGACGGGGCGGATGGCCGAGGATGAGGATGCTAGAGAGACGGGGATTATTGTGGATACGCCGGGGATTTTGAGTCAGAGTAAGGCTGGGAATGTTGAGATGATCAACCATATTGTGACGGAGTTTGCGAGTGAGTTTTTCTTGATCCTGGTGAGGGTGTATGCGCTGACAGGTTTGACCCAGTTACGACGATTCTGGTTATTGGCTCCGAGCGACTGTACAGCATCATGATGAAGAACTTTGATAACAAGCCTACGGCTAGTGCGTCTGCAGCGGCGTCGGATGAGCGCATTTCGGTGATCAAGCTGTCCAAGTCCGGGGGTTGTGTTGATCGCGATGCGGCGTTCATGAAGGCTGTCAGTGAGTCGCAGATCCGGACATACTTCTTCGGCAACCCAATCCCTTCAACGGCATCGGCGGCGCTGTCACTGTCTGCGTCGTCGTCGTCGACAAATGTTACGTTGTCGCCGCATGCGCAGCAGCTGGACTTTGGCGCTTTAGCGGTCTACAACTACACCATCGCCTCAGCAGAGGAGGACGAAGATGAGTACGACCCGTCACAGCTGGGTACCGGCGATGCCTTCCTCCCCGGCGGGAGCAACGACGTGGATCTGGGACAGACTCCGCAGGAAGAGACCCCGGTAGCACCGACGCTGCCTGGGATTGCTGGACCGGTGAAGGAAACGGTGACGCCGACTGGGTCGTCCAACGTGCCACTGAAGAAGGTGCTACCTCCTGCGCCGACAGCGCTGGCCAATTCGCTGCTGGCCATCACACATGCAAGCTCGACGGCCAGCCCGGCAGATGTGCGCGATGCCAGCATCATGGGCTTCCTGTACGTGGCGGACGTGGACGCGGAGAAGGGCAAGATCCGGGTGCTGGCGCCGGTTGGGGGTCGCGTGCCACCGCGGGCGATTGTATGGGGGAAGAAATGGCCTGGAGAGGTGGTGGGGTTAGTAGGATAATACCTAGTTACATAGCAGACATATTATGGCAGAATACTGTATTGCATATCTAAACTCCATCTTCTTGTCGCATTTAACCTAGCAAGGTCTAGATCCCTTCCTTACATACCAGACATGCTCCAACGGGATCGCCGCATACCTCCGCTCCGCCTCCTGACATTTCCCCAATTTCAACCTCCTCACCACATCGCATCGTCGAACACATTACCCTTCACATTAACTCTCCTTGAAATTCCTCCACCGACACATATTCACCATGGCCTGACACCATCCACTCGCTACACCGGCCCTCCACTCCCACCCACAAATACTACACCCAGCAACAACAACAACCACAACCACACCCAACTCACCTCCGCACACCATACTCACCACCAACCACACCACATACCCCCAAAGTCCAAAGACAAGCAAAGCAAAGCAAAGCATGCCCCGCCTCCACCCAACCTCCCTCCTCCTCTTCCCGCTCCGCGTACTCGCCATCCCATTCACAACCCTCATCGCACGCATCCCACACCTCCGCTCCCGACATCGCCGCACCCGCACCCTAACCATGCTCCTCCCATTGCTCATCCTCCTCCTCATCCTCCTCGCCCTCCTGCCCCTATACATAATCTACCGGCCGCCGCACGCCCTCATCCGCTCCATGGCGGAGAAGTACCCGGATACGTTATGGGAGATACCACCACTGCCCAACACTAACAAGAACAACGGAGGAAAAGAAGCACCGAAAGAGAAAATCCTCGCCCTAACCATCGACGACGCCCCCAGCGCCTACACCCTCGACATCCTACACCTACTCCAAGAATACAACGCACGGGCAACATTCTTCCTCATCGGGTCACAGATCCCCGGCCGGGAGGGGATACTCCACACGCTAGTGAAGAGCGGGATGGAACTAGGGAACCACGCGATGCACGACGAGCCATCTGTGTCTTTGGGGAGGGAGGTGCTAGAGCAGGAGGTGCAGGAGGTGGAGGGGGTGATTGCGAGGGTGTATGAGGAGGTTGGGGTGGAACGGCCGAGGGATGGGAGGGGGGTAGTGCGGAAGTGGTTTAGACCTGGATCGGGGTTCTTTTCCGGGTGGATGAGGGAGTTTGTGAAGGGGCTTGGGTATAGGATTGTGCTTGGGAGTGTGTATCCGCATGATGCGCAGATTGGGTGGGCGGGGGTGAATGCGTGGCATGTGAGCAGTTTGGTTAGGGAGGGGAGTATTGTTGTGATGCATGATCGGAGGAGTTGGACTGTTGAGGGGTTGAGGAGGGTGTTGCCGGTTTTGAGGGATAGGGGGTTTAGGGTTGTTGGGTTGGGGGAGGCGATGGGGATTGTTGATGCTGCTAATAATGCTGGTGGTGGTTCTAGTGATGGGGGGAAGGAGGATGATTGATGGATTGGATTGGATATCAGGTGTACAGGTATCATCAACACTAACATACAGGCGTGTTCCTGACAAAAACACACACACACACACACAAACACGAACAAAGAAATACATGGTATCGAACTACTCGTTTCGCTTCCATTCCTCCACGTTGCGCCGCATCTCTCCCTCCACGTCGTATCCTCGACTCGCGTCTTCCAGCAATTCCTCCTCGCGGTCCCGGTAGCGCTGCTCGGCGTCGCGCCGGCGCAGCGCCACCTGCTTCAGATACATCAGGTCGTTCGACTGTACCGCCTCTGCGAACTTGGCGCGCATGCGCGGGGAGTACAGCTGACAGCTTGCTTCGCGGCACCGAGACGGTCCGTCGCCAGGGAGCAGTCGCATGGACGTCGAGAACTTGCGCGCGATGGGATGTTTGGCCCGGACCAACGGCCACACCACGTCATCGTAGCAGTCCTCGCACACTGTCAGCTCTGGCAGTTGCGGCATGTAGTGCCACGTGCTGAGGATCCGTCGGTCCCGCCGACAGTCCCGCAGCACTACCTTGCGTCGAGCGTACGAGAGGAACTCGGTTACGTCGGGGCGCAGCATGTGTTCCTGGTCGGCGCGATTGGCCGCTATGTCTAGGCAGTCGATGTACCGGACGAACCGCGGGCTGTCTGTCAGAAAGTCACAGGCTCGTTCCTGTTTGGTGGAGCTCCGCTTGAAGGTGTCACGGTGCTGCGGCATCAGGACCCGTAGGTTCCGCACGCAGGCAGAGCACACATTGAACTGCGGGAGGTACATGTTCGTTTCCGGGTCCACAATCCGGTACCAGTGCTGCTCGGTGATGATGCGTCCCGGGCACGGCTTGATGCTGAGGGGTGGCCGCGTGATTTGGTGCAGCAGTTCGAGGTGGTCTAGCTGCTTCTTGAGCGTCTGCATCCACGCCAGTCGGGTCCAGGGCTCACTCATGGAGCAGCGGATTTTCTCTCCACGGGGTCGGGGACTGGCTAGGACGAAGTGGTCGCGGAACTCCGACTTGCGCATTTGCTTCATGCATGACGGGCAAATATTCAAATGGGGTAGTCCCTTGACTGTGTGCCAGTCCTGGTATCCGGCGATGGGAGTCGATCTGGGGCAGGGAGGGAGGAAAAATGGCCGTTTGGGCGATGTTTGACGGACAGCATCCTGCGATGAACTTCGATGGCGAACAGCGTCTTGTGAGGAGCTCCGTCGGCGTGGTAGTGGTGGTGGCTCAGGAATATCTTCGGGAGTCCGTGGGAGCGACGAGGACCTCTGCGGCACGTCATCTAGGAAAGATACGGCCCGCCGGGCTGGCAGCTGAGCGGTTGACTGAGGTTTGTCGCTTGAGATTGATCGGCCTGCTGGCTTAGTGGCCAATCCCGGACGTGCTGGAAGTTGTGGTGCCGGGGCTGCAGCTGAGGAGGACGCCTCATGTTCATCCGCACGGCGGTCAGTAGCTGGCTCCTTGGGAGTCGACGTGGACCTAGGACGGGTCTGCGGAGCGGTGCTCTCCGGCGCCGCAGTGACAGCAGGGGTCATGGATGGCTCCGCGGGAAGTTCAACCGGGACACTGGGTTGATCAGTAGACGGGGGACTAGGCGTCTTCGGCGCATCGCTTGAGCCTCCCTTGGCACGAAGTTCTTGTCTCTGGCGGATTTTCTCTTCCAGCCTTTCTGCCACGGAGAGTCCAGTGGGCGACTTTTTGTCCGTTTGAGGTGCGGCAGGTTTGGTCACAGGTTCAGGCTTGGTCTGGGACTTGACTGTAGCCGAGTCGGACTGGTAGCCGGATTTAGTGGTGAGGGCGTCGGCGGAGCGGCCATGTTTCACACTCCCAAATCGCCTGGGCAACGATGGAGTAGATTTGCTTTGTGTGACGGCAGGGGTGCGTATGTTCGAAGCTCTCGAGGCATCCCGTGAACTCTGGGCTGTATCCCTCTTAGGCGGGCTGTCTCTCTGGGCTCTAGTATCCGCCCTGGGGCGGCCTCGCGTCGTAGAGTCCTGCCTCTGAACAGCTGGCTTCTTGGGTTGGTCCTGGGGTTTCTCTCGATTTGCAAG
This sequence comes from Aspergillus vadensis CBS 113365, assembly GCF_003184925.1. Classification (NCBI taxonomy): domain Eukaryota; kingdom Fungi; phylum Ascomycota; class Eurotiomycetes; order Eurotiales; family Aspergillaceae; genus Aspergillus; species Aspergillus vadensis. The sequence continues at coordinate 545,986 of NW_020292043.1, forward strand.
TGGCGCGGACAACGAGACTGCCTGGTCATCCCCGACAAGGTAGAGCATCGGGTCCTGTTTCTCATCCACCGGGGTTGGCGGCCCTACGTTGTCCTCGGAGCTGCTGTCACGGCTGAAGTCCTCATAGATGACGGTCGTCTCCTCATACGAAGAGTAAGAGAAAACATCCACAAGGACTGGGTATTGGTCGACAGATCCGCGGGAGCAAACACCTTCGAGTCCGGGCATTTCTCCAATTTGGGATAATCCGTGTAATTCGCGGGAGAGGGAAACAACTTCGTCTTCCGCACATGGCGACGGCGGCCAGTGGGTCTTCTTGCGCCAGCGCAAGCTCATCTTGGAGGTAGAATACATTGGTAATAGAAACAGAAGAACAAAGAACTTTTAGCGAAGAAAAGCAAAGCTCCAACGGGAAAGTATCGGTCCTGGGGGCTATCCTGCGGTGGCACGGTGGATCAGAAATACTTTCCGGGCAGTTGGCATCATATATCCGTCAATCATCGGACTCACTCGAGAAGGGTCTCGAAAGGATGAGCAAGAAAAAAATAGCAGACACACACACAAGAGCGTTCGGCAAACAGCAATTGGCACGGGAGTGATCCAGATGGAACAGAGAACAGTCAATCAACTCGCAGATGAGACAGTCAGATGGCCTGGGGGTCCTTTGTGAGCGGCTAGAATTATGTATTAAGCGACGGAGAGGTTAGTTTCTGATGTACACATCCCAGGAATCGGGGGAGTTGCGAAGAGATTTTTCGAGAGGCTATATAAAGTAGACAGACCCCAATGGGAAACCTGGTCGGGCAGCGCCTCTCCGGGGATGGTGGCCCTATCAGGGCCTGGGCTCAGACATTGGGCGTTAACAGGGAACGAATCAATCCCGCTAGCCCTGAAACATGGCGATCGTGGCCAGACGTCAAGCGTTGGGAACGAATGGATCTCCTTTAGCCATGTCAACAAGGAGTCGCTCATGAAACCATCCCATCCCTATGCAGGTGAGGTCAAGTGTGGTCTGTCAGACTGTGGGACAACCTGTGCTGGCAGATCCATTCATTCGCTATCCCCGCTTTCCGTCGACCGACTAGGTGCGCTGACGGGCGAAAGAGATTTTAGTCTGCGGGAAAGGCGCCACTTTCGAGTATTGGCGTGGATGATTGTTGGTCTAGTATACAGTAGGCACAGCACGTCGTGAGCCCGACACGCCTTTTGGCAAAGCCACACAGCCTCCGCTCAAGGGATACCGGGCAACTCGGCACATTGGGCGTCATCAGCTACTGGTGCCACCTTTTGGGATGAGCTGCATGGCCCCTGACCGATGATGCTGGGGAGATCAGTAGCTTCCAATGATATACGATTCACTGTTGGAAGCGACACTGCTATGACATCAGTGGGAAAGACGGTGAAAGAGCAAACGGTGGCAATTTGCATAGCGAGGCGGTGACACAGGGGGGGCTGAGTTGTCTGGCTGAACTGGATAATGCATAATGAAGTTGTCCGCGGAAGGGATGAAGAGGGTGAAGGCCCAATGGATGGAGGATGAAGACAATCCGGAATGCTTCTGGAGAAGCACGAGTATATGTCCCGATCGGGAATTTATGCACGGAGGAATAATGTCGCTATGCAAGAACTGACTCAGCTGTGTACGGCACGGTCCGTCGGCAGGAAGTCGGCATTAGTCAGCTATATTCCCGACGGTTCGGACTTGCAGCCGATGGCGTCACTCCGTCGGATGAAGAGGTGGCCATTCAATGAACTCTGGAATTATTGCGAGAGAGTAGGTAAGAAGTAGCCGAATAGTTGAAACAGCGAATATCAAGGATTGTAGTAGCAAACAGCGACCGAAAGGTCTGCTTCAGATCCCTGTGATACAGTGCGGAGATGCATCGGACATCCTGACCCAATATCCGCAAGCGCAACACAGAATAATGAAGAACTGCGGGGAAGAAGCGCAGAAAATCAAGCTTCAAATGACGGGAATCGACTGCCTCAAGTCGCGGTCCACTTTCGGCAAAACCCAACCAGCAGGACTGTCCAGCTCCGTCAATCGTAGCCGGGAAGAACTTCCACCTCGCCCCGCACCCGACTATCCGGATATACTTAACCCACCTATTGTCCCACCCCTCATCGCGCAACTAGAAATACCCCCGATTATCCAATGCCCCTCCATCGCGTCTTTCCTCGTCTTATCCGATCCTCTATCCCATCCATCACTACAAGAACTACTACCTCAACACTGTCTTCCCCAGCAATTCAACGACTCTCCGCAATCAACTCCCACCTCCACCCCACCATCGCATCCCCCATCCGCACCCTCACCACCATGTCTGTCCCTCAAACCATGAAGGCCGTCCTGGTCGAGAAGCTCGGCGGCCCCGAGGTTCTCGAGTTCAAGTCCAACCACCCCGTCCCCACGCCCAAGGAAGGCCAAGTCCTCGTGAAGAACAACATCTCCGGTATCAACTACATCGACACGTACTTTCGCACAGGCCTCTACCCCTCCGCGAAGCCTGAGATCCTGGGTCGCGAGGGCGCCGGTACCGTCGTCGCATTGGGAGACGGCCCCAACCCCTACAACTTCAAAGTCGGAGATCGGGTCGCCTGGCTCAGCACTGGCGGATATGCCGAGTACACGGCGGTGCCGATGGCCAAGACGATCAAGATCCCCGAGGGAATCACGGACGAGAACCTGATGGCGTCATTCCTCAGTGGATTGACGGTTCTCACGTTGGCGAAGGAGACGTACCCTGTGCAGAAGGATGAGTGGGTGCTGGTGCATGCTGCGGCTGGCGGGGCGGGAACCCTGATGACGCAGGTGCTGAAGGCCATCGGTGCGAAGGTCATCGGAACGGCTGGTGGCCCTGAGAAGTGCCAGCTGGCGAAGAGTCTGGGTGCTGATGTGGTGATCGATTACCGCAGTGAGGAGGGCAAGGACTGGGTGAAGCAGGTGAAGGAGATTACGGGTGGTAAGGGTGTCGATGTAGTTTTTGATTCGGTTGGCAAGGATACTTGGGAGGGAAGCTTGGAGAGCGTTAAGCGCAAGGGTACTATTGTTTGGTTTGGCAATGCTAGTGGTCCGGTGCCGCCTTTGCCTTTGCAGTAAGTTGATTCCTACTATGGTTAATGGTGTGAGGTGCGATGCTGATGGCTTTATAGGAAACTCTCCCCCAAGTGTGTCAAGGTCGCTCGGCCTCAGCTCTTCGGCTACATTGAGACTCGCGAGGAGTTCGAGTTCTACGCCAATGAGCTGTTCTCGCTTCTCCGGTCTAACAAGCTCAAGGCCAAGGTCCACAAGGTTTACCCCTTGGAGGAGGTTGCCCAGGCTCACACCGATCTGGAGGGTAGAAAGACTACCGGCAAGTCGATGCTGAAGCCTTGAGTTGATGCACATGCTATGAATATATGTTCCAATAGAAATCAATTTGTTTCGACTATCTAGAAATGAACATGACTAAGATAAGAATGCGATAACTAGTAGCTGTTAGAAGCCTACGGATTGAGCTGCCGGGACAGGCCTGCTCTAGCGATGCTCACAGAGTAACAGACGAGTCATCCTCTCCATCACTCTCTGCTTTGGCTAAATCTCTTGGCTCCTTCCATCCAAGCATCAAGTCATTCACGAGAGGGGTGTAGTTGGAACCATACGTTCTATACGCATCCTCGAAATAATGGAATCCACAGTTCAGCTCCCATACCGGAGTGACTACCTTCATTCCCGGGTAGCAGTACTGAAGTATATTGTCCTCCATAAAGAACTCATAACTCTTTTCCGGCTGCTGTGCCACTTGCTCCTCCGGGCTGAGGTCGAAATCAGGCATACCTGGATCTCGGTAAGCCCTTGCTAGCAGCTTTCCGACGGGAACAAGATCAGGAGCGTGCGTCTGATAGAACTCGCGGACGTCTTCTCCGGGGGGATGAACAGCGGTAATCTCGAACCCATCAATATCCTCAATACGAGCTGCGCACAGCGTATCATTCTCGGTCAATTCCTGAAATTTGAGGGCATGCCGGTTTTCTCCCGCGCCAGCGAGGGCGAACTTAACGATTTTGCGGGCTGTCTCAGTCGTCAGGCGAGGCGCTTCATCCTTGGAGTTTTTCCACTGATTGCCCTCCACATATGTGTCATGAAGCTCGCCACCGAAAAGCAAGGAGCAACACGAGTTGAAGTCACCAGGGGCTTTGGCCATGAGTTGGTGATTGTTCCACAGCTCCCTTGTAGCTATATCGCACGATGTCCTGGCCTGGTCGATATTATCTTTGTACTCCGGGCACACATCGTGGTAAAGGAGGTAGGAGAGAAAGTTTCGAATGGTGACTGTCGCCAGCTTAATCATATCTTCGGTTTCAGGATTGTAATAGTATGGAAAGAAGGAGGTCCTATTACGAGTCAGTCAAACGTAGTTTCAAGGCGTGTGTGTAGCTCCTACAGAAACCCGCGAACGACTGCATCAAAATCCACGGTAAGATTAGATCTGTCCTTGCCTACACTGGTCATTGCTCGCGCTTGTAGGATCTCTTCGCTGTCCAGTTGCTGGAGGTCACGGCCATCCAAACCACCGAACATCCTCTGACCCACGTTCACCCCGCCATACGCCAAATATTTCAGGAAAACATCTCTTCTGTCCGACTCCAACCGCCGATTTTTTTGATAGCGCAGAAGGGCATCCTCAATTCGGCTTGGACTAGTCAGTATGAGAGCCAAATCCATGAGGTGGCAAGACTTACTGGGTGAGAGGTCGCGAGCTTCACACATATTCCGGTTAGCAGGTGCTAAAAATGGAGATTTGGGGACTTACACATTGTAGAGCTCCTTCTCAGCGCTAAATTCCTTGGGGGTAATGGGCGCGTCGACGTAGTACTCTTCGAAGCCGGTTGGCTTGTTCTGTAGAACTTAGTCTGGCTGCAATTCGTTGCATCATTTAGTGTTCTCACCTTTCCACGCTTGCTCTTGGGGCGCGTCTTGCTCTTCTTCCTCTTCTTCTTGGCCTGGTCAAACTCAATGGGCAACTCCTCGAGTGACTGGGATTTAGGGCTGTTAGGGGCTGAGTCTGGTTTATCTTCCGGTGTTTCTGGTAATTGGTCGGTCTTCTGAGGATCATTGATGGTTTTCGATGCAGCTGGGCGAAAAGGAAGCTCTTTGCCCGTATCTGAAGGATCCTGAGAGTCCGACATCGTGAGTGCAGTAGCAGACCCCTGAGATGAGATGAAGAATAAGGAATCGCCCCTAAGAAGAGGATGAGGGGATGGAGGAAAGCGAGGGAAGTTAAAAGAGAGAGATAAAAGCTGGAGGGGTAACCTGGACGTGTGGGGGTTGGAACTCGGAAGTTGCACGAGGAACACCGTGAAACATTGTTTTGGAGATCTCTAATTTAAATGACAGTAAGTAGATTAGATCTGAGACTTTCTGGATTCACAGCCAATGATGGAAGAATCGAACGTGATAGAAAGCACTGACAGTGAAGCAAGTAAGAGGGATTCACCTGTTAAATGACTGGGACAAAGCCGGTTCCTTCCATGCCAGTATTTATTAGGCTGGTAGATGCCGTTCATACCATGAAGTGATATCGTATCTCAAGAGAAATGGTAAGAGACGCATTGATTGGACTGCTCCAGATCAAGATTATTGTGAAGATTCACGTCTACGGATGAATATTATTGATTCAGCTCGATATATGCCCCATTGACTAGGCACCAAAAGCCAATGCCATTTATGTGACTAAGAATAGTGTAATACCACTACAGTGGGCCACATTAGATCTCTGAGACTTGCTGCTGCCGAGCCTACCATTTAGGCCTTTGCTAAGGTCAGTACTAAGTCATCCTCGAGGCGATTTTGAGGGAAGATGGCGTTACTGAGTGCTGCGATTAGGTTTCTGGGTGAGAACCAAGCGTGGGTGATTAAGTCTTGTAAATCGATCCAGATAAGAAAATACTTGGCCTGGGGCAGCTGTCCATTGTGGTAACTATGAGATGACTCTGCTGCTGATTGTTTAAAAAAGTTATCTGCACAAGGGCCAGGCGAGGGAGATATATTGAAGTATGAGCAGATCCACATGCCAGCATCATGTTGCTGCATGTTGCGAACTTGTACAGAAAGGGGGTTACGATTCGCACTCTGATGGAGCATTGGCGAAGAGAGGATATGAAGGTGCCAGCTACAATGGTGGTATGTCAGGATAACCGGGGTCAATTCTCAGCAAAGGCTTCAGCTGCATGATGCTACTGGACATGATGGGCCTGTTGCTGGAGACCAATTCAGAGACAGTGAAGGTTTCCCATTACTAGGGAATCCCTGCTGCAAGCTAAGCCATCCAGCCTCATGCCAATTCCAATGGAGCCAGCGCGTGGAGCAGATGCCCGCGTCGGTAACTCCGAGGGACGTAATCTATTGCATCAACTGACTCGCGCATACCATGATTCCGAGTGTCTGAGCCCAGCCCTGCGAACCAGATGCTGGAGCAAACAGGGGTCAATGACAAGGCTGCCATTAAGGCAGCCCGACAGCTTATTTAGCGAGGTGCAGATGTTGATTGGCGCAGTTCCCAAGGTAGTACCCCTTTGCACGAGGCTATGCGAGGGGTAGTACGCACTGGGAGGATGAGTCTACAGGTCATGCCGAGGCCATACACGCCAAACATCTGCCGCAAGCCCCTGGTGCTTTTATAGGAAAGTCGGAAGAGGCGGGAGTCTCAATGAATCAGAACAGTCTAGCAGGAGAGATCCCAGCGCAGGTCCGGAGTTGAGGAAAGTTGTGAGAAGTTGCAGGAGGAGATGAAAGCGCAACAGTGTGCAATGAGAGGGCCAGAGAGAAGGAGGAGAAACGATGACTTGAACATACAGCCTTGTCCGTGTAACTGGCTCTAATAAACTCAGTGCCAGTCGAAGTTCCTGGGCGTATGGATGACATATCACTTTCGTTCATAGACTCCTATCGTGATGCAACATGCAGATAACTCACCAGCACCATGAAATAGAATTAGTCAAGGATAAGTGAGTGAATTAGACCATGACTCTCTATGGCACCATATTCAAGTAGGCTGAAATCTGGCACCAGTATAAGCTGACGTGCTGGTTATTGGTAATATTCTCAGCAAAGCGCGGGTGAAACCCAGTGGAACGATGAAGTATAGAGAAGAACTTCCAGCGAATGATCGCCGGCATGCGGCATCGTAGCGCCTGATATTATACTTCCTCTGGGCTGCACTCGAGCCTTCTCGGATGATTACATTTCTAATACCGACCATTCCTTTGAGTTCATCTCGGGGATCCCTGGGCGGTGCAGGTTTGCTCGGGCCGCCTTGTGTTGCCTTTGGGGAAAAAGGTCAGTCCATCGTCCAGCGCAAGAAGAGCGGATGCTTGCATGATTCTCCGCGGTTGCACGTCACTTCAGCTCGGAACAAAACCAGCAACTTCCACCACTTCTTTTCACTCACCACCACCTCCTGTGGCTTGTCCCTCCTTTCTTCTGCCAACCCTTTGTTTGCCCTGTCGACCTATTACTCTCTCCTTTGTTTGATTGCCTCCTTTCCCTCCTTTTACCCTTCTCCGGCATTTGCCTAAATATATATACCATATACATCTTTTTTTTTTTTTTCCTTTCTTCCCTTACCCGACTCGTCCTGCGCCCTTCCGCATCGCTTGCAAATCTCATTGCCTGTGACTCAACTCATGCGGAATGCCGTCTAGAATCCAACGGTCTCTGTTGGACAGTGAATAATCCCTTAGTTCTTCGGACACCCAATATGTCTTCGTCGCGGTCGGACAGCCTGAAAACCCAGAAACTGGACACCGACAGCTTTGTCGCTTTTGACCATGCCGCCGCTGGCCAGTAAGTTCTGCCTCTCCGCCCTTGCCGCAAAGATACGAGATGCTTCATGGCCAGCACTCCTACTTTCTCCCCCTCCCCAAGCAATGTTCGTCTGCTCTGCATACGAGTCGGTACAGGTCACTGACGTCGTGATAATAATATAGCGACGGTGTCCAATGCACTTTGTCCGGCTCCTTTATCGCAAAGCCCTGCACCCCCGAAGAAGTCGCGTTTTACGAGTCTAGCGCCCTCCACCCGGAATTCAGAGAGTTTATCCCTACATACATAGGGACTTTGACCTCCGCCGACCAGCAGCAGTTCTCCGCCATCGAAGCTGCTCAGCAGTCCGGTGCGATTGTTCTCCCCGGATCAGACTACTCCTCGACATCGGGCACGCCGAGCGCGACCGCACCAGCACAGCTCAGCGCGGCAACCTCGGGATCGGCGAGTACCGCGCAGGATCTACCATGGGTTCCTTCGAACGGGAAGAAGCTGGAGACAGGAATATCTATTGTGCTGGAAAACGTGGCTTCGGGGTTTAAGCGGCCGAATGTTTTAGACGTGAAGCTGGGCGCAAGGCTATGGGCTGATGATGCGCCGCCTCAGAAGCGGGCGAAATTAGATGCTGTATCCCAGGAGACAACAAGCTCGAAGCTGGGGTTTCGGATTGCGGGGATGAAGGTCTGGACGGGCGTGAGTGGAGAAAGCGACGAAGGAAGTAAAACCGATCCCTATGCTACGAAATACGAGGGTTCCGAAGGGGCGCGGGGCGAGGTTATCGAGAAAGACGGATATAAGCGCTACGATAAGTGGTATGGGCGGGCTCTCACAGAGGACACTATTATAGAAGGGTTTCAAAAATTCCTCGCTGGTGCCAAAGCTGGGGCCGTTGACCGCTCCCAGTTGGTCGCCCAGAGATTGGCGGACGAACTGAAAAAGGTACAGCATGTGCTGGAGGCGGAGGAAAGCCGGATGTATTCTTCAAGTGTGTTGATTGTATATGAGGGAGATCCAGAAGCGATGGAACATGCGCTTGTGGAGGAACAAAAGCCCCGGCCTGAACGGGGTGAGTCCGAGGACGAAGACGAAGACGAGGAAGAGGAGAACATGGAATTCCACATCCAGCAGGGCGGGTCAATCCAGGTGGTTGATATACCGGTCGGTCAGGGAACCAAATCTCACCAGGCCATAAATATTAACATCGACCCCGAAATGGCCGAGCTGGCCGATCTGGGAGACCTGGGGGATCTAGAAGATGATGAGGAAGAGGATCCCCCAAAGGTGCATGACCTTCGTCTGATCGATTTTGCCCACGCCAGTTGGACACCAGGTCAGGGGCCGGACGAGAATGTGCTCAAAGGAATACGGAACTTGATCAAAATCCTGTCCGGACTTGCCGTCGAGTAAGTGTACGATATGCAGGCCAAGGCATCGAAACTCGCAGGCGATATAGATGCTATATGAAACAATTTGGTGTTAGCGAATATACAAATGTACATCAATTCTTTGATACCGAATACTGTTGAAGCATATTTAAACTCATATGTTACAGGATAGGAGATGTTCACATGAATGTGTGCTGTGCACATGGCTCGCAGGCTTAGGTTAATAATGCCAAAGTGGGGAGCCTTAAACATCAACCCAAGCATGTTAGCTCAGGGGAAGAGCGCCGGGCTCATAACCCGGAGGTCCCTGGATCGAAACCAGGACATGCTATCTGATTTCTTTTTTCTTTTTGTAGCTGCTCTTTTACCATTACAGCCGAACAACAATCAAGCTGTCCGTACAGACTTATTATTCATCTCTTGTAATCTATTACGGTCTGCTCCTTGACAAGGCTATATGCCATCCCCTCGAAGATATAGCCTGACTCTGTTGGTCCTCTCCTTAAACCGTGGGAACTATATGGTAGCAGGATAACCTACATCCTGACTATGGGAAATATCACTTTAAAAACAGAGCATTATAGGGCAATACTGCAGCGCGATAAAGTATATATCGAGCTAGAGAGTGTTCTACGTGGTATACTTCTGCAGGGTGGTATACATCCTATGTTCTACTATTCCAAGTAGCAGACTGCGAAGATCCCACAAGGTGCCAGAAAACAGCGACCTACAGACCGTCGCTAGAACAAGATAAACAATGCAAACCGCCCGGCTAATAGCCAAGTCAAGAGGCAATCATACTGTTCATCATTGAATCCTCTCACGAGTCTTCTCAGCGACACTGGGCGAATGAACGGCTGGGCTTGCATGATGGAGTGGAATCATGGCTAATATGAAAATCTCTATACGGTGCTCAGGAAGAGAGACTGTAGCAGAACAATCCTTCAAGTGTTAACTCAAAATGAGGCTGTCTTGGTAAGGAGTTGCTACTTGTGCAAAGTGATCTATACGAGGTCTCCACAGATTTACGATAGCACATGCCTACATCACTTGCCGGTATCATGATGAGCTGGCAAGCTCGATGAGAGGACAACCTGATCATGTGGAATGTCAGAACCATGGAATATATCCCAATAGAGGAATATTCTGCTTCTACCTTATCTATGCATTCAATAGCGAGTAACTACCCTTTCTCCCCACAGGATATGTACGGAACCCACCAACAATACATAATTTCATCATACCTCATGCAACACCAAACCATGAATAAAAAATCACAGTCCCCCATAGTAACCACAAACAGCAAACCCGGAATATATGTTGAAGGTGGGAAAAACACCTCCGTTTGTAGCCGGACGTCTGATATCACGTGAAGCGCCGCCGCACATTGAAATCTAGGAGCAATCACACATTCATCCATCCATATACTATTGAGTCATAATCTTAACAACATAGCTCCTTTCAATCAACCCAGCATGTTAGCTCAGGGGAAGAGCGCCGGGCTCATAACCCGGAGGTCCCTGGATCGAAACCAGGACATGCTAACTAAATGATTCATTTTTTTTTCTTTTTGTCTCATGCAGAGTGGATTCGCGATGTCATGTATGGAGTAGATATGGATACTACCGCATTTCGCTCTTTTTACTCACTCGCCAATTCGGCAGTTTTATTTTGGTATGAGATAGACCTGCTTCTTTAGAAGTTCAATAAATTCAAACATGTACTTAAATAACAAAAATCACCATAACCACGAAGAATCAGTTCTTCTACAAATGTAAATAAAATCGTAGACCATGAACCAGTCCTACACCAAAGAAAATCTTACATAATCCATCCGCCCTCCGCTCCATCTCAAACCCATCCCAATCATCTATCGCAAACCCGCCGGTCCGCATCAGCCAAAAGCCAACAGCACAAAAAACCAAAATGTTTCCCACGCGAGCTCTCTTCTCTCGCTCGGTCTGGAAGGGTGAGTCTATTCATTATTACTCTATTCATATTCCAGGGAGAAATTGAAACCCATCTAACAACGCATACCTACAGGCCCGAACATCGTCCCGTACGTCGTCGCATTTATTTCCCTTCCCTACCTTTCACTTACACGAAACCCCATTACAATACCACCGCTGATCAACTACATCTCGCCACTTTGACATATTTTACACCGAATTTGATATACACCTATATACTAATGAATGCTATGAATTGAATAGTCTCCCTCTCCCCCGCAAACTCCCCGCTCCGCCAGGAACACCTCCGATCAAGACGCAGAAGCGCGGCGCCACGATCTTGCCTAACTTCGTGGGATTGAAGTTCCAGGTTCACAATGGGAAGATTTATCAGGATGTTGTGATTACGGAGGAGATGGTTGGGAGGAAGTTGGGGGAGTTTGTTGCGTGAGTTTTCTCTTTTTTTTTTCTTTCCCTTTTTCTTTGCTCTTCCTATCTCTTTCTCTCCTGGGGAGGTTGGGGTGGAATATTGAAGATTGGGGAGGTTGGAAGACTTTGGTGCCAAAAGGAGGAGTGGGAGGTACTGGGGGGAAGAGATATTCGATTGGCGTGTGATGACGATGATAAAGGAATTACTGCTAACTGGATGGTTTCTATAGGACTCGGAAGAGATTCACGTACAAGCAGTCGAAGAACAAATGATTGCTTTTCGGGTTGTGTGTGGTTGTCTCGCTATGTGGCTATTCTGCTGTGTGCTCTGCTTGGGAATCTTACTGGGTCCTCTGTGATATGGGGAAAGGTAGATTGTCAGCTCAAGAGGGATAGCAGACAGGCAGACGGACAGAAAGGTGGTGATTTCATATTGCATGGCTAGGTTCTTTTCTTATTATCTCGGGCGTTATATCCAGATCTTTACTGCTTATTCTTCCACCAATGTATATCTACGTGTTGCATGTAAACTACTACTAGACGGACCATAAAAATTCTAACAGGTCAATGGACTTTTCAACACAGAACATCAAGTCACTTCTATTATTGTCTCAGTTATTGTCTTCTTTCTTTTTGTTGGTTGCCGCCCTTCCTACCATATCATATCATATCTCGATAACTCCGCCCTAAACGCCTTTTGTATATTTCAAACTCGGCCCACATGCAGGATATCGTTCGGCCGTTGCCCAGTATTTTACGCCAGCAAGCAAAAGTGAAAGAAAAAAGGTAAAGTAAAACAGCACATCCCACCCCATCCCGTCCCCGATCTACCCATATCCCCATGCCCATGCCCATGCCCATGAACATCCCGCATGTTTGCAACAAACAAAACCCCCCAAAGCATTCCCAAGGTGGAAAAAGAAGGGGATGAAGAGATAATCACCGATAAAACTCCCCCCTCTTGACACTAACCCCATACTCCGACACCGCCATACCCAAATCCTCCATCGTAAGCACTGTCCGGCCCTGTCCGGAACCTCCCGACCCACCACCACCGAACCCGGGTCTCTGGATTCCCAAGTGCGTGCCCGCTTTGCCCTTTCCTGCATCGCCGCCTGATACGCCTGTCGCGGCACCAGCGGACCCCACACCCGCAGCGCCGGCGGGCATGTTCAACCCCGAGGCGGCGTTCAAACTGCCCATGGGGTTGCTAGCGGAGGAGCTGTTGGAAGCGCGAATGCGCGCGTACTGATACGAGTCGGCGGCAATATCGGCGATGAATTTTTGGGTTGCAAGAGCGAGGAGGCGGGCGAGGTGTGGTGGTGTTTGATTGGGGCCGTTGCCCGGAGGTGGAAGACCGGCGAGAGTGAGGTAGTGGGCCGTTACAGCGTCGGGGATCTAAAGATACTCGTCTTAGTAAGATATAGGACAGAATTACGAGGTGGAAGTAAACGAGGGTGGTAGTGGAGAGAAAAAAGTGACATAGGAGGGGAATCCAGGTGGAAAGGCAAGGAATCTTACAATCGGCGCATATTCATCCATCTTGCCCATGAACTCCCGCAAGCTGGTTTCTTTCTTGGCAGGCGCTGCGGCGGCCGCCAGAGCGTCCACGGAGGTGGGCGCGGGGATGGAGTTTTCGGCCGCGGCGGCGGCGTCATTGCCTGCGGGATTCTGGTTCGGCATGTTGGCGGCGTTGTTTGCGTTTAGGTCGATGTCTTGTTCGATAGATGCATCCAGGTTGTTGTCACCGGTATCTGGTTCTTGTTTGGGGACGACAGTCGCGGAGGAATCTTGCGATGCTGCGGGAGCTGGAGCTGGAGCCGGGGCGGAAGTAGGAGCAGCAGCAGCTGGAGGGGGAGGTTGCGAAGCCGATGAGTCGGCCATGGTGGTAGTGTTAATAGTGAATGAAGGTGAGTGGTGGTAATGGGTGGTTGGTGGCTGGCGAGCAAGGGAGGGCCGGCCAGAACTAGTCCAATAGTGAATGAAGAAGCGCGTCGGCGGTCAGACAATGAGCCGGGATGGCGGTGGTGCGCTGGTTCTGAGTTACCAGCACAAGGCAATAAGCTGCAGGGGGGTTGTGTGGGAGGAAGACGAAGAATGAATGGGACTTGGAAAGATGGATGGGATGGCGGAGAGTCGACTGGCCGGGTCGCGCTGCCGGAGCGGAGAGCCATTCGTCTCTTCAGCTCTTGTCCGCGGTCGGCCCGATTCTGCTGCTATAGTGCATCTATCTAGCTACGTCTACAGCATTTCCATGCTTGATATTGGCCGAATAGTCCATTCAAATCATAAAGTACAGTCTTGCATTAAGTCCCTAATGCTGCCTCGCAATTACGAAAAATGAACAATGTTGGTACACAGCCCCAACTCTACATGGCCATTCGTCTCCCCAGCAAGCAAAGCACCCTCGAGACCCCCAATCAACTCCCCCGGACAGTCACATCGGTAATCAATATAATCGCTAGAATAGATGTCGCAAAAGAAAACATAGAACACATTTTGATACATGTGGAGAAAGAGCAAAGAAGAATGAGATGGGCATTAAGCGAAAGCATAGACAGAAGCCATGACGGACGCTTTATTGTCCAAGATGCATATTGGGATCAACATGGTCTTGATGGTGGGTATGATGCGGGTGATGCTGGTGATGGTGATGGTGGTGGTGATGCTGCCCAAAGGCTTCACCATGCACCTCCTGTCCCAGCGTCTGCATCAGATTCTGCTCGGCTGTCTGGTCAAACGCCGCATGCGCTCCAGCATCTGGTGGCAGTGGCGATGCCGACATATCGTGGCCGTGTGTCATTCCAACCGGCTGCGCATGTGCACCGGCAAGCGCCATCATGCCCTTGATGCCTTCAACATGTGCCTTGTCCTCTTCTCCCTGCTTCTTCTGCCGTTCGCGGGCCTCGCGTTTAGCTGCCTGCGCGGGGGCACGCGTCTTTAGCTCTCCTGTCACAAACTTCAAGTAATACGGCACTTCAATGCCACTCTTGAGGAAGAACAGCTTCAAGTTCCGCGCCTTGTCCTTTAGTTGAACCTGGTTGCGGTCCTTAAGCGCTTCGCTGATAGTGCCTCCTGGGCCAAACATGGCAAGAATCTGACTCCAGTGCGGGCCCTTGACCCGGTCCAGCCCGGCCATCAATGCGTTCTCTTCCTCCGTCGTCCACGGCCGACGCTGGCTGGGCAACCCAGACTTGCGACTGCTAGGCGACGACTTGGCAGATGCCGCCATGCGCGCGCGCTCGTAGAGTACTTGAGTCGGCTGCGACTGCGAGTAGTGTGGTATCCCCGGCATATAGCCATGGTTGGCTGCGGCTGAATTGGGTCGCGGAATCGAAGCAGGCGTCACATGGTTGTATTGCTGGAAGTTGGCCTGCAGGGGGCTTTGCTGGAAAGTTAATTGACCGGGCGGTTGCTGGTAACCGGACGGAGCGGGACTATGATGATACGGCTGCTGGTGAGTCTGCTGATGCTGCATCTGACCCGTGGGCTGGGCAGCAGAATAGCCATGCAGAATCTGGCCCCCCTGCTGCGGCGCATGCTGAGGAGGTTGCTGCTGGAGTTGCTGGGGTTGATGCATCTGATGCTGTTGTTGGTGCTGCTGTGGTTGCTGCTGCGACGGTTGCTGTTGCTGGTTCTGTTGGGCCTGTTGCTGCTGGGAGCGTCTCAAGCCGTGGCCTTGCAATGCAATTTGCGCCGCACGAGCCGCACGCGCAACCAAGTCGCCGTGCATGTTTCTATCAACGGGAACATCAGGTGGCTGGGTCGAGACGGGGAACTGGCCCTGCAAAGGAGCATTGGACGGCTGTGAGTCTCCATCGGACGAGGATGGTTGTCGACCCTTAGCGGTCTTTTTCGTCTGGCTCATCGTTAGTACGAGCACGTGCAAAGATGAATGATGGGAATTCAGACCTGTTGGTTGCTGATGGTATCAAAGTTCTTGGTGATGTAGGAGCTCAAGTCCCGAAGAAAATCCTCCCAATGGTACTTGTCCGGCAAGGCCTTCATGGCTTCCTCGTTGTTGACGTCGCTCAGCAGAATGTCACGGCGCGAACCGGCCCGCTTGACAAAGTCCGCTTCACTTGGAGCCAGCTGACGAGTCCCTGGACGCCGATCGAGCAGCTGTTGCTCCAACTCATCGGGAAACAGGTCGTAAAGCAGCTCGGTTCGGGTTCTTTCCGAATTGTTCATCGATGCGATGAACGCCTGGGTCTTAAGTTCCAAGAACAAGGCACCCTGCACCTTGAGTAGACGGCCACCTTCGGGAACAAACACATCGAGGAAGTTATCGTTGAGTTCCGAAAACCCGATCTCCTGCGTGCCAAAAATACTGGAAACAAAGGATGCTAGATTGGCTTTGCGAATAATATCGATCTGGGAGGATTCGGTGAGCTCCAGCTCTGTAGGCGAAAGGAAGGACTTTTTGCTCGAGTAGACTTTTTTCGTATGATCGAACAGCGACCGCATGGTCGCATAGGCTTGGCCACTCTCAGTCTCGGGTTCGGAGACGAAGGAAGTGATTTCCTGATACGAGGACTTGGCTAGCAGCGACAGAATCTGGGTTGACTGGAGACATCGCGGGTTAGAATCCTGTAAGCAAAGTCACGCGAAGTAAGTCGCGACTTACCAAATTGTCAAGAATGGGCAGACTCTGAATCTTCAGGTGTGAGTTGGCTTTGACAAACACCATGCCCTTCGGAGGTGACGCGCTGGACGTCTCCGCCAGTTGCTGCTGGCCTAACACACATTGTTCCTCCACCCGTTCTGCGTGATTCATGATACTTGAAATCACAGTAGCCATGTCCGAATCAATATCAGCACTGCTTTCTGGTTGTGGCACCGCGCTTTCTGCAGATCCTTCGATGGGAGCGGGCGTGTCTAGAGGACGGTCCACGGGATGGTCCACGGGGTCGACAACACCAGAACCTAGTGCAGATGCCAATTCTTCTTCAATCTGATTTCCCGGTACTTGATCTGCAGTTAAGGTGGTCGGTGGAGGTGGTAGTGAAAGGTCAGCTGGCTCGGATTCGAGACGGCGTTTCTTAGAAGCTGGCGGCGAGAGGGAACCGTCATCTTCCTCGAGAGGGTGAGACATTTTGGGGGAAACTGCCGTAAATTCACGTCAACCCTGTGAATGGAAACAAACAGGGCATACAGAAAGTCTTCATCACTGCAGAGGACTGGCCCCAGGGTGTTTGATTTGAAGACAATCTACCCAGGGAGCTGCCGGGGCCAGCGGGAGCAGAGACTCCTTCAAACGGCGCGCAGGAGAACTCACCATGAGCGGCGGAATCGGTCACGGAGGGAACAGGCAACTCAGATGAGGCCGCCTCGTCGAGAGACGGGTCTGTACCTCTCGTGTCGACCATGATAGGAACAATTCCTGATGGAAGGGATAGGCGTTGACTTCCAAGAGCAGAAATGAGGGCTTAGGGGTAGGGCGCAGGCGTAGGGCTTTTGGGAAGTGTTAGATTGAGAATCGCCCCCTCAGATTTTTCCTACTTTTTCCCTCTCCGCCCGGTCGGTCGGGGAACTCGGCTGGGGGTGTGGATTCTAGTTCCATTATTTCCTGGAGATACTTACGATATAGATAGTATACTAGCTGGATTTAATATTCTGTATTATTTTCGAAATCTATTTATTTTTTCCCTTTATTTTATTATATTTGAGGACAACATATCCAGATCTATTTGTTTGGTCATTGCCAGGTTCTGTTGTAGTACTTCTGTTGTGTTTCCCCGACCGTCTTCCCTGCCTTTCCTCTTTCGGAAACCCATTCTCTTGCCTGCCTGGGTGCCTGATCCTCCACTCCTCTCTCTCTATACTCAAGATTCTGCTGTTACTTCTTCTCTTCTTCCACCACTCTCTGGTTCACTCCCCATCTTGCGTCCGGAATAGGCTTCACTTCTTGACTATAAAGTCCTCCCTAGTGTATCATTTGATCACTATTTAAACCCTCAGTGGTAACATTCATCCAAGGTTACTTCCGTCCAATGCTACTCTATCCATGCGTCATAGACTACCTCCTATCTCTTTCTAGACCTCTACTGTTAACCATTGCAACACACTGACGTGCTCTAGCTGCGTTTTCAGGATGATTGGCGAGTGGCACAATGGCATATGCAGAACAAACTCATCCCTGAGGATGCCAACAAGTGACACTAGATAGACGCGTCTATCACTATAGCTATGTCGAGAGCACGTCCTCCTTCAAGGGTCTAAGTTAACCTATCTCTATAGCATCTATAGGCATGATTATGGATGCAGACACAGGACTGGTGTGTTTCGAGCAGCTCAGCCCTGAGTGTCGGATGGACAATAGCAATTCCCATGGTTCTTGGATGTAGGCAAGATTATTGCGCTGTTACGTCCGTGGTCTGTACCAGACGTTAACCAACCATTGGATGAG
This sequence comes from Aspergillus vadensis CBS 113365, assembly GCF_003184925.1. Classification (NCBI taxonomy): domain Eukaryota; kingdom Fungi; phylum Ascomycota; class Eurotiomycetes; order Eurotiales; family Aspergillaceae; genus Aspergillus; species Aspergillus vadensis. Next base: position 563,962 of record NW_020292043.1, read on the forward strand.
TCCAGACACGGACCGGTCCTTGAGTTTGACACCTCTAGAACCCTCCTCGCCCTATATTCCATGAACACTCCCCGCAGGTTCAACATTTTCTATTTGACCCGGTTCCGTAGGATGCAACTACCGGTGCTGCTAATGCTTTTTATCTGGGGCCCTCCCACTGTTGGATGATCGACACTCATTCGTGTATACATGATTGTGCTGGGTAGTCTTCACCCATAGTGTCGACTGAACATCTTCACTTTTCATGAGAGGCCGACTTTAAGGATCCCCACAATGCTCTCTACGCGCCAGTTTGTCGCCCTTGCGGCAATCCTGCAGGCAGCTACTCAGGCTTCAGCTCAGGACCTGAAAGAACAAGTTTGGGCGGTATTCGCTTACACTCTATACGGAGACCGTGTCCCGACAGCCCTGCCTCGCCCCAATATTTTGACACCATATGGTGCCAACACACTGTATGAAGCTGGGTCCGCTTTCCGAGATCGATATGTTGCAATCCATTCGACCGATGTCAGTCCGAGTACGAGAATCGAGAGCATCTCTACATATGCCCTCGAAGATGAAGATCTTAATATTCTGTCTACCACCGACCCATCGGTCATTGCGTCCGCGCAGGCTTTCATGCAGGGGCTATACCCACCTCTCAACGATACTTACGACGTGCAATATCCTGACCCGTCGTATCTCATGGCCAATGGCAGCTTTGCGACTGCCCCTATGGGTGGCTACCAATATCCGCCCATTGTCACCGTGAGCTCGGACGACCCTCAGTCGGTCGTGGTGGCAGGCCAAGATAATTGCTTCCTGCATCAGATCGCCAATGCTGACTACCAGGCTAGCACGGAGGCTCAGCAAATGATACAGGAGTCTGACGCGCTCTACAACCGTCTCTATATCCAGGCCCTGTCGGGCGATTTTGACCGCTCTTCAGTCAACTATGCGAACTCCATTGCGGTCTCCGAATTCCTAGAATACCAGCTCTTGCACAACGAGACATTGTTGCACAGCGTCAGCCAAGAGGATATAAGGCTCGCGCGCTGGTATGCCGACCAATATACTTTTGCAACAAACGGCAACTCGGATACATCATTGTCAAGCCCCATCGATAGCAGTGCCATTCGCACAATTGCAGGCCAGACACTAGCCGGGAATATCTTGGATGCATTCGACACCAATGTTCTTTACCGGGGTACCAGTGGGAAACTGACATTCGTCTTCGGAGGCTACGAGCCTGCTGTCGCTCTTACTTCTCTCGTGCAACTTGCATCCCCGGCAAATGGAAAATTCTATGGAAGACCTGCGCTCGGGGCCTCGCTCACCTTTGAGCTCTTCAGTCTGGAAAATCAATCATTTCCAACCTATCCTGATCCATCTCAGCTTTATGTGCGGTTCCTCCTGCGCAATGGAACAACTTCACCGGAATTCCAATCCTACCCGCTTTTCGGTCACAGCCCCAGCAGCATCGAGGTTCCCTATAGCGAGTTCAAGGCCGAGATGCAGGCCTTTGCGCTAAATTCGACGCAGGAGTGGTGCCTCCAGTGTGATTCGACCTCGTCAGCTGTATTCTGTCCGGGTGTCCTGGATGATGAAGACGATGGCCCGAGTAGTAGCGCAGCCTCTTCCTCCGGACGCAAAGGAATTAGCCCCGCCGTTGGAGGAGTCATCGGTGCGGTTGTGACTCTAGTTGTCGTTGGATTGATTGCTGCTGCCGGGTTCCTGCTGCTTGGGGTTCGAGTACAGCGTGGACGCAGGCCGAGCTTGGAGGAGATTAAAGGAGGTATTGATTTGGGAAGTGATTCGAACCTGGCCCTGCGGGAACATGCTGCGCCGCCAGCAAAGACGGCGAGGCCTTGAGTCTGGATCTACGGGTAGGCTGATGACCTTGATACCATGGAAAGCAAGATGAGTATAATAATTAAACAGCGGTCTTATGTAATTTTTAGTATTAAGAATCAAGTTACTTGAGTTCAATACAAAAAGCTATATTCCATATTGGGAGAAATCCATTCTACGTCTAGTCGCAATTGCCCCGGGGAACAGATGGGGTGACACAGACGAGTCAATACAAGTTGATCCAGCTTTATAAAGAAGGTTATATTGCACAGAATTAAACATGTATGTGGAAGACACCCTTCGGGAGCACGATGTAGGGGTGGGTATCTAGCGTAGACATGAGGAAACATGAGGGAACATAAGATGTACATAACAGTGGGGATTTTAGACCAACTTTAGACGGAAATCATATCAATGATATGAGAAGCTCGCATGACGCCAGGATATATTGGACAAGAAGACAGACGAGAGAAGAGCAAGAGGACAAGGGTGACTACCACCCTCGATCCTTGATGGTAGCGATAAATTTGGCCCGGAGGTACCCAGAGGGCTCCAGCACCCTTTTAAGCACGGGAAGCCACCAATCCTCTATAGATTCATGAATGACCGTTGCCAATGCATACTCCATGTATTCAGGAAAAAATCCACTGTACCCCCAATCGACGATCCCGGTGAGCTGGCCATCTTGAACCATAATATTCCGCGCAGACAGATCACCATGTGTCAAAACGAACTTTGAAGGCCTCTTCTTCCTCATCTTAGGCAAGTATCGCTTCCAGAATGCCTGTTGGTAGGGAAACTTAACTCTGGCAAAGCACCACTCATCAAATTCCTCTTCTGAGGCAAAGGGGCCCATGTCATTATTGTGCAGGCGGTCGAAGAAATTATATGTCGTGACATTGCCGATACGGCCAATATACGGCTGGATGTGTTTCCGCATCTCTTGTACCTTGAAAAGGTGAGCACACAAATTGCTAAACCAGGCGATGTAGATTATAAAGCCTACCTGCTGCTTGAGTTGGAGTTCAATGTTCCTCTTTTGAGACTTGGTTAAGGTGTGCCAGACTTTATCAAGGGAATCGCCAGGCACTCGGTCAGTCACTGTGGCTATAACACCCCTCTTCACGTAATAGCAACCGCGTACCCGAGGTGTGAGGATCCCTTTTTCATGGGCATACTGCATCATTTCAGCTTCCGACCGCCTGTAGTCTTCCTTCCGGTTCACTTTCACAGCGACCAAGTTACCGCTTGTGGTTCGGGATTCCACCACGCGATTCCCCATATACTCGTAGAGGTCTGTGCCTTGTATGATGCTCCGATATTCCTTCAGCTGCTTAGCGAGACGGGCCTCAATCTCCTCTACCTCTGACATGTTGTAGGTGATGGCAAAGCCGCGAGGGTCAATATGACTGAGGGAAGGAAGGATGTGAAGTCGCGAACTACTGTTGGGCGTCCTCAAATGAGCCGCCCGCGCGCGCCATGGCGCGACCACCGCAGCGGGAGGTCTTCTTAGCACAGTGCTTCGTTATTTCGTACGTGCGCCATAGTTAGTTCTATCTGTCTCATCCTGTTACGTATACTCTGTCTTCGAGGGCAGACATGGTGTGTGGGTGAATAGGTTCCTGCCCACTCCCGAGCTGGCTGAAATTGGTGGGGAATAGAAATGGGCTGGACCCGTTTCGCCAGCGGATGTCCCCCGCTTATCTACTCCAGTACAGTAAACCCCGGATATAAGCTATCAATTACTCTAGTAATAGTACTTTTGTGTGGAAGGAGAGTCAAAATATAGTAACTACCTAATGCGGAAGTTTCCAAAAATTCAATATATAAATCAATTTAGACTAGTACTAATAGAGATGTTATAAATAGAGGATTCCCATCTACTTCTCTCGTCTTAGGTGTTAGGATTCAGTCTAGTGCGCTTTGGACTGTGAATCCTCCAAATGACACCGCTAGGCTATCCAGTGAGAGATTAGAACTCCGAGTCAAGAGTCCCAGGATGGTCACTTCTTATAAGCTGACTTTCACTACTACGGGTGGATGTGAAGTCGGATCCTCACATAGGGCTCTCTTTAGATTGAATGACAAGAACGGTATATAAACAGAGACATTGCTGTGGCAAGTACTAACTAGCACAGAATGTTCTCCATCCATCGTCTAACATTATTATCATTGGACTCGGAATGTCGAGTCTTTCTAGCATTAGGTAAGCTTCTATACCAGAAGACTGGCCATTGCCACTGCATATTATATCCTGGGGACATGGGAGTCTCTCCGCACTGGGCTATCTTTCTGCCTTACTTATCAAATGGGTGCAACAAAAGGGATCCACTATCACATCGGCTATGAAGAGCGCAGAAGCTGCATTGCGTGTACCACATCTTCTAGGTTATCCAAAGAACCTTCATCAGAGCTCCCCAAACTAGACCCACCATATCGTTCACAGTACTTGACGACGCTTTCGCTACTTTTGCACAAGTTGAGGATGCAGTGAACAAAGTGTACGAGCATTACAAGATATATAACATTTTCACTCGAAACTGTCAGCTTTTCGCGCTGGATGCATTCCTGCGATTGCATCAACTCTACCCGACTTCTGTACCGGCCGGTGCCATTCGAGACATAGGTCGCCGTGGAACTATATCCACCTTTCTTGCGCTCAGAATACGAGGAACTCCAGTGGTTTATTCCATGTCGGAAGACCGACTCGGCAATCCTAACCGCTATGAGATCGACTAGCGCAAGAAGACCTACGTGCCAGTAGAGGACGGCCTGCCAACCGTTCGCACTGATGACAATACTACCCTCACTGGTCCGGCCACTCGTTCAACTTATCCCTGAAGCCCTGACGCTGGCCCCCCTCCTCATTCCACTGAAAGGACCGACACTGGCTTTTCCACACGTCCTCTTGCTCCGCAGCCTGACACTTAACGTCAGCCTCCAAGACCGTGGACTCGTGCAAGACCGGAAAACTACATACCTTTGTCGTAATTCGCTCGGTCCGCTACTCGAGTTGCTAGACAGCTAGTTGAGAAACATCTGAGTGAGTTTATGCTAAGTACTCATTCAGTGTATCTTGCTACGTTGTCGCTATACTTGGGGTTCAGTTGCGTTGTTCACTTTTACATCCTTGGTTTCCTGTCTATTTCAGTGCACTATACCTTGGTTCTTCCGTCTCCGCTGCATTATTTCGCATATTTTGCTTTGAAAATTTTATCTCATGTCTCTCTATTTGTCTGATATCTTCTAGCTATCTCAATTAATCAAAGTGCATCTCTTTCCTTTCAGATATCTCCATTCATTTCCTATGGATATTCCAAGTGCTTTCCTGACCAGTTCTTTGGATTTGTTCCGGAGCTTCTCGGAGACCCTGTATAAGTAATCATCGTAAGCATCTGATGCATGGAATATTTAATTATTCGTATGTTGCTGAATGTCCATGGGAATATCATCGTCAACAAAGATATTTGCACGCCGGAGAAGTTTGTAACGATATTGCGCATCACTTAGCCTGGGTGGGCTGCTGGACCGTGACCGTTGTGAGGAGCGGGTGGATGGAGAAAGTAATGGGATTACTGGTATGCCGCTTATACTTTGCTCTGGGGCCACATCGAGACGCGTGATAATAGGAATAACCAGGCACGGGCACTCACTAATCCCCAAACGGGTATAGTGCGCGGGATTGCCAGAGGGACCGACCGATTAAGTTTCCCGCTGGTTGATACCGTCATCGTTCTTCGTCCATCAGGCAGATCAATGGAATGCTAGCAATGCTTGTGAAACATTCTCGTCATTGACCATTGTTCTTTACTGCAGAATTTTCTTCAGAGATTTGGTAATTCTGGCCTCACGCTGAATTGGGAGACTGAAGCATCTCAAAGGCACCGAGAAGACTAAATATCATTGCTCCTGCTTAGTTCCCGGTTTGTTTACAAACAACAAACCCTCGTCTCTCTGCATGGCGTAGGCTCGCCCTGGTGGCAGGATGCGAACCCAACGATTTGTGATCTGGCTGGGCACATTTGTCCTCGTCTCCCTATTCCTCATATTCTTCAGAGGTCCCAGCCCTTCACCCTCACCTATTGTGGACCTCTATCCTTCTCCCGATTCTCGGCCTCCGACTACTTTGCAGAGGCCCCCCGTACCGTCCAATGCCCAGCTTATTGAACAGTCTGGTCTCCGAAAGGCTGCTCAGCCGGACAGTCTTCATCCGATTGCATCGCTTGTTAAAAATGCGGAGCAGCAATTTGATCGGCTACTGTCACGTCAATCAAAGACCTTGGCTCAGGCTGTCAATGAATATCGAGAGCGTTACAACATGCACCCGCCCCCGCATTTTGACAAATGGTTTCAATTTGCTAAAGATAGAGGGGTCCAGCTGATTGACGAATATGATACAGTATACCATGCTCTGTTACCATTTTGGGCCCTCGAACCGAAGACTATTCGCGATCGGGCTCGCGAGACGCTGGGCTTCGACAATTCTATGATCGGCGTACTGATCAGAAATGGATCTGTGTCACTGGTGGAAGGCGGAGCATTCGAGCAGAGCTGGCAGCGCAGTGCCACCGTTAAGATGATCGAGAGTTTTGTCGAATATCTGCCTGATATGGATCTTGTATTCAATGCCCTCGATGAGCCTCGAGTCGTTGTACCTAGCGAAGATCTTCAGAGGCTGGTTGCTATTGCGAGGGAGCAAGTCTCTCAAATTACCGTTACAAATACCATGCCCACAAATGCATGGTCAGATAGACCCGGCGACTTGAATAAGGGTGACCGCATCGATGAAGTGCGTACTACCCGTTTCAATCGGTTCACCCGTCAGTCCACGTGGAGTTACTCTCGGTCTTCCTGTCCAGTCGACAGTCCGGTCCGCTCTCTTGATGAGCAAGCCGCGGATAATGTAAACTCCTACGCCCAGGGCGAGTTAGGATTTATATACAACACCAGCGCCTTCTCCGACATTTGCAACTCACCTTCCCTCCGCCACAAGTATGGGTTCTTTGACCGGCCAAACAGGTTTGAGGCTGTTCATGACTTATTTCCGGTCTTCTCGCAGAGCAAGATCTCGAGCTACCAGGACATCCTGTACCCAAGCCCTTGGTACTGGTCTGACCAGGTACCTTATGAAGAAGACAAAGATATGGAGTGGAATGAGAAGATTAGCCAGATGTTCTGGAGAGGCTCAACAACTGGAGGATACTCCAGAGCTGGGGGCTGGCGGCGGCAGCATCGACAATTGTTCGTCGGCAATGTTAATGCCCTCAATACAGCCAAGATACTGTCCAAGACTGAAAGTAACCAGTGGAAGGCCAGAGGAGTTGGTCGAAACTCCTTTGTGGATCTCTTCGACGTTCGGTTCACGTACATTGGCCAATGTGATGACAAGGACTGTGCCGCCCAAGGAGAGTATTTTGACTTGGCGGAACCGGTTGATCAGCAAGTCGCTTGGGCGTACAAACACCTGCTGGACATGGACGGGAATGCGTTCAGTGGTCGGTTCTATGCGTTCTTACGCAGCAGGAGTCTCGTTCATAAGGTCTCAATCTTCCGCGAATGGCATGATGAGTGGCTCAAACCCTGGACACATTACGTACCCTTGAGCCTAACCGGAGATGATTATCTGGAGGCCATACGCTACTTTGAGTCCGAAGAAGAGGGCAGAGTGATCGCACCAAGACTGGCTCAGCAAGGCCGGGAATGGGCGCAGAAAGCTCTTCGAAACGAGGACATGGAGGTCTGGTTCTTCCGACTTCTACTAGAGTAAGTGCACTCTTTGTATCTTTTGCTTTCCTGATACTAACAACCCACCCAATAGGTACGGGCGCCTAGTTGACGACAATCGACATAATTTGGGATTTTCGGTCTAGCTTTGTATGATGACTGCCAGGTTTTGCTATTTTGATTTCTGTCTGATTCCCCAATGTTTAAGGAACGTACGATATATATGGCGTTTTGGTGCCTTTGCTATGATGAGACGAAAATCTGGGATCGCCGATTGATGTGTATATATGACTTACGAAAAATCGAAACTGAAACTCACATTTTATATCCTTATTTATGCTGTTGCCCTGTACCGAACACCACTGCACAAAAACCCTTATACTCTCAGAAATAATTAATTGTGGCCCCGTTTCACATGTTGCGGGTCCCATCTGAGCGGGTATTAGGTCATCGGGCCCCAGTCCTCTCGTCTCTTCCTCCCATAGAGTTACTTTGGTTAGTTCCAGAGAAAGAAGAGCTTGGGTGGCGGAGACCTCTTCCAGTCTCGGAATTTGCCCCATTAATAGGCAAGCACTAACCAGCACTGGGTAGTTTAAGTCTATCAAACACACACTTACCAATATGCTTGCTCACCAGCCAAGAACCGTTTCCCCTCCACCTCAATCCTTCCATCTTTTCCACTAAGATCCTCACTCCCTCCCCCCTATCCTATTCGGACTAGTTCCGTCAGGTGGATCTTCTGTTTGCTTTGCTCTGGTCTACTATAAATTTGCCTCGGCCTCCACTGGTCAGTTGTTGTCGTCAGCTCATCTTCTTCCCTTCACTTTCTTTGTTTCCTTTTTGTGATTTTGCAACCTTTCAGTCGTTGGACTTCACTTAGTACTGTAGTGCTGGTGATTGAGATTGATTGATTGACAGTATCCGTGTCTGCATGGGATAAAATACATGCATGCATGCATCATGACGCCCACAGCTTGGTTGCTTGGAAAGCTTAAATCGGCCGTGATTCTGACATATGGATTGGGTGGACTGTTGTTTTATGGCCTTGTTGCTGTGAAACTGGGGTATTTCTTCAAGCAGACTACTGAAAAGGAGGAGTTGGAGTTGAAGATCGGTAAGAATTTTGTCTATGTTGCTTTTCTTTGTTCTGTGTGCCATGCGGTGACTGTGCGGGGGCATAAAGCTGATTACATATGATGAATCCTAGCGCGCAACAAGTTCTGGGACTTGTCCAAGGATTGGGCTGGTTTTTCGCATCATATACTTAGCCTGAAGAACGGGTTCAAGTTTCACTACGTTTGCAACGACCAAGGAGCCTCGGTGGATCAGGATAAACCTGTGGTTGTCTTTATCCATGGGTTCCCCGATAGCTGGGCCATCTGGCGCAATGTTCTGAGCTCTTCGTCTCTACAGCAGTCTGCGACGCTCGTTGCGGTTGATATGCCTGGTTATGGTGGGACTGATAGCTTGGCTGATTACTCGCCTACTAATGTGCTCGAGAGTCTGACGGAGTTCATCCTTGCGATCCGAGCCAAATATGGCGTGGATACGGAGGCTGGTATGCGCCAGAAGAAGCTGGTAGTTGTCGCGCATGACTGGGGTTGTGTAGTTTCTATGCGACTTGCGGCTGAAGCTCCTCAGTTGGCGGATCGGTTTATCTTGAGTAATGGGCCGTTGGTACGTTATCGCAGAGATTCTACGGGTATGTTCGGTTGTGCTGATGAAGTTAGCCTGCACTTGCCACGTCCAACATTAGTCGTCTGCTGTCTGCATCTGGTAAGATGTTGAAGACGGCCTCGCGCTCGCCGATCCAATCGCGTTCGATGATTTACAAGGCCTTCGCCACCATGAGCCCCGTTTATCGGCAATTTTTCAAGTCCAAGTACATCTTTGCTATGCAGCTGCCCATGCCTTTCGTTCGGTTTTTTGGAAGGGGTGGAAATTATTCCTTCCTGAAGCTCATCCACAGAGGCTCCTACGGAAAGCGGGAGTATACGTCTCAGGATGCTGCGGAGTGTTTTGCTAGCTCCTTGGGTCCGTCAGTTGCAGAATCCAGGACTCAGACCGCTGATGGCGAGCAATATCCCGAGTCATTGAAGAATGAGCGCGCACCGTCGAGCTTCCAGCACATGGCCTGCTATTACAGAGATGGAACTGCTTATGCGCGTTGGGACAAATCTGTTGAGACGATTACTGCCTTGCACAGCATCGCGAGCGGTAGCGGTGCCCGTCGTGCCAGCAGCGGGGCTGGGCTGTTTGATGAAGGACCCAAGGGGGCCCTGAAAGCTTGTGCGACCGTTATTTGGGGCAAGGGAGACATTGCCTTGGAGCCGCAGATCTGCTTGGATGGCCTCGCCGATTACCTTGTCGCAGACAGTCAGTTGGTCGAGCTTCCACTCTCGGGCCACTTCACTCCGATGGAACGGGAGAGCCAGGTTGCCTTGGAAAAGGCGGTTGAGTGGGCTGTCAAGGGCGAGAAGGAGGACATCGGGGCGGTTATGAAGGCTTGCTATCCAACGGCTGTAGTGACTCTTCGGAAGTGAACTGATCCGATCGTGTTGTTTGCTTGAATTGCTATTTTAGGACGGACGCCCTTTGGCCTAGTCCTTCCTTAGTTGTTGTGAATGTTTTGCCGAGACTGGCTCAGCAGGTGCAGGGGAACACAAAGCCAGGTACACGGTTTCTTGTTTCCGCGCCGAGACCGCTATCGGTGCACTCCAAGGGGGATTAAAGAGTGCGGACATGCAAGGGGCATTCGCGGAGCTTGGCTGTCGGTCTGGCTTCTAGGCTGGTCTGCAATCGGAATTCCACAGCTTCTTTCCCTTCCTCCTTTAAATAGACGGGAGTTTTCGCAACGCAACGTGCATCACCTCCGACATCCGGTGAATAAACGGCCGGGAGGAGCAAGCGTCGGTGGCACGGGGACGCGGCCTGATGCAGTTGAGCTCTGCCGCTTCCTCACCAATAATCCCTGGCGTTGCCTTTGGCTCCTTTTGTTCCCCCCCCTCAGACCATCCCCAGCCAGTGCGCGCGCATTGACTTTTTCTTTCCCCCAGAGTAGTAGTCCCGAGCCACGAACGAGCTATCCTTTTTTATTTTTCTTCTTTTCTTGTGTCCACCATTCCCCATCATCCAGCAAGCACAGCAATTCAATTCAGTTGTTGTGCGGGTATTCGTAAATCCAACCAGAAAAGAAGTCTGGTTCCATCCACATCTTGACTTCCCCAGCCTCCCAAGGACTGCTCACAGCGGGGACCGACTTTGCTGATTGCTGATTGCTGATTATGCTGGCGGGCGGGGTTTAGCTCCAAACGTCACCTGCGAGTGAGGGGGATCGTAGTAATTTGGGGGTGAACTAGCTCAGTACCTCCTAGACTAGCTCTCAACCTGCCTTCTCTCCTCTTTGCTTTCCTTCTCGTCTTCGTGCACCTCACACTCGTTTGTTTTTGTTTCTTTGCATCACTCCCTTTTCTCGTAGCTGGTGGTCTCGTGGATCGCGCGGCTCACCTCCCGCCGCAATGGTTCAAGGAAGTGCCGTTTACTGCACTGTATGTTCCGCCTCCTCATCCCGTGATCACGTTGCCTGCTACTAATTGGTTCCCCGACAGCTTCTACTGAGTGATCACTATCTCCCAGGTATGCTTGCTCCTGTGACCGTTAGACTACCGTTTAGAGGTCCCTTCCTGACTTGCTTCCACTCAATCTATAGGCGCCACCGTTCTTGCTCATTCTCTCCGCGACAATGGCTCCAAAGCTAAGCTGGTTGCTCTGTTCACCCCGGACAGCTTGCAGCCAGCCACTATCCAGGAACTCCAGGTGCGCGCGCATGATTCGTTCACGCGAAATAATTCTCACCTCACAGGGCCGTCACTAACTAGCACGCTTTAGGCTGTCTATGATGAACTAATCCCCGTGCACCCTCTGACAAACATCACTCCAGCGAACCTCTGGCTCATGGATCGGCCGGATTTGATTGCAACCTTCACAAAGATTGAGCTCTGGCGTCAAATACAGTACAAGCGCATAGTCTACATTGATTGTGATGTGGTCGCACTCAGAGCGCCCGATGAACTCCTAGAGTTGGAGGTGGATTTCGCAGCGGTTCCAGACGTAGGCTGGCCGGATTGCTTCAACAGCGGTGTTATGGTGCTCCGTCCTAATCTACAGGATTACCTTGCTCTTAGAGCATTGGCAGAGCGAGGTATCAGTTTCGATGGCGCTGATCAGGGTCTTTTGAACATGCACTTTCGCGATTGGCACAGACTGAGCTTTTCGTACAATTGCACACCCAGTGCGAACTACCAGTATATCCCCGCCTACAAGCATTTTCAAAGTACGATCAGCATGATTCATTTTATTGGTGCCCAGAAGCCCTGGAATATGGCGAGGCAGGTGGAACCAATTCAATCTCCCTATAATCAGTTGCTGGGAAGATGGTGGGCTGTCTACGATAGGCACTATCGTCCTGTCGTGACTACGAATGTCAGTATTATCCCACGGATAGCCATTGAGGCATCTCTACATAGTGTCCATGAGCTAATTATACCAGCAGCCAATCCAGCTACCTAAGCCTGTGCCTACAGTTCAGGTGCAAACCCCACATCAGGAATTCTATGGGGGTCACCAGGAGGATGTACAGCCGCCGCCGCCGCCGCACAGAGAGTATACGGAGTATGTGTCTCATGAGCAAGCTCAAGAAACACACTTCGAACCGTCGTCGCAAGCGCAATACGAACACCCGCAAGAACATCAACAGATTTCTCACCAGGACTTCGCGCCGTTCCAGCCAGCTCAGCCACCAACTCAACCACCAGCATCGGCACCAAGTTACTCTACACAATTTGCGCACGAGGCTCCACAGGTGCACCAAACGCATGAGACTTACCAAGTACATCCTCAACAGAGTGTGGCAGCGCCAGCTCCTGAATCTACGCCTGTAGCAGGCTCAAGTGTACCCATTGAGCACGAGCAACGACAGGAACAGCGTGCGGTTGAGAGTTCACAAGCACCAATCATAAGTGCTGTTCCGCGGTATGTTCGTGGAGAAGAGCATGTCACGGCATACATACATCCTCAATCAGGCGAGACATCATTTGTAGCCCATAGCGAGCCGCAATCGCATGCACATGAAGCTAGCGTGCCATCAAACATACAATCATATCCTCCACAGTCACAATATGTCCAGCACGAGTACCATCAACAGCTTACAGAGCCAGTCAATGTGCCTGACGAGCAGCCACTTGCACCGCCGTCTCCAAAACCTGAAGTACAGACTACGTTTGAGCCACCTAAGGCAGAATGGGATGCATCTAAGTAAGCTACCGAGGAATCCTATTTGATAGCTCATTGCTAACACTCTCAGGGAACCTCCACCATTGAACACGAAGCCAGAAGGTATCGCTTTGGAGAAGAAGACCTACGCTATGTCGCAGGATGAGCAGCTCTTCCAGCCTCCAGAATCCTACCCGGAAGCACCCAAGAACATGTACTATGAAGTCCCAAGCACCAAGCCGGAGCCCGAAAAGCTTGCCCAGGTATTTCCCTGGGAGACTCGTGCGCCTAGACCAACGCGTGTGTTCCCAGAAGACGACCAGAGCTCAACTACATTTACGCTTCCAAGATCATTCATTGAAAGCACAGAAGATGAATCTGGCCCGTCACCTGATTCTCGAGTGACGTCCTGGACATCTGAAGATCCAACTGAATCCTGGGACTCTTACACGCGGTCTAATGCTTGGGACGAAATCCCGGAGATCCAAAGATACATCCAATCCATACAACAAGCCCGCAAAGGCAAGGTGCAGGTGCTCACCGGCGGCTCATCCAGCACAGGACAGAGCCTAGTATCCGGCCAAGAAAGATACACTTTCAGCTGGTCCAACAATACACGGGTGACAGACTTCCCCAGCGAGGAAGAACGGCCTAGCCTCCCCGTAACCCCCGCACCTATTCGCAGAAAGCCCCCTATCCCAGGTGAAGAAGACTCCGACACAGGCCTACTTCCGCCCGCACACGGTGTGCCGAACCAGGAGGACTGGGTGGGTATCACGGTTGATATCTTTTTGCACCTCCTTCGAGCGACGTACTTATATTGGAGATTTACAGAACCCTACAGTCGGCCTCGAGGACCTTCGTCGACGTCAGTCCGAAGTGTTGGAAAATCCAGATTTGCTGTTTGAGCGGATCTTGATGCGCTCATCGGCTGCTTCTGGTCATGCTTGAGGGAGTCATAGTCATGAGTTACGTACGATATTATGTGTGACATGCGTTTGTTTTGAGCATCGATGTTTCTATCTATTCCTCGGCAATTGCGAGTTTTATCTTCATCTTTTAGCTAGTTGTCTTGTTTTGCATTTTGTGTTTCGTTTATGCACACAGCATTGTTATCTTCGCTAGTCCTCTCTTCTTGTTTGTTCCTTTCTATACCTTGTCTGGCATTGTACAGTATCTTATTGACCCACATGCATATGCATCCGATTGCTGTGTTGTTTCGTTTTGCGGATACAAACTGTTACTATGCCATACATTAGGAGCGCATCCTTGTGATTTTGATCTGCTTTGAGTGTCTCAAGACTGAGTTGACGACTGTTATTCTATGTTTATTAATACTGTGGTTTTATTGAGCGAATGAAAGAGCTATGATGCGTTGTGAGAGGTTTGCGCTAGTCAGCAGCTCCTCAACCTTCTGAGAATATTTACATGCCCTCATCTAATCTATTTCACAAACAGCAGATGGATATCGAATGACAAGACGCCATACAACAGAACGCAATCACCAAGCTAAGGATAAGTAGGGGTGGTATAAGGATAAAAAAGAACAAACAGCGACTCAAATCAACACCTCTCCCCCCGGACCGAATAAACATGCGACGTCTTGATATGACAGGCTTTGCCGGTCTTATCGTCAAAGACTGAGAAGCCGTGCGTTGCTGCGTTGGGAGGAGTGTATACTTTCAAATTTATCGAAGTTAGCATGCCATCACACCCATAGTAATATTCATGATATGATGGTTAGACCTACAATGCAACGACACGGCATAATCATTAGGATCCGGATTCGAGATTCGATGAAGGCCCAGCTGCAAGACACACGATGCGACTCATCATTAGCCATGTCTGATCATGCGTTGCCTAATCGTTTCATGTGACAAAGTGGAACTTGAATAATGTAGGGTAAACGTACCTTGTCGGACATATACGTAACCTGATTTTCACCGTATATAGTCTCCTTTTTTATTTGCGGTGGAGACGATTCTCCATTCTGCAGCTTGTCTTGGTCTGGCCAGGCATAGAGGGTTTCTTTCAGAGAGCCTTTGAGAATCTACATAAAAGTATTTGGATCGGTGGTTAATTTTGTGGGCGGATGACCTCCTTCTTAGGGAGGATATAATACCTTCATGACACAGTGTGCATTGGCGTGATCATGTATTGCGCTTCCCTTTCCAGGGCTCCAGACTAGGATGAGCTTGAATATCATATGTCAGTATAGATCTGTAATAGTACATAGCTTCTATGCTATTGTACATAAGAGCGGTGGTTAAATGCAAGCAAAGTACGAGCAACTCACCAAATTGCTCTTGCCATTGCCCTCATCGATGAGGTTCCTTGTGTAGTTCTTTTTCGAGTCTCCCAGCGCAAAGGAAAGCCATTCATCTGGATTCGAATCATATCGTTCCATTAAGCGCAGGATGTCCATTGGATCAATGTCATCGGAATCTAGACCCGAGCTCGGACCCAAAGCGTCACTTAGATCTTGGACGAGGTTCTCGAATCCATTGCTGGAAGATGAATTAGGTTTGGAGGGGGTGTCTGTGTTGATGTATGGCATGCTGGTTATGTAACTTTGGTCTTATGAAAAGTAATGCTTTTGTGCTTTTCCTTGGTTCGGTGTTGTATGATATAGATGATTTCGGTTATCGGAGGATTCGGAAGGAAGTATAGAAGGTGGTAAAGACAGTGTGCAGAAGGAATGTGTAGGTGTCCTTGAGTGGACGAATTGAACTTATGAAATGGATGAAAGCAAGAATAACTCAAACAGCATCCATTGCAGCCACTAAAAATACGAGTCACCAGCCAATGTATCTGAACGTTAAGAATTGCGTGATGGTGGATATGTGGGATGAACCCCGATCCCGGCGGAAGGAAAAGCTCTTGCCACAATCGCCGATAAGCGTGGATTGGATGCCTGAACATTCATGCCTGAGGCAACCTCCCCGCCATGTGACGAAGCAAACGGACAAATGAAGTGGCGGCCACAATTTCAAAGATTGTATCTCCACCATTGCGACTGACATACCGCGAGCGTTTTCGTTCAGGTTTCTCACCACGACACCGTTGGAAAAGGGTTTCGATCGCTAGGGCGGAGATCCTGCAAATTTAGATTTCCTTGATTTTCCTTTCTTTTGTCTTGCATAGTCTCTTTTTTTTTTTGTACCGTGTGCGAGGGGTGAAACTCGTATAAAACCGCCAAAATGTCGACAACCGTGGAGAAGGTTGGATAGCCCGCCACTATTGCTCTATTCTATTTCTCTTTACTGTTCATATTGAAAGTTATAATATCAGACTGGATTATGCTGACTGTCTTTGTGTGTACCAATGTAGATCAAACAAGTCGAGGACGAGGTTCGCGCCGAATGCCCGTTAAATTTATCTTGCGCCGGAATTCGTATACTGATCGGTTATTCAGATGGCTCGGACTCAGAAGAACAAGGCGACAGCTTACCACTTGGGTATGAGACGAATGGGTTTGGAGGTGGTTCGCGAACAGACAGCTGATGGTATCGTGTAGGACAATTGAAGGCCAAGCTTGCTAAGCTGAAGCGAGAGCTGTTGACTCCGACTGGCGGTGGTGGTGGTGGCGGCGGTGGTGGTAAGTGGAGAGTGACTGTGTCGAATGGATGTGTCAGTTATTGACTATTGGATTGCTAGCTGGTTTCGATGTCGCCCGTACCGGTGTTGCTAGTGTGTATGTCGCATGACAAGTCTTGGAGTGTGGGATATATACTGACTCTGAATAGCGGTTTCATTGGTTTCCCGTCCGTCGGAAAGAGTACCCTGATGAGCAGATTGACTGGCCAACATTCCGAAGGTTCGTTGCAGGCAAGTCCCAGTCAATGGTATGGTGCTAACGGTACTTTGTCTAGCTGCTGCTTATGAGTTCACGACTTTGACGACTGTCCCTGGTCAAGTGATGTACAACGGTGCTAAGATTCAGATTCTCGATCTTCCTGGTATTATTCAGGGTGCCAAAGATGGCAAAGGTCGTGGTCGACAGGTCATTGCAGTGGCCAAGACCTGCCATCTCATTTTCATCGTGCTCGACGTCAACAAGCCGCTAGTCGACAAGAAGGTCATCGAGAACGAATTGGAGGGATTTGGTATCCGTATCAACAAACAGCCGCCCAATATTACTTTCAAGAAGAAGGACAAGGGTGGTATTGCCATCACAAGCACCGTTCCTCTGACGCATATTGATCACGACGTGGGTTTCCAGAGCACAGAGTACGTTGACGTCACTTGGGCTGACTTGGATCATTAGGAAATCAAAGCTGTCATGAGCGAGTACAAGATCTCGTCGGCAGATATCGCCATTAGATGTGACGCAACGATTGATGACCTTATTGATGTTCTTGAAGCTAAGAGTCGGGCTTACATTCCCGTCGTCTATGCCCTGAACAAGATTGACGCTATTACGATTGAGGAGTTGGATTTGCTGTACCGGATACCTAACGCCTGCCCGATCAGTTCTGAGCATGGCTGGAACATCGACGAACTTTTGGAGATGATGTGGGCAAAGCTCAACCTCCGACGCATCTACACCAAGCCTAAAGGAAAGGCACCCGATTACACGGCCCCCGTGGTGCTCAGAGCGCATGCTTGCACGGTCGAGGATTTCGTAAGGCTCCCTTTACCTCGGCAGGTCCGACCATCCTTGTTAGACGGGATCCGCTGACGCGCAATCAGTGTAATCAAATTCACAGGACGATCAAGGACCAGTTCAAGCACGCTATTGTGTATGGTCGCTCCGTGAAGCACCAGCCGCAGCGTGTTGGTCTGTCACACGAGCTGGCAGACGAAGATATCGGTTCGTACTTCTTCTTTAGCTTCAACCTCAAACACGCGATCATTAGGATCTTCAGGGCTAACTAGCGGGGGTGTGAACTGCAGTGTCGATTGTCAAGCGGTAAATGAGTTTTTACTGGAGCGCGAATCCAATCCTTGAAGGATCCGCTTTTATGAACGGGGCGAGAGCTATGGCGAATCGAAATCGGACTCGAATAGGGAATCGAAATCGGTAGCGGTGTTGGGGCTGCTTCGCCAAGTATCAGGTCCAAGAGGCCCGGCCCTTGTGACATATTTCCGTGAGATGCCATAAGGATTGTGATTGGGGGAAGACGAGGTGCGCACGGGCAGCAAGAAGAAGCTGGCGAACGCCGCCCTGGAATTTCAGCACGATCACTCGTCTGGAAGACGGAAGCCTGGATGGGATAGACACCATGGAGTCAGTATGGATCGGATTGCTGCTCTTCTATCTACTACTACTCAAATCTGTGTGATGCGCGATCCTCTTTTAGGAAGGCGAAGGAGGAGAAGAAAAAACAAAAGCGGCTTTTAAGGTAGGGAGTTTTTGTTACGAACGCTGAAAAAAAGGGCTGGAATAGGGTACTATTTTCTTTTTCTTTCTTTCTCTTCCAATCTGTTCTCCCGAATCAGCGGTACTTAAGTAGTCCTGCCGTTTTTATATTTTCTTTTATATTTTGGGGTTTCACTTTTCTTCTTTCTATTCTTATTTCTTATTTTTTTTTTTTTTTTTTTTTTTTTTTTTTTTTTTTTTTTTTTTTTTTTTTTTTTTTTTGGAGCGTTCCTCCGACCCATCCATCCATCCATCCTTGGTTGATGATGTACTATGGTCGAAGCCGGGTGTCCCGATCCGAGAAAAGACAAAAGAAAGAAAGAAAGACAAGAAGATCGGGGATGTTCTAGATCTAAAGGCCCAGACTAGCATTTCCAGTCTCGTAGACCAACATAAACTAACCAAACTATCTACCACACACATACTTCCATTTCATGCGCATACAGATCAATCGAGTAACTCTTAAACCACTAGTTAGTACCAAGTTCCGTGCGGAGGGATTTGCTTCGCTTACTACTACGTACTTATACCACCTACCTTTCAGTTCCTTTCTTCGAAGATGATTTGATTTGATTTAATTGTGATTGATTAATTGATTGACCGACCGCTTCCTTCCTTCCTCCCCTTCCTTCCTGACCCAGGCGTAGTTCGATTGTCTCTGTCTATTAGTAGTAGCATTCATGTATTCTACAATTTAAGTTCAAGGCCGGCTTCCACATCCACATCGCTTGGACCAGCCGAACCCAGGCCTGTGCTTTTTTGACTAGTTAGCTTACTTAGCTAGTTAGGTAGCAAGCAAGCAAGCAAGAAAGCGAAAAAAGCAAGAAAAGAAAAGAAGAGAAAAAAGCACAACGCACGTCCCTCTGATTCATTAATATTTTTATTTCTTATTTTGTTTGGTTGGTTCCCTTCCTTGCCGGTTTTCCTTCCTTAATGCTCTAATCAATGGTGTGTGTCATTTATCAGGAGTGGGAAGAGAAGCTTTGATTTAATATAGTAATGAAGATGATCCATGCGCTCGATGTTTAAGTGCATACATACGCACTGTTCACATTCCCCGTGCTTTGGGATATCTGATCATCGTAGTTATCACTTCGTGATTATGCTGCTGCTGCTGTGCTGTATGTATGTATGTATGTATGTATGTGCGTTTGTATGTGGATAGAAGGACTGAACACATTTAAGCATTGTTTCTACTGCTGCGCTGGGATCGGATTTGCGATGCGATCTAACTTATGCGAGGGGGATAGTAGTAGTAGTAGTAGTAGTAGTAGTAGTAGTAGTAGTAGTAGTAGTAGTAGTAGTAGTAAGTAAATGGAGAAGATACCCTGGTCGGGTCTGGCCTGGCCAAGTGCACATCTATACTATCTTAAACCTGGGTAGGTAGGTAGGTAGCTGATATAGCTGATATAGATGGATCGGTATTTGGTAGTATGGATTGGGAAAGCTCGCTGGGCTGTTTAGTCGAGTAGTAGTGATTCCGAAACTTGAGACATAGAAGCATAGGTAAGTAGATAGCAATCTCGAATCAATATGACTTGACTACTATTGTCTACTCCATACTAATAGAAAAGTGGCTAGGTATGGTGCTATTCTTACCGTTCGCGACCAATTTAGCACTCAGGAGTCAGGTCCAATCAAAATGGAGAATGGGGTGGCATTTCTTGGTCCATTCTAAACGAAGGCTCCATTTATACGAGTGGAGGGCCAAGATTGAACGCCTCTGGGGTTGGTTAGTAAGTAAGCAAGCAAGAAAGACAGGAAGAAACATGAGATCGGTGCGTTCATTCTAGCTAATATGTAGCCGTTACTAGTTTAGTGTACAGGTGAATTAAAGGGGAATTGGTCGGGCACGGCATTCCGTACACTCACTGCCGGGCCAGTCTCCTCTAACGTAGTATTCAGATTGGTGCTGTGGTGATTTCTTGATATTGAAATAAATGAATTAATGTGGGATAGTAATGCCATGCCCAACTAACAGTTACATAGTACTCTTGTAGTACCTGACCTTCTGCAGCTAATGGCTGCGCCTGCAGATGCGGACAGGGTCTGGGGTACTTGGGAGGAGAACACTTCGATAGGACACACTCACCCCATCCAGCAGGGATTATTATCTTATTAGTTGACTAGTTTAAGTAAGTACTTGGTACTTGGTAAGGTAGTAATGCGGTCTGCCCCCTTCAGCCGAGTCTTCATTTAGTTCTCATTTGCTGGGATGACGTACCTGTCATGACCGTACGGTACGATTACCAGGAGAGGGGGGTAAGTACCGATACCTACTATACTGGAGTACTAGTAAGAGAGGCGGCGTAATCGGTCAATCCGTAGCCATCGTCTAGATACTAATTAGGTATCTAAATAGGCCATGGCGTCAGTGGTTCAGAAAGTTTCTCTCGGGTTTGCGATCTTATCCTTTTCTTTCAGCGCTGGCGGTTTCTCGGGAATATGGTAAGCTTATGGCTATCCTGGGTTTAATTCGGCAGTTACTAAACAGAGTAATTGTTCGACTTCGGATGAGAATGGCTTAATCATTTCACTGCCTTGCCTATCCACTAATCAGTTAGTAGGTTAGACTCTTTAATTTTCTTTCTAATTAATATATTGCAGGACATTTCCTCATGTCTCAACGACCGGATAAGTAATTTGGTCAGTGTCAACCCCCCTGGACCAATGACCGGCTCCAGGCGAGGCTCTTGATAACCGACTGCTCCATGCGATAATGCAAGTTGGAAGGTTTCCTCGGAGTATAGAGTACCCTGTGCATGGCTACTGACAGTCTCTCAAGAAGCGGTCTGCGCGGGCGAGCGGGATGGAAAGAAGCTGTCATGACGGGCGGCAATTATTCCCTGCACATAACAAGACCTCATTCCTATAAGATCCGGGAAATCCCCTTCAGTATTACTAATCCTGCGAAGCGGAGCTTGTCCTGCGCCTTACTTCAAAGTCTGCGTCCTTCTGCATATGACGGGCGAGTCACCGTTGCTGTTAGTTAATGCACGACTGCTTTTTTTGCGGCGGGCTGGGTGGGGAGGGCAAGGGAAATGGGTTAGGTTGTATACAAAACTTGGTAGCGATGGGGGAAGGATGATTGAGACCCCCCAGCAGGAAATGGTGGGAAGGAGGGGCAAAACTAGCAACGAAATTAGGGAGGACAAGCCCGAGCTGGAGACACTAAACAGGCTGGAAAAGCAAGCGGACAGGGAACCTCAGCCAAGTGGAGCAGTTTAACATGGCGGATGATGATCATTTCAGCAGATAACCTCCTGCAGTGATGGGGTGCCGTTCTCAACCCCGAGTATCTCCAGGAAGATGATGAGTGGCCAAATGACGAATACTGATGATCTAGCGAAAATTGGATAATGCATCCGATCGAAGCGTCATTTTTTACCACCCTGGTCACTTGCGAGAATACATTGTCTCCTGATGAGATCTGCTCTTCTGCTGCGGCACAGCCTCGACAGACAGGCCGAATGGATGTCTGAAGAAGGCCTCGCCAAGAGTCATGGCTGAAAACCCCCCTAGTCCCCGTGATTCCCAATTCTCAGTGCTCCATAAAACCCAGACGAATTTTTTGCTCATCAGATGACCGAAAATGCACCGTCCGACGGACGTTGATTCCCACTGGGAAGGAAGTGGAGGCTGCATTGCATCTAAGTGCCTTTCCTTCTCCGCCCGTCTCACCTTATTTGCCGGGAATATCACGATGCGAAACGGCCTCGCACAAATGAGCTTTCTTGTTACGCCATTTCTCTTCACCACCGTCCATTCCAGGCAATTTTGCCTTGGATAACGCGGTATCCTCGGCCCTCACCATAGCCAATACAGCCGTGGTGGCTTGCGCTGGTCAACATACAAAGGAAACCCCACGACGAGGTCGAGGGTTGTTTGTGATCGATAATGTGAGGAATGGCGCTTGAAGCGGAGAAGGTATTGTAAAGGTCAAGGAACCCTTATATCGGCGATCGGAAGACATGGAGATGGGTAGATGGGTAGATGGGTAAGTGGTGTATGTTACCTGTTTCGGGATCGTAGGGATCTGGTCAGGCAGGCGCGAACTGCACCCGCCAATCTCCACTCCGATGTAGGCCTCAGATCTCCTCGCTCTTTCACACACTTTACACTTACACACATAGTAGTCTACCTCGGTCATTCCTGATCCCACCGCTACATAGTCGTCCAGCAGACGCCCGCCACTGTCCACTAGTTACTCATGGTTCATCTTGTCCTTTCAATGTGATGTCATACTCACTGAGACATTTATTCAGGCATTTGTCGGACTCGGAAGTATTCCGTTTAGGACGAACCACCCCTCTCCTCGAATCCCACCATGGGCGGTTACGGTGGTAATTAGCCAGGTAGAATGGTGGGACAAAGCGGTGCACACTGCATGTACCTGGGACATGCTACATTGGAATAAACGAATCCAGTAGAAGCCCCCTTGACTCCTGCAATGGCTTGTGTACCTGACAGATATCTATTATTGGTCTGGTAAACCGGTAAGGCTACCACGAAATGGTGCCTCATTCGGTGCCTGTTGTCGCACCCCCGGCCCGTCCCCGGCCATTCCCCTTTCCGACCTTCTCCTCTGCTAGGTACTTACATACCCTGGTCCATGCGAGGCCCTGTCGCTGAGCGGATCATCGAATTCAGCCAGTAGCAGTTCAGTTCTAAGCGCCGTCACCAGCAGCTGCTGGCCTCTACTATGACCTCAATGCTTCTTGTGCGATATCCTCCCTTTCCTTTCCCACTCCAGCTTTCTTTTGGAAGGGGCGAAATGCAGCATCTTGAGAACTGGACCGACCAGGCAGAAGCGAGTCAGGAAAGAAGATTTGTGTACGTGTAGAGTATGTGTGACTTTCATCAGTATACATCAGTGAAGATAGCAAACCTCCCTCCACATAGGAAGCGTATACTGGGATATCGCTTCATGTGGTAACATTTCATAAATACCAAATAACTGGCTCCTCTGATTGGCAGGTACAAGCAGATCATCTGTTGGGCATTCGGCTGTGCTGCTACGCATGGAAAGTGGCAACGACCTCTGGAAAAGATAGTAGGGTTCATGGTAACAATATCCGTTGTCTCAGGGAGCATTGCTTACAATCAGTATCAGCTTTCGTCAGCTTTCATTCTCACTGTTTCATTGTATCCTTTCATCTTGCTGATACACCTAATCATATCTTATATTAGTTGTTCTGGACTTCTGTCTATGCTGTCGCTTAATTTAATTTCATATACATCATTTCGTGACGGGTAGTCAAGGCTCGACTGGGCGGCAAATGTATTACATACAATCACTTAGTACCTGACTCACGACAGCAGCCTCGTGGCCTTCCGCCCAAGCGGGGCGGATTGGCAACGGAAGATGCAACCAGAAATGATTCCAGATCAGTCTCACATCCCCGAAGGGTACAGCATACGTCCTTACATAACGTTTGATACCAAAAGACCAAATACGGGGAACTCTTAGCCCCTAGTACTATTCGGGCACTATTGAAGCCCCAGTAAGGCTGCACTTGCAGGGAGACCTGTCGCGTTCCGCTCAGGGCACCCAGAAGTCGCACGGCAAGAGGGTCGAAGTGAAATGCAGTACCTTTTTTTTTTTTCCCTCGCCTCTTCTGATCAGTACCTGGTCAGTTTATGTTGGCTGATAAGATATACTGTTTTAGCGGACATTTGGGGGGGAAGAAGGAGGAGGGGGGCGCACTTTGACAGGAAGTTAATTCCAACCGTCCGATTCCGACTCCGACTCCCAGGGAGTCAGACAAGTAGGGCTAAAAGCTTGCAATGATTCGCAGTGGACTGAAAGTTACACCGGACCTAGGAAAAGTTTTACCCTCGAATGATCAATGGCCGATCACTATCTTCACGTTCAAGGCGGGTAAGTAGGTAAGCATGGCCCAATGCGTCGAAACTCTCATCCGCCCAATCCATCCCCTCTGTTACTCGCACAACGGAGCCCCCCCCGTGCCTGGATTTCTTCCAACTTTTTGCTATTTTCATATCCCAAGAATCTTTTTTTGCCTTTGCATTGCTTCCAGAAGACCAACGACTGCCCCTCCTCAATCCACTCCTACCAATTTCTCTGGGTACGACTTGTGCGACGATTTGCATTGCTTACTTAGGTTGTCGGCCCGGAGTGGACCGCAGCGGGTCCCAGGTGGACCGTGGGGTCCTAGCTCTAGGACCTCATGCTGGTTTGAACTTCGGTCGTGCTAAAAGGAACCGACTCTCCCTGACTAGAACCCATCCGGTCTGTGCACTCTCTGATAGGGGGAGTCTGGATTTCAACCCTGGTCAACCCCCATGTTAGCATGGCAGACAAAATAAATTGAAATCGGTCTGCGGCTTCTCATTCGTCCATATAATCGTCTGACGGTATTTTCTCGTGACAAAGTACTATGCAGATCGCATTTACTCGCTGATGACTGGCTGTCGGCATGGGCGTCGACTATTGGTGAGCAGGCCCGAGTCACTTCCAGGCGAAAAAAAAATAATTTAGAAAAGATGAGAAAAAAAAACATACATAGTATGATTGAATAATCATTATTCATCTGGATTGCGCTAAGCACTAGGAGAGCGAGGGAAATATACGGAATCCTCAGATGTGTGAAGTCTATTATGCCATGGACGGAAACTCGGCGTCGGAATCATATTCTGACAACCTTCCTAATACCAGTAAGGTAACAGAAACTACTTCCGAAAGTGGCAATCTAGCTCAACCAGCTGCACCACTCAGGCCTCATCGCCTTTAGTCTCCCTGAAAGATCGACCGCTTTTTGCCGGTGTCAATGTTTCTTTCTATTCCGTTTTCTTCCCTTTTCTGATTTTTCTTTTTTTCGTCTTTTGTCATTTTTTCCCTTCCTTTTCCTTTCCAACCCCCCCTTCTCCTCACAGGCCACTACTTCCTTACTATCTCCTGATGACCTGTACTTCTACATTTCCAGTGGTCTTCCCCTCATCTCATGCGACCACTCCCCTGGTCTCCACCTTCTTCAGTCAGATCTGACATTCGGTCAACGCCACAAAGCGACATGGACCGGGCAGTGCTGGGAATTGAGAAATCCCACTTATCATCCTGGGGGTTATCTCCAGTAGGAAACCGTTGGGATTTCGCCGCTTGATCATGAGCGACATTCCAGTATAGATTCGAAGTTCTTTCTTTGTCCGCACGTATGTCATGCGGGCATTTAGGTTCAGCGGTTTATCGATCCGTTCCCCGTTCCGTCAATTGAACCTTGGTTTGCCCTCGAGGGTTCCTCTCAATCTTCCATAACTTTTGTCCGAGCCGATCCCCTCATCTATTCGTTGGTGCCTGGTCCACTCACATCGCTCTTCGTCCCAGTTGCGGGATATATTGCTTCCAAAATGAATATTCTACAGGATGGATGGAAGATAAAACGCGCAACATCCATATAATTAATCTAAGTAGAGGCGAAACAAGCCAACAATGGTTAAGAAAGCAAAAAGAAAGTACAAGCTCCTCTCTCTCATACACATGAAAAATAGAAAGATGGAGAGACAGATAATAGAAATCGAGCTATGCTTCTTTCGATTGGAAATAGAGGATAGGCAACCCGGAGAAAGAAAGAAGATATTGACAAGAAAAGGAGGAGAAAAAAGGTTAATTGTCCATTCTCGTAGTTGACCTAATCCTTTCATCAATCCACCATTCAATTGCCCTTTTTGAGTTATCAACGACATTATCATGGATACCAGGTTCTGCTGCTCCACTTGAGAATCGGGTACGGTCTCTAAGTACCCAATGTGCTCTCAGTAATCTCAACTAACCAAGTATATTCTGCGCTAGGCCAACGGTCATTGGTGTAGTTGACCGCCAGTGTAACACCAGGAAGCAAAGGAAAATCTCTGCGGTGGGAGGAGAAGACACACCTCCATCATCATGTCATTCTGTTCAAGCTCGGGGAGCCTACTGCTGTTACTTACTTTGCCTGATTGCTAGTTAGGAACGGACCATTCGCAACCACGATACGAGCCGTCATGCACGATACAGGATGCTGACCCGATGTGGTACGAGGCCTTACCATGCGCCTTTAGTGGTATTTGGACCCAATGGCAGATCCCTGCTGGTCAATCTAGATCCCTGCCAATCAGCGGCAGTTCCCCCACCCATCATCTGATTGGGGTTTAGCGTACCTGCCTTTACTCTGAATTACTATTCGAATTGGCGGCCCAATCGTTGTGCAAGACCTGCGTCTTTTTATTTTCTTATTTTTCATTATTTGTTTTTTCTATTTTCTGATTTTCCTTATTTTCCTTTTTTTTGTTTTTTGATTATTATTTCCCCCCTAAACTTTTTTTTTTTTTTTTTTTTTTTTTTTTTTTTTTTTTTTTTTTTTTTTTTTTTTTTTTTTTTTTTTTTTTTTTTTTTTTTTTTTTTTTTTTTTCCCCCCATTTTTTTTTTTTTTTTTTTTTTTTTTTTTTTTTTTTTTTTTTTTTTTTTTTTTTTCTCTATTTCGCCCACAGCTCCAGGTTTCTCGCTATCTGGAAATCTGGATGTATCGCATCGTCGGCGGCGGCCTCGTGTCTGGCTGTCCGTAATAATCTCCTTGGATAGATCTGATAGGTTAGGTGTCAACGAACCGGGGGGTCCCCTCCTCAAAATCGGTGGGATCCAGCCCTTCGATGTATCTCAGTAACTTAGTAGTAGTACTTAGTTTCCCGGTAGGAGGTCCTATCTATCTGTATCGATTCTCATCGGCTGATGCAGAACAGGAAGCAGGTTACCTAGAGCATTTACGACTTACTACTAGTACTTGTAATCTCCAGTCAGGACATCTGTACGGAGGTTACCGACTGATCTACCAGCTAGAACCTGAAGTAGTAGGAGTAAGTATACCACGAAATACGCTCTAGGTACATTTCCCTTAGTTCGTACTCAGTACTAAGTAGGTACTGCACAAACCTACTACATCCATGCACTGGGTATTACTATATCTACTACTTTGCTACTTACTTTCCCTTCCATAACCTACTGCAACTACTGCTGCTACTACTATACTTACTACTACTGCCTTCTCCGCCCAGTTTTGTCCGTGAACTGACGTACCTTCCGTACCTTTCCCTTTTACCTCCCATCTCCTAGTCGTTGTTTCCTTCTCCAATTGATTCTCTTCCTTCCCTGATCGTCCCTGTGCCGGTGGCCTGGCCTGTCCCTTTTTTTAAACTCCAGGCTTTACCCACCCGCCGCACTTCCTCCCACCCCCTCCCCATAAGACGACCCGCCTCTCCATTTTTCCGTTCTTTTCCCCCTCCTTGTACAGAAAAAGATCACACTCCAGGCCTGCTGCAGGTGTCTGGTATGCGCTACTACTCTGGGAACCTTTCCGAACTACGAGTGTGAAGGAGATTTGCTCCCGAGGATCTTCGCTTTCCATCCGCTCCAGTTGATGCATGCGAGCGCCTCAGCTTCCGTAATCGCACCATCTTCCTCGTCTATCATCCGTTCAAGCTCGAACATGCGTCTGCCTACCTTGTCTTGGCCTTAAGCTGTCCGTCGTTACTGGACATTACTTTTCTTTGCTTTTTCAACCCGTCTATCGATTCCCAATTCACCCCGATCTCGGTCTTTATAACCTCTATAGTGCGCCGATAGACTGTCCTCGTCGGGCACTGACTTCGGTGCAACCATCACCACCACTCACGAACAACTGTGATATCACTACCCCTCCTAGTCTCTCTTCCTCCGCATACAGCCTCCACGCTGAGGGCTCGCTCGCCAGACATGGACACAGAGAGCAGCCATGCGCAGGAACATGACTTCGCGCAGACTTCCTGGCTTGATCTAGGTGGATTCAGTCCCTCCGAGCAATCTCCAACGCTGGACTACCAAGCCTTTGGATATGGAGTCGTACCACTAGACCCATCCTATGGTGTCGATATCCCTCCACCCTATGAGACATTGCCAATAGCCATGCCTCCACCCCCGAGTTCCTGGCCTAGTATGCTTTCGAACCAAGGGCCGTTCCCGGAACCGGGCATGCCAGCTGTACCCTTGATGCAGGCACCACCCACACTTGCCCCGGTGCCAACTATTCCAGCAGTTCCTCGCAAGGCATCCATTAGCAAGGCATCTACTGGCAAGTCGACGACCGGCAAATCATCATCCGGCAAGTCATCCAGTGGAAAGTCGAATAGCAACCCAACGCCTCGCAGGACTCTGACGGATGAAGACCGTCGGCGGATGTGTCTTTATCACGAAGAGAATAAGACGGCCAAGCAAACAGACATTGGAGGTAAAGCGTTCTCTGATCCTACTGAGGGAAGATTTTGCAGACTAACTAGTGCAATTTGCAGCATTATTTGGTGTCGAAAGAAGGTAAACTCATCTTTAGAGAATCCCACTCGCTGAAAACATCGTCTAACTGGCATGATAAAAGTACTGTCTCAAAGGTCCTGCGGCAGAAGGATAAGTATCTCAATCCAGACGATGGCAGTCGATCTCCCATCAAGCGTGCCAAAGGAAGAGTCCCAGATATTGAAAAGGCTTTGTCTAATTGGGCGCGGAACTACCAGAAACAGGGCTACCCGTTGAACGATGAGATGATACGCGAGAAGGCCCTTTTCTTTGCTAGTACCTGTGGTAGTTCAGACGGCAAGGAGAAGGTGCTAAGTATCAGTTGGTTGGAGAAATTCAAACGCAAGTATAATTTGATGGGTGCAAGGAATCGCAAGGGCTCTTGGGCCAGCACAAAGAGCGAATCGGATAGCCCTACTTGTTTGAGCATCGACTCAGCACTGGCGTCCGCGGTCCAGTCGCCTACCTTACTCTCGCCTACATCCCCCACAGGCTTCCTATCACCATTGCCGCTATCACCCGTTCAGAGCAATGAGAACATCAGGGGTGAGCTTGTCCAGAGCCTTGCAGAGATTGCAAGTGACTATCAGCACACACATACAAAGAGTACAACCTCACTGGACACAACGTGCTCTTTCTCTGCTGGGGTTACCAGCCCGACATCCACTTTCGTAACCGAAAGTCCATTTACTCCTACTAGCCAGTCCCTTGGTTCATCCGCGGATGGCAATGCCACCAGACCACGCAGCCAAACATTTCCGCTCAGTTCGTCCGACCCGAACCTTATGTGCCCTGATGAAAACTCCGAGCATTTGACAAAAGCCGCACTACGACAGTCACTCTCAATCTCAGAACATCAACCTCCCCCCGAGGAACATCACGACCAGAAATTCCTCCCAGCGCTTGATACGTCTGCGAATACAATCAAACGCAATCGGAGCAATCCGGAATTCAAAGCCAAGTCCATATATCCACCATTGTTCTCGAAGTCCAACACTGTGTCTCCGGTTAGCTCCCCGGGTTCGCCAACCCAGGATGAAGCTAGGAGAGCACTAGAGCTCGTGATGAATTACTTTAAACAGCAGCCGTCAGGACTTGGGGCAGATGATTACATGACAATTGGGAAGTTGATGGAAAGGCTTGAGCTCGCTAAGGCACAGCAAGTGACCCTTCCAGGGGGTCTCACTCGAATTGACGAACATGACGATTCAACTCAATTGAACAGGAAGAGAAGCATCCACAGTCTTGGCTAGACAGTCCTGGCTTGCCAGTGATCTCCCGAACCATGGCATCACAAGCATGTAGCGACTACATGTGATCACTACCTTTGGCATATTATCCTAATATTTTCTTTGGTGTTTCTCTATTGCTCTTTTCATTATACCACATATGATTATCTTTACCGGGCGGTCTTCTGCTTTAACATTGCATTTTCATGCCAGATCGGACAATTTTGTGTCAGTCAGTGGCTCTGCGATACTGCCGAGGCTCTGAGAAAAATCTCTTTTGTTGATGATACACCGCGCGAGGGCAACCTCAAATATCCGGTCTAAAGGGAAGGGAATCCAGGTGCTTGGTCCTGTTCGCAGGAACTTTTGGTGTTGAGAGGAGTGTCGTTTTGGAATACGGCCTTAGGGATTTTTATGATTTTTGTTGTCTTTTTACTATTTGGCTCATATACTTCGGTGTCGAGACGAGCACATTATCCAGAACTTACCCGCTCGCGCGGATTTGCCTGCATCTGCATTTGTGTCACTATTCTGTACCTGTCCTTCCTTGCTTTCCTCTGTTCATTGAACATCGTTTGGAATCCTTGTGCATTAACCTGATATGCGTTGATAGGGCTGCCAGCCGGGGTAAATTCAACTGGCAAACAACCTGGAAGACCCGTGATCATACGGTATCCAGACTAATTGTGTGGCTTTTCTTTTTTCCTTTCCCTCTTTACTTCTCTTCTCTCTTATTTGTCCTTGCTTTAGTGATTATTATTTTTTTTTCACACCGCATTCTGCGCTATTCCCACCAACTAATACCTTGTTTGATCCTCCCCCGGTCCTTTATGCGCTGTCTCTGGGGAGATGAGCTGGTCTGATTCGACAGATAAGGCACCCATCCATAAGGGACCCTGTCAGGTCCTTCTTCGGCCTGCCAGCAACCGGGGCTTCCCCCTCCCCACGGCTAGCACGCCTAGATCGGGAGGCCTTCTCATTCGTTGACTCTTCTGCAGGTTTGCCTCGTTTCTTTTTTGACGTTCGGCCCAGGCAAGATGGCATATTTGTACCATCCTGGTACTTGGTCTGTCTGTCTGTCTGTTCATACCGGCATGTGTTTGTAACCATTACGTATCATACTACTACTAAGTACCTATCTACTATGCTGTCGCTCTTTTTGGTGATTTCTCATCATGCCCATTGGTGTATTGCTACTACTACGTGACTGCCTTTGGATCCATGCCATTGGCGGGTGGGGTCGAGAAAAGAAAGAAAAAGACCTCTTTGCAACGCCTGTATTCTGGGGCATGCATGAGAGTTGAGCTAAAGGAAATGTTTACTTCCACTTAATCTGGGCCCACATCTTTCTGGTGACACGCCCTAGTTGCCACCAGAAGCCACCACAGCTTGGGCACGTGGTGATGGAGGGTTACATACCGCTTATATGAGTGGCTTAAGCACCACTTGCCTACGGGATTTCAGCAAGAATTGACCCTGAAAGAAGGGTTATTATGCGATATTGGTATCATTAACATTACTATCCTAGGGGAAGGGAATATCTCGATGTAGCGCTCCGCGTACACTGTACGCCGTCTATGAGCCCGCATGGGTAGGCGGAGTCAAGTTAGATGCCAGGGGTACCCCCCTGTCCTCCATTAGCTCGGCGATGCTGCGCTCAGACAACTCCGGAAGGAGCTTTGTGAGAATGGCTTCTATGATGGAATATATTAAATGCTTGTTGCAATAATCATCGGCAAAGAGGTCGAGAACCTCCTCAACGGCAGCGAGTAGGAGTGACTCCTCGTGGCCGCAATCTGCGGGTGAGACCGTGGATGACGCTTGGGAAGAGTCGAGCCAGGGCGATTCAGGCTCGTCGGAGCTATTCAGTCGCCCTGGGCGTCGGGACGGCGGGTTGTGCTCGATAGGAACAGACGGGACACCGAAGAAACGACGTGCGATTGGGCGAGGAAGCCGGGAGAGAATGCTGGCCGCACAGCGTCGCTTGATAGAAGCGACGTCGGGCGTGGAAGGCCGCGGATCCGGCGATAAGGGCGCTGTCGCGGAGACACCAGACGAGGAAACGCTACTGCAAGCGTCACTTGCGCCAGCGGCATCGTTAACAGACCCTTTCACTATAGGAGATGCTGGAGGCTGCACGGACAGCTGCGGCGCCGAGGCCGCGGCGCGACCATCTGCCGCTGCGGACGCTGGCCGGGCGTTCAAAGGGAAGAGCGCGGCCCTAGTCGCAAGAAGCAGGTTTGGAAACAGGGCGGGGGTAAGGACATGATCGCGGATGGTCTCGTGAAGGAACCTAGTGGAGAATAGAAAAACGTAAGAAAAAAGAAAAAAAAAATTTTTTTTGAACAATGAAAATGAAGTGGAAAAACGATAATTAGGTTCAAGGTAAGGCAATCATCCCGAAGGGGAAACAGAAGGAGTCAACAGTCGAATCACACGGGGAGGTCCGCGATAGCCCCGAGGTAACAGTTGACACTTGACAGAATCTCAGACTGCGGAGAAGCGGTTTGCCCCATCAGGATAGTAATGACGGCCACACTCCGATAAAGTGAGCAAGTCCAGTAGCACTAGAAGAGGGATCTGCTTGGCTAGGGGGGCAGTACAGGAGCTTGGGCCAGCCATTGGTGCGAATGGAGATGCTACCAGTGGTGAAGATGACGACAAGGTCGCGGACTGAGAGCATAAGCGCCTCGGATTCGTTCATCCGTCCAGCAACGGAGCAGAGAAAGATGACGATTCAGGCGTTGTTCGGGGGAAACCCAACCTGGGCGCCCTCCGGAAGCGTGTCTGAACGCACCATAGGGCCCCGGCGAGTCATGGCCGGGATTCCATCTCAGAAAGAAAAAAAAATAAATGGGGGCGAACTAGGTGATTGATTGGCTTGAAAATGGAGAACAGGACGAGATTCTGCCTATCCATGCAATTCCCCAAGTCATAAAACCGTTTCGCTCAACCAATAGGTGCCTGATCGTCATGATTCATTTTGAAGGCCCATTAGCGTCGGTCCGTGGGCCAGGACCTCGACTACACCCATTTCCAGGGGCAGGGATAGGCGGTCTTCGCTCGATTTAACTTCGAAGGAGGTGGTCGACTAGCCGGTAGTGCGAAAATTGCTTTTTTCGTTGCAGTTCCCACCCTCTGAATCTTTGTGCGATCGATGCCGCGATCATTGTTTGACTGCCCCTCCGACCAGGTTGTGCACGGCACAAAGTAAGAGAGCTGGAGCTGGACGGGACGGAAGGGCCGGGCCAGCCCACGGCCCAAATTGACAGACCCGTTGACAGACGGCAGCAGAATTGCAGACCAAACCAGGTCCAACGGAAGAGCAATTTAGAAAGTAAGTAGCAGTTCGGTATGTCCGAAGGCACCCCAGTCCCGGATGGCATGACCAGAGGATGTCAAAGCTCCTCCTTTCTAACCCCCGGGGGGGAGGAGGAGGGGGCACAGCCAGCCAGCCAGCCAGCCCGCCCGTCCAACATGCTAGCAAGCAGTTTAATCAACTGGAAATTTGATGTCTGCAGAACTGGCAAGCCAGACGAGAGTCCGGTGTCATGTAACAGACGGTACCCGTCTGGTAAGAAAACAGTACGCGCCGGTCACAGTCGGTAATGACGAGACGACCAGGGGCTGGACGAATGAGAGTCGAGAGGACGAGGGCGGGCGGGGGCTGCCATCCACCAGGCGATCAAGTGATCGTTGCAGCATGCGCGCAATGCGCATCCCACCTGCATACTCCTGCTGGCCCGCCGTCTTTACTCCAATGGCTTGCTTCTCGACCACTGCACACCATCATCCTCTCTGACCATCACTCTCGCAAACACACCGGTCGCCGCCGCCTGTGTAGATCATGGTTCGGAGATCCAACCGTACCGCTTCTCCACAGTTGGGAGACCACATGCCCCTAAGGGTCGCGCCGTCTCGCGCTTCGAAACACCCATCTGAATCCAACGGCCATCCGTAGCCTGTAGGAGATTGCTTGCGAGTGATGATGGAGGGGGGGAGGGTTTGGGACATTTCAAATCGGGATGTGCGACTCACCTATCAAGAACACTATCTGTATCACCCAATCTACCTGGACCGGCCAGGATCAGATATTGGATCAGTGCGAGCATTCCACACAGCCAAGGCATCCGCTGCGGCACATCCATCACTTGCGAGACCATGCCATACAATCGGTAGTCCAGCACCGGGCGCTTCTTGGGGGTTGCGTACGAGGGGGGTCCGTCCGCGTCGCTGGTTGGAGGGCATGGTGTCAGGGACGCAGTAACCGGAGGAGCGGATGCAACGCGAAACAGGCCGATCACAATGAAACGTAAAGTCACGTAGATCAAGTAGGCATATTGTAGCGCTTGCCAGATCCAGTCGGGAACTGGCACCTGGACTTGGGACGACGAATGACCATCCGTGAACGCTTCTTGAGAGAGGAGACCGTACTTGTGAAGTCTGGATCGCTGCCGCATCGTTGCAGTTACTGCATCCTCCTCCTGTTCATTGCGCCCTACCCTGTCCACCACCTTCGTGATACTGTCCCACAAGAACCATCCCTCGCTGATTTTCCCGGCCACTGCGTTGCCCAGCACAAGATCTGCCAGGATGTCGCCGAGCAGAGTCCGCAGAGAAGCATTTTCCAGGTCCTCCGTGGGAAGTAGCACCGCTAACATGCCGTGAACCAATAGTTGTCGATAGATTGATTCATTTTCTCTTTGCTGCGCAACAGCTTGAGCGTCTGATGGGTCGGGAATCGGTGAGAGGCCCGGATGCGGGTTCAGAGCATGATAAAGCTCGCGGAGCGGAGGAGATATCGAAGACTGTTCTGATTGCTGCTTCGCTAGTCTATATGCTATGGACAACCAAGGCCGCGGTCAGCTCATGTACCTCTCCCTGGACGTCGGACAGGACGCAAGGTCTTACATGTAATGTGCTTCTCAACGAGAGCAGGAATCTCATCAAGAAAAAGCTGCGCAACATCGGTCTCGCGCAACCTCTGCTCAAGAGCGCGGGTGCAGTGTGCAATGACCTGAAGGAGTTCGCTCACGAGCACCTGATCCGATGTGATCTTTGAGTACCAAGTGTACACAAACTCCTTGACGATGATGGCAATAAGCGCATAGAGCTGGCGATCTACCTCATTCGAGCTCGTAAGTGGAGGCAACAGATCTTCCGGAGGCTGAGGAGTAGTGGCACCCCCATGGTTACCAGCTTGAGGACATAGGACGCGTCGAATTAGAGCAATGGTCGCCTTGTCGCTCGTCGCATTAACTGGATCCTCTCGACTGGCATGTTTGACTGGCTGCGGGCGCGTCGGAGTTTGGGCAAAAGTCTGCAGAGTTGGAGACGAAGGCACAGCCGTCGACTTCGAGCTGGAGGTCGTTGGGCCAGCTTTGAGATGCGACAGCGGATGGAGGCCCGGGCGGAGAGGGTCGCTGGTCATCTCATCGCAGGAAAGCAGGCAACACGGGAGCGAAAAGAGTAGACCGTTGTGATAACTAGTATGTACAGTGCAGATATGAGGAATCAAGTAGTCGGAGAGAATAGCGCTCCCGGTGAGAATGCCATCAGGCAGGGGAAGCAAGAGCAGCAAGCCGCGGCAACTGCGACGGACTTGGAGGGATGACGCTCTGTCCCTGCCGTATCGGGAAGGTAGGGCTTAGGGCTGATTTGGACCCGTGCCCGCCGATAAGGCTTATCGACACGGGGTTTTCTTATCTGTCTGCAATCCCCGCAATCGCTTTTCTCTGTCATCTCGGCGTCCCCTCTTTCTCCTTTTTTTGTTTCTTTATATCTTTTGGTAGCGCTATACAATGGCTTCCTCAGTGGACACGCCGATTCCCCTGTGGCTGGACTGTGATCCGGGTAGGTACTTCTTTTCCATCCAAGTGTAGCTACGCTAACAAGCATTCAGGCCACGATGTGAGTATAATTCATGACTCAGAGAAAATCAACACATGGTATACAAGGTTAACCACTCAGGAGTTTGGGTCCATATATAGGATGCTTTCGCCATCCTTCTTGCTGCACACCATCCCGCGCTGAAGCTTCTCGGTATTACCACCATTCACGGCAATGCCTCCCTGGAGAACACCACTATCAATGCCACTCGGGTCTTGGAGGCCATCGGCCGGCCAGAGATCCCCGTGTACCCCGGAAGCAAGAAGCCATTCTGCAGACCTGCTCTCCATGCGCCCAATATCCACGGTAAGCATTGCGCATGATTGTGCTTTCACTAAAGCAGAAGCCCCTGAGAATAACCTTTGCGAAATGTAGGTGACTCTGGTCTGGACGGTACCGACCTCCTGCCCAAGGCCTCGACGGCCCCGATCACAGATAAGAACCCCATTCTGGCCATGCGGGATGCCCTCATGGCGCACCCCAAGGGTACACCATGGGTTGTTGCAACCGGCACCCTGACCAACGTTGCCCTGTTGTTCGCGACTTTCCCCGAGGTTGCGGAGCACATTGCCGGTCTGACCATCATGGGTGGAGGTGTTGGTGAAGGATTCACCGACGCTCCCATGAGCAGACTCGAAGGTCAAGAAAACAGAATTGGCAACGTAACGCCTCTTGCTGAGTTCAACATCTACGTATGTCCCCTATACTACTATCTCCCAGAGCCACACTCTCTCAAGAGACTGACCTGTATCTACCATTACTAACACTATATAAAACCAGTGTGACCCCGAAGCCTCCCAAGCCATCTTCAGCGACCCAGTCGTTGCATCCAAGACCACCCTGATCACTCTCGACCTCACCCACCAAGTCCTTGCCGACCAGAGCGTCCGGAACCTCGTCCGCCACGGCGTGGACGATGCCTCCGTCGAGCCCACTACCCTGCGTCAGATGCTATACGAGCTCCTGATCTTCTTCGCCAATACTTACGAAACCGTCTTCGGTCTTTCCACTGGTCCTCCCCTGCACGACCCCCTTGCTGTGGCGGTCATCCTGTCGACCTTGAACCCTGCCTACGCGAAGAGTCACCCCGACCAGGTCCTGAAATTCGACGACCGCGGCGGAGAGCGCTTCTCCGTCAATGTCATTACGGACGGACTCCATGGAACTGACATTGCGCTGGTGGGCTCGCTGGGTCGGTCTGTAGTTGAGGCGAACCCTAACGCGGTTTGCATTCCCCGTGGTGTGGATTTGGATGCGTTCTGGAATATGATCAATGACTGCATCAAACGGGCGGATCAGTGCAATGCGGCAAGGAAGGCCTAATGATGTTTCTGCGACATGTGCCATGCAGGAACTTTCTTCCTTTGGAGGCGACCTTTGATGATAGACTATTGAGAAATGCTCCTCAATGAATAGTACATAGACTTTTTAGACGAACAGAAATACTGCATAGCCCGTTTCATCATGCTGTCGTATAGGTCAACACTATCCATTCACGCTAGGCTAGATACACTAAAGAAATTTCAGCCAACTACCACTCCCGGATCCCTCCATCAGGGCCAAAGAATTCCTTAGGTGCCCAGGGTTCGGAATTTACCGCCAACTGCCTGACTAGCTCTTCATTCACGTCAATTCCCAGTCCCGGCGCCGTCAGAGCATCCACGTATCCATCCTTAACGGTAAACACACTAGGATCCTTGACGTAGCTAGTAATATCATATTCACCCGCTTCCGTATTATAGTGCATCCCCAGACTCATCTCCTGGATAACAAAATTGGGAGTCGCCAAGTCCACCTGCATACACGCCGCCAAAGCGATGGATCCCAGGGGACAATGCGGGGCAATTGCAACATCGTACGTTTCGGCCATGGAAGCTATGCGTCGTAGCTCGGAGATACCTCCACAATGAGCGATATCGGGCTGAAGAATGTCCACGCTCGCGTCTTCCAGGAAGCGTTTCACGTCCCAGCGACTGTAGAGACGTTCGCCGAGGGCGATGGGGCAAGACACTTGATCCGATAGCTGCTTGATGGCTTCGGGGTGTTCAGAGAGGAGCGGCTCCTCCAGGAAAAGAGGGCGGTGCGGTTCCAGGGCTTTGGCGAGCTGTTTGGCCATTGGTTTGTGGAGGCGGCCGTGGAAGTCGAGGGCTGCGTCTAAGCCGAGTGCTTTGACGGTTTTCAGCCGTTGTACGGAGGAGTCCAACGCCCGAGGGGAATCGAGCCAGTTGATGTCCTCGGTGGCATTCATCTTGATGGCTTTGAAGCCTTGCGCGAGACGAGCTTTCCCGGCTGCTTCGACATCGGAGGGCCGGTCTCCTCCGATCCATGCGTAGACGGACAGTTTGTTCCGGACTTTGCCTCCAAGGAGCTGGTAGATGGGGACGCCAAGGCGACGGCCCTTTAGATCCCAGAGTGCGATGTCAATTCCTGAAATGGCGGACATAAAGACCGGGCCTCCGCGGTAAAAACCCAGACGCCAGGCCATTTGCCATATGTGTTCGATGTCACTGATCACTCGAGATTAGTTGCATGCCTTGCCCAGCAGGGAGGGTGGATATGTACTCGGCTTCGTAACCTTGGAACCGCTTGCAGAGAGCATTTAATGTACCTTCGACGGCCTCGGTATGGCCTTCTAGAGTACTTTCACCCCAACCGCATTGGCCATCTTCATCGACGATCTTGACGAAGAGCCAACGGGGAGGGACGCGGAAGTACTCGATGGACTTGATCTTGACCATGCTGGCGAGTGACTATATTTGCCGGTTGAGAGAATGAGTCGTTCTCCTGGTAAGCTGGCAGGATACATAACGTAGAAGACGCACTGAGACAATAAGTGATATTTATGATCGTGAAGGGCAATCGGAGTTGCTCCGTCTACCAGGCCGAATTACCGACATGGCTCCATCACGGAGAGTATGGATGGATAAATGGGTCTCGCAATGGTGCAACTTGGCGACACGGCATCCGATCGGCCCAAGACCAGACCATGCAGGATGCCCAGGAATGAGATGAGATTGGCTTTGGCATGAAACGCACCGTTAAAGCCATAGTGGACTCGGCTTATAGACGGACGCTGTCATCCTGCATTAGTTCACATAATTCCGGGGCGTGAGGTATTCAAGAGTGGAGTTCGATGAGAATCCCTTGCATGTTTTGCTAAGATGGATGAGATGGCTGTGCAGGACTTCCCCTTGGTTGGAAATATAGTGCGTAGCGTGATGATTGTTGTAGATATCTACATGGACTAGTGGAGTATAAGTATGGGGCACATCCGGGGTTGTGTTCCAGGTACAGAACCCAGCGTTGGAGGATGGAACGGATGAACCCCATCGTGTATAAGAAATGGTGATGATGTCAAGGAGAAATACACAGCGATGGGAGAAGATAGCCGGTATAAGGCATGAAGTCTCCCGAGAAGATTGTGAGAGAAAGTAAAGGAAGAAGGCAAAGGACAAGTCGGCGAGGGGTGCCCGATTAGGCAATCCAGTGACTCGGCGGCTTTTGGATTTGCTTTGGAATCGAACTTCCTGCAAGTCAAAAACCTCAACTTCTTCCTCACATTCTGCTGCTTCGGCATCGCCGCTCGTCGATTATACCCTTCCAACGGTCGGGAATTTATGTTTTACTCGCTCCAGCTCCTTGATTTGAGCTGCTATTTGAAAGGGGATTTCGTCTCTCTCCTTGGATCGCCTCCTGGTGGATGCGATCTCCCATCGTCCATCTTCCTCCCTGGCGGACTGCCTCTCCGCCGCCACTCGATCTACACCTGTTGCTTTTACTCAGATCATGCCCCCCGTCAACTCGCCTTCTGTAAGTTTTAACTATTCGTTCTCTCTCTCCATCCATGTCCATTGTTCCTGTGTAGCCCGTACCTCGGGACGGTCGCCACTTTGACTCTGCGCAGACCGTGGGATTGAGGTACCAAGCCGATGTTGTGACGTGCCTTGCCTTCTCGGTTGATGCCATCGATAGATGAGTTTCCACCCTAACCTTCTCTCCTCTATCACAGGATCCCCCCGCTCAGTCGTCTTCCGCTTCTTCGTTTCGGCCTTTGACCGCGCTCTCCTTGCCTGTTCCCTCGCTCCCCGCAGCCGTGTCCGATGACGCTCATGATGATAACGTGAGCTTTCTCCGATCTCGTGTGCGCTCCCCACCAGACTCGACTTCTTCACTCAGTCGCCAGCGCCGACGTCGACAGCAAATCGCGTCTGATTTCGATCTAGAGCCCATGGAGCTGGATGATCCGTCCCACTTGCGCATCGAAATCAACCGCCGCATTCCCATCGTGCGCCGTCAACGCGACGCCTCCGGCAACCCCAACTCGACCAATCTACCCAACTACGAAGGTCAGATGTCAAATTCACGCTCAGTATACGGCTGGGCTCCGGCCTCCGATGACGATGACGATGATGTAGGCTACGAGCCGCTTCACGACAGTAACACCATCTCATGGTTCGGCCGATTCTCCGATCGCTACGCGGCTGCTCGTCGCCACGCGCGCCGGGATGCCGCTGGTCGAAGCCCCCCAACATTACCAGATGAACCGTCTGATAGCAGTGCCAATCGCCAAAGCGACCCGGCTCTTTCGACAACAGAGGCTTTCTTACAGTCAGTGCGACGCCAACAGCGGGGTTCGCGGACACGCGCGCGGGCGCTTCACGACTATTTGTTAGAGCGGGAACGAGCCTCCCAGGATTCGGATGAGAGTCGAGAGCGGCCAGGCCCTCCATCGGCCTCACGAGCATATCGCTTCCTTCCCAGCGCCCGGGGCGAGTCGCAACGATATTTGACGCACAACGACTTACGCGCTCGGATAAGCGCTCACCGACAGTTACACATAGACAACCCTCCGAATCCACGGTTGAAGGAGACCATCCTATATCTGGATCGCCTGCGGTATTCAACCTCGTTTGAGGAAAGCCTCACGTCAGCGGCCGCAGGGGGGTTTGTACATACTGATTTCCTCAACGGGAACGAGGATGACTTTATCCTCGATATCAGTTCGATAGCGCCGCCGCCGGAAAGTTCATGGCTTCGTCCGGGTATGGTCTTTTCGGGGTCGCAGCGGGCTGCCAGCAGTGCGAGCTCGCTTTTCGCACGAGGGCTCAGTCCGTCGGCATCCCAGGATCCCATGATTGTCAATGGGAGTGACAACAGTCGCATCAGTGTATATACCACAACAGGACGACGGTACCTGGCCAATAATATTTACCACCTCGGAGGTGGTAAGGACGAGAACTGGCCAGTCAAGGTCACCATACATAGTATCAACCCGGACGAAATGACGCTGTCGGGGACCATGGAGGCATACAACATACCGGACAAAACCACCCCGGCGCATGATGCACATATCGTCACATATCTGGAGGGAGAGATAATCGATTTTAACAAACATACGCTCGAAACAAAGAACTTCAAAGCAGATGCGGAGATTGACAGTACATATTGGCGGGAGTTGCAGCCATTCAAGAATCTGAGCGACGAGGAAATGACGCGGAAACTTGTCAGTCGGAAGTGGGTAACAGAGCAGTTATCCAAGCAGTGGATACTGATGAGATGGAAGGGTGAGTTTGATAAACAGAAGCTGTAAGGCCATGCTAATAAGAGTCTATAGAACGCTGTTTCATCACGCCCACCGACTCCCGACAAGGACTGACGATTTCGGGATTCTACTATATCTCACTAAACCGGCAGACTGGACATATCGAAGGGTTATACTACGACCCAGGCAGCTCGCCATACCAACAGCTGTCACTGAAACCAGAGTCGAAGAAAATGGTGCGTCCCTCGTACGGGTTCCGCTAACCTCAAAAACAGCACGGTACAGCTGTCTGTCACATATGTCATATGTAAACTGCTAATCTTGGGGCGCTGCTTTTATCATGGCGTTGGACGGGACGATGTTTGCATAGCCGGGTGTTCTTATACCAGTATCAGCATTCATGTCAAATTGTGCAAATATTACCCAATTACCTTATACCAATCTACACATTGTGCATCTACACCCAGAAAGAGAAAAAGTAGAGTACCATGATCCGTCGATTGCTTGATCCACGCTATCACAAAGTGAAACACCCAAATCGTAGCTAGATACAACAAAACAGGTGGGATAATATGCAGATAGCAAGAGACACGCGCAGCAGTAGCAGCAGCACGCACACCCGAGAGAGAAAAGCCCAGCAGCCCGTAAAACCAAATTCACAAACCCCGTCCTTTCCCCACCCCAAGATATCCCTTTACCACCACTAGACACATAAAATCCCCGCGGACCCCACCATCGACCAAACCACACCACTCAAGGGGGTAAAAAAAAAAAGTGTGGAAACCCCTACTACCATCACCCAGACATCACTTCAATATAATGAAATGAGGCGAGCAATTTACTGCTCAGTCTGGAAGTAGTTAAGGAGGACAGAGCGCTCCTGAGACTCCTCACCCCAGTCCTTAACGACGACGCAAGAGCAGTTGACGACCTTGCGGGCGTTACCCTCACGGTCGAGCTGGCCTAAATACAACCATTCGCATTAGCATTCGCCCCCTCTTTCAACCCTATAATATCACATCACATCCCCAAGGGGATTGATTAAGGTAAGACTTACAAAGACCAACCCACTCGCCAAGCATCTTTCCATCAGGGACCTTGATCAGGGGGATCTTGTGCTCGGAGCAAAGAGCCACAACAAGCTTCTTGTAGGCCTCCTCCTCGCAGCCCTCGTTCAGGACACACATGTGAGCCTGACGACGGTCCAGGGCCTTAGCGGCCTCGCGCAGACCACGGGCAAGTCCGTCGTGGATGAGAGAGATACGGAGAACTCCCTTCAGGGCATCCAGGACGGACATCTGGCCACCGGCGCCAGCGTCGGCCGAAACCTCGACCTCATCGGCGGCGACAACGGGGTTGGATTGGGTCTCTTCTCCGTCCGACTATAACATATATATACTTTGGTTAGTTCATTGATTGATTGATTCATTGATCGTGGTGTGTTGGTGGGAAGGTAGCTGGTATAGGGGGGGAGGCGCACCATTTTGATGATTGTGTTGTATGACGAGATGTCGGATTATCCTCAAAGAGTCGAGGTAGTTTGTTCTTGTATAGACTAGTAGGTGGTGGTGCTCGGCCTGTGGTGCGCGCAATTTTGGGCTACTTTCTCGCTAAATGTGTGCCCTACGCATTAGTCATGATCACGTGATTGACAATAAGGTTAAGGTTGTTTGTATGTCACGTGATGTGTATGTATACTGCGATACTGCGGTACTCATATACTACACATATGCAGAACATCGCTACGAGTATTGCTACGAAATCCAAGACTGTTTATCCAACGTCTCACATCAGGTATCATAGTCATACATCAAGAATTTCACCTGTACAGGC
Source organism: Aspergillus vadensis CBS 113365 (assembly GCF_003184925.1). Classification (NCBI taxonomy): domain Eukaryota; kingdom Fungi; phylum Ascomycota; class Eurotiomycetes; order Eurotiales; family Aspergillaceae; genus Aspergillus; species Aspergillus vadensis. The sequence goes on from NW_020292043.1 coordinate 606,960, forward strand.
TAGCGTCAAGCTAAAAGAACGCTGAAGCACAAACAATTAGACGTATGTACTAGGCCGGCTGTGTCCATAGCCGTTAGTCAACCCATTTCCTGCCAAAAGCCCGGGCGCCTCCTCGATCGGCGTCCCAGATATATGTCCATTAGCCTGCGGCAGCTCAAGCACGGGCTGCGGCTTGGGCTCCTGATCAATGTGCATCTTCAGAAACTGTATGTCCAACCCATGAAGGTGCGGTATGTGGGGAACGAGATCCATGAAATCAGACAGCTAGATACGTCAGCGCGTGCTCAAGCAATTGGTTTGTCAGTATCAACATACCTTAACCCAAAATACATGTTCCATCTCGAAGTATTTGGGTCGTGCTTCGCAGTCTTTTTGCATGATCTGTTCGAAGGACGAGCTAAGAAACTCCGTCTCTTCCGCTTGAACCAGCATCCTTCGTGTGACACGCCACAAGTTCATGCGTTGCGTAGGTGTCGCTTTGCGCTTCTCCCATGTGGCATATTGAGATAACTGAAGATCATTCGTCGCCAGCAATGGTGCGACGAGGTAATTCGGAACCCATTTCTCCTCAGCCACCGCCGGTCCGCAGGATGGATCAAGCTGCTTCGTTTCAGCAGTCACCACTGGCATGAATTTCTTGAGCCATGCATGACTCTTCGCCAGTGGATCATTCGAGCCCACGAGATTTGCTGCAGCTCTGAGTCGACTGGGGAGGGCGTCTCGCCGGCGTTGTTCCTGCTCTTCCTGCTCCCTGCGCAGTTTAGCAAGGCGCTGCCTTTCTTGTTCGAGGCGCCTCTGGCGCTCGTCCTCGGCTTGCTTAATCCGCCGTTGCTCCGCCTCGATCCGCTTGCGCTCTTCCTCTGCAGCCTTCTCCTGGGCAATACGAGCCTCGCGCGCTACCCGCTCTTCCTCTTCTACGCGAGCCTTCTCCGCTTCTGCCGCTAAACGTTCTTCTTCTGCGCGTCGCTCTGCTGCAGCTTTTTCGGCTTCTTTCTGCCGACGCGCTTCCGCTTCGGCTTCGGCTTGGGCCTGAGCTTGGGCTTGAGCTTCGGCTTCAGCCTTGGCTTTGGCTTCCGCCTTAGCTTTAACTTCAGCCTTAGCTTTAGCTTCAGCTTTGGCTTTAGCTTCAGCCTCCACGGTGTTTGTTGAGTCCTCCATGGGGATATCTTCTAACCCTTGAGTATCGACCTTCTCCTGCTCCTCCTTCACGGGGTTCTTCTCTGCTGCCCTCGACGAAACGTCAGGTTCCCTCGATCGTTCCCGTTTAGGCTCTAGGGCCTGGGTGTCATCCTTATGACGGGCAGGAGTCTTGAGATCTTCCGAGGTTGGATGGCTCTTCTTCACACCTCCATTGGTAATGTTAGGTGTGCCATCCTCCGACAGCACACGTCGTTTCTTCTTCTGGGTATCGCGCGGGTGCCGTTCGGCATCGGTGTCACGGGATCGCGGTCGATCGGGACTAACACTGCTGCGTCCGCGTTTCAAATGCGGCGGTCCAGGTCTGGAAGTAGCGGATTCGGAAGGGTCGGGGCGCGTCTTGGTATTCTCATCTCTCCCCGAGATGGGTTCGGACGGAGGTAAACTAGGGACTCTCCTATCACGGTCTGGGGGCCGTCCGGCAATTAAGCGTCTCCTCTTGGGCGCTTCATCGCCACGACTAGATTCGCCGTCCCTCGCAGAAGATCCCTTGAACCGAGCCGGTTCCGAACGCGACGCGTCCTGGTCGCCTGTTCCAACATGGGCAAGTTTTGGTCGAGGTGCACTGGATTTTTCCTTTCCATGAGCCATAGCTTCTCTCCGGCGCTCCTTCGAAAGTGCATCTTTAGACGAATCTCGACGGCCAGGGCTCGCCATTGCTTTCCTAGGCCGACCTCCCGGGGACGGTGATTCTCTGCGGCCGGTTCGCTTGCCTTCCTTCTCCCTTTCACGCACTCGTCGTGGAGATGAAAATTCGGCTTTGCGCTGCTTCTTTGTCCGGATATAGTCGTCGTATGCATCACGCAGAAGATCGTATTCTTCCTCCCAATTATCAGCCCTGCGCTCCCGAGACAGTTCGAAGTAGGTACGGTCCTTGTGAAGACGGCGAGTCGGATTGAAACTTGGTTGAGCAAGGAGCAGTTTGATCACGGGAAGGTTGCCTCGGCCAATCGCTGCCAACATAGGGGTGTTGTATCCCGGCTTTTGAGAGCCGCCCGGTACAGGATCCGGATCCGGATCTGCATCGCCCATGCCAAGTAGGAGGGACAACACTTCATCGTGACCACCTTTGGCTGCGGCGATCATAGACTCAGGATCCGCCCTTTGCCCGACATTAAGAATGTTGGCAACTCCAGCGATATCGCCCTTGGCAGCGAATGCTTGTAGATTCTCTGGTGTAGCCTTGGTCCACAGTAGATCATTGCGAGTAGCCTCGCTCCTGACACTCTTCCTTTTGCTCGTGATACCAGCATAAGGCGGACTTCGTTGTCCACTGACCGGTGGCGATTCACGTGGACTATTGATCGCAACCCGACGGGAGGACGTTTCCCTATTCCCAGATCCTGTTTGCTCTTCTGAGCGACGACTCGGGCGTGGGTTCGCCTTTGCTTCCTCGATCACGCGCCGGATCTCGTCGTACTCCTCCGAGTCTGAAGGAATCAGATCGCTGGGCTCGTCGCCTTCAGCATTGACTGCGCGGGGGTTTGCACCGGCCTGAAGCAAGAGCTTGACAACATCAAGATGCCCGTTCTCAACGGCATCTATCAGCGGCGTGTCCCTGTCGATGTTCCTAGTCTCCACCTCACAGCCAGCCTCTAGCAAGAACTTGACAATGGACGCACAACCTTCCAGAGCAGCGATTTGTAGTGGTGTATTTCCCGCATTGTCAGCAACATTGAGATCCTCCGGTCGTTCGGCATGTCGAGCCATGGCTACCTCCAACTCCTGGGCGGCACAGGCACGTGCAAGTCGCGTCCGACCATTTTGATCTCGCTGTTTCTTGTGCCCCATAGGCCGGGCGGGAGACGCCGAAGCACCATCCACAGACGCAACCTTCCGTACATACGCACTGGGCAAGGGAGACCCGCTGGTAGATGAGGAGACGGACTGTCTGTCTTCGGAACTCTGCCTGGGCACCCCAGAGATGAGCGGGGTGGGTGCCTTCCTCTTTCGTTGCAGATCGCTGCTGAGCTGAGGACCGGATGCTGTCCGCTTATGAGAACGAACTGGTGAGACAGATCGATCGTTCGGTGTAGGGCGAGGGAGAGAAATCCCATTCAAATCTCGTCGCTCCCGGTCGCGGGGGGCTGCCGAGTGATGTTGACGTGCATTTCGACGAGCATCCGCCTCCCCGTCGACACTCTCGCTGAAGCTGCGCTTCCTTGACGTTCGGGGGGCGGATGTGATCGGATGGGACGATTCGACTCGACTGGGTACCGTCTGGGGTTCCTCGGTCTTCTCAATCTTGACTATGGGGGCAGGTGGCGAGCCGGCCCTCCGCTGAGGGCTGGCCGGGCGCACCGGACGGTCGCGTTCACTGGGCACATCATCATCATCGTCCGCCGATTTCCGCTTTCTCACTTGCAAATCATTAGGAGGAAGATCGCTCTCTGCGGCATCAGCATGGTCATTTGCATCATCACGTCGTTTCGGTTCATGTTTTATGAACTTCCGTCTCTTCTCAGGCGACAGAGATTCGCGGCCCGATTGAATTATGGTTTCTGCCTCCGAGTCAGCCTTGGGGCTCGGTGGCCCATCGCCGTCCCCGACAGCAGGATCTACCTCTTTAGCGGGAGCATCCACATCCTGAGCAACCGGGGGAGTGGTCCTCTTGGAAGGTGGATGACCCAAGGTAGACTGGTGGTTCACCTTGACAGCAAAAGCGCTTTGTCCGGCATCCAGGGAAGCTGGCAGGGAGGAGACAGCCTCAACATCACTCATAGCGGTAGCACTCGATTTCTGGGGGTTCTGCTCGTCATTTTCGGGGGCCGTGGCGGACTTGAAGACCCGTGGTCAGAAACACCAGCAGTTGCGCGCGGAAGCTGGTGCTCGACCACGCTGAACGTAAATAAGAAGTGACAGCTTATTTCCTTTCACCGGACGAAAAGAAAGATCGGGGTGGTAGTGAGCGAGAGCCAGAAGGGTGAACAGTCGGATCGATTGAAGAGTGGCGAGAGGGGCCAGAGAAAGGTCAAGGTTGGTGGTGAAGTCAAGAGAGAGGGTAGCGACAGGATGGCAAGTAGTAGGGAATTCGGTCGGGAGGTGTAAGAGGAATCGAAGTAGTAATTAATCGGACAAGATGAAGGAGAAAGAGGGGAGGGAGGGGAGGAAGAAGAGGGGAAGAAAATAAGAGTTAAGAAACTAAGCGGATGGTTTGGATGGGAGAGTTGGAAGGGGGGGAAGAAGAAGTAAGTCGAGAGGACAGAAATAGTGGAAGAAAGAAAAGATGAAAGAAGATGGGAGAAGTTGAAACGGCCGACGGGCACTGGGATGGGCGAAATTACCAGGTAATGGCGGTCCCGTAGTGGAAGTTGGTAGCAGGACCAGGGCGGTAGGAGTAGTTCGCCGTCCGTGAAGTTAGTTGGGTCTTAGTGGGTGGTTAGTGAAGATTTCTAGAGGATCCGGAGGGCGAACTAGCAACAAAAAAGGGTAAAAGGAAAAATAGGGATTCAGAATAATCAGAAGTTGTTATGGAAATAATTGTGACTAAAAGAAAGAGGAACTGGAGAAATAAGAATACGAATAAGAAAAATAATATGATCCTAAATGACAACAACAGAAGCAGCCGCAGTTAGACAACAACAATAACAACAGTCAAGGCCAAATAATCATAATCATGATGATAACAGTAATAATAGTAGTGCTCCCGTAGTTAATAGACTAATCACGCATTGGGGTGGAAACGACGACCCCGAGGGATGAATGATGATTGCTAGGAGTCATCCGCCGCCGCCGCAGCCAGCAGCAGCAGCAACAGCCAAAGCAGCAGCAAGCAGAAGAAATCAACAGATCGTTAGTTCATCGTTCGAGTCGTCGTGGTCATAGTGGTCATAGTTAGTATTCGCCCCGGGAAACTTACCACCGGGGGCCTTGCCATTTGGCCACCGGCGGAGCAAATGCCTTTCGCTAGTTGGTTAGTCATAGATAGTCCCCCAGTCTGACCAAGTACGGTACAGAAATTCAGGGTATTGAAATTCATTTCGTGAAATTGAGGGGTGGGCTGCTGTTCTGTTGCTGCTGCTGCTGCTGCTGCTGCTGCTTCTTGCTGCTACTGTGGCCTGTGGAAAGTGTGGATTAAATTGAATAAATCCGATAAATAGATAGCTGGGGATGTGACAATTCGTGACCCGCCAAGTAAAGTACTTACGTTTATTCGAACCCCATGAAACGGCAAATGATGGGCAGTCAGGGAGCAGAAGAGGGTAGGTCAGTGTTGATTATTACCACACTGCCGTTTCCGCAGGCTGAATACGGACGCAGACGGGATGTATCTACCCTATAACCAGGTACTAGTTGCAACTATGACACCTTGGAAAGATGGAATGGATGGAGACCAGTTCAGCTACTGCTGACCAGACTGACTTACCTTCCTTGATCCTTACGTACAGCGGGGGGGGCAACGCCAGTCACCATCCATCCAATCCCACCTCCGACGGACAAGTCCAGCTGCAGCCGTGATTGAAGCGACCCGACCGACCGGAGGAAAGCCTGCTCTTTGCCTGCTGGCCTTGTTGGCCTTGCTGGTCGGTTCTGCCTGAGGGTCGAATGCGTCGACTCGCGCGACCCAGATCCAGAAACTCAAATGATTAGTACACAGTTTTTAGTTAGTTAGTATCCTGCGAGAAGGCCCAAAAGCGGGCGGGGATGGGCGGTCAAGACCAGTGACTCTGTCGAGGAACGATGTGGCGGAAAAAAGATCTAACTGATTTTCCCTATTCATCTCTTTTCTTCTTTCTCTCTTGGTTCTCCTCTCCTTCGCCGGCCGGAGCTGACTGCATAGCGCCCACTTTTTTTTTCCTTCTTTTCATTTTTACTTTTTTTTGGTCGGGTCACTCACTCTTGCGTCTGAAACTCGGGCTCTGGAACGGAGGAGACGGAGGAAGGAGGGGGGGACCACAGAATCGAAGGAAAAGGAAAGTGACGGGACGGGGGAGCCAGTCAAATGGCAGTCAGTGCCAGTTTAGTGGCAGATTGGCAGATGGGCAGTCCCCTCCCCATTCTCGTCGCCATTGGGTCATTTCACTTGGAAGCTGCGTAGGCTATCAGGCTAGGCATCAGCTCGTCCCCTGGTCTGGCCAATTATTGATGGCCGAGCGACCCGGTTCTTGCTGTTTTCAGCCTAGAAGGGTTCTGCAAAAAAAAAAGAGCGCGACCCACTGGGCAACAGCAGATCTCCTCCCATCCTCGGCTGAGACCAGTCATCGCAAAGGTTGCTTCCAGCTTATCGCCCCGCTTTGCCCCCCCTTCCTCTTTGCTGCTGCTGTTGTTGTTGCTGTTGCTGTTATGTTAGTTTAGTAGTGTAGCTTGTTGTGGTGGTAATTAATGGTGGTGGGCGGTCTTTTTGGTTTGCGTTGCATGGGTGACTTTTTACTACCTCAACCCCCGTCCATGGATCGTCCGAGTCCTTTGGGACAAAAAGGGGGGTCATGTTGTGGTGAAGGAGTGAAAGAGTCAAGCTGTCCGGTGATCCGGAATGTTGGATTGATCCAAATCAATCCCTATTTTAAATACCGAGTATGCTGAGGTAGTACACACGCATACACACATACACACACACCGGACGGAGGAGGAGAATTGAAGCTCCTCAAGTCCTCTCCTCCCTCCGGACCTCCGATGACCCGATTATTTGGGAGGTCTGTTTATTGCAGGAGATGAAGAGGCCGCTCTAGTCTCGGGTCTAGCTCGCAAGCTGCTTCCTTCTCACGAGACCCTGGTGGATCAAACACACGCCGATTCCTACTCGGACGGGGAGGGCCTGTTTATGATTTATGACTGCTCATCTCGCTCATCCCCTTGGCTGTGGAGTGGTTTCGGTGGTTTTTATTCTCCACATCTCGAGCCTTTTGAACGTGTCGCATCATCATGACAGCCTCTACCCTTTGTAACCGTAATATTACCACTTTACCAGAGCCTCCTCTCCCTCGCCCGGGGCCATGATACCATCCGGCCCGGGGCGCAGCTCGCTCTCTTTGCCTTTCTCTCGCATCTTCTCCAGCTTCTCTCCTGTTGTCTAGACTCTCTGTCACCAATTATAGGAGCCGGCGGAACTGGTGTGGCCATTAGCTGTTCGCTCCCCTCCCCCCCCCTTCTCCTTCCTCCGCTGCAAAAGTCCTACTCCGCATTGGCGGCGGACTCCGGTCGCAATGGAGCTTCCCTTCAACCTGGTGGATACAGCTCTTTCCTCCACGCACATTGACGCCATCGACGCCCTTCGAGCCTTTTTTCTTTTGGCATCCTGCACGGTATGCACCGATATGTTACCATTCCAAATTCGAAGCAGACGACGTTGCGAAATGACCCTGCATCAAAACTAAACCCAGAATATACCTAGATCCTCTCCGTCAGCATCTTGCCAGATTCGCTTCACTCACGCTTCATTCCTTATGGCGCTCGTACAACCTCGACGGCCGACTCGCAGTCCTCACCCCCGGCGTCCCCGGACTCCTCTCCGGCAGCCCGCGCTCTTGACTATGCTGCCGCCTTGACAGTCCCTCACAGCTACTTCACACAATTCTACATTGCCTCCGTTCTGGCTTCGGTCTTCTGGGCTGCGCAGCTTCTGTGTCAGGGTGCTGTGTTCCACGCCTTTGCAACCAGAATCAGTCCGGAACATATGCAACAGTCCATGTCGATACAGCAAGTCTTGTTGTGCTGGGCGCTCATGCTCATCCAGGGTGCAAGGCGGCTATATGAGTGCAAAGCCTTTGCCAAGCCTTCGGCCTCGAGAATGTGGTTTGTTCACTGGCTCGTAGGCCTTGCATTTTACCTAGTAGTATCCGTTGCCTTATGGATTGAAGGAGCAGGTACCACTCCGACTGACAGGCTAGTGTACGGAACCCCACTGATCGCATCTAGGAGCCCTGCTGTCTCATAAATTGACTCTCGACGACGTCAAGGTTACGATAGCTCCGTCTCTCCGCACCTTTGTCTGCATCCCTCTTTTCTTGATTGCATCAGGCGTCCAGCACGACTGCCACCATTATCTCTTCTCTCTGAAGAAGTATACCCTGCCCACTCACCCCATTTTCCGCGGGATTATCTGTCCGCATTATACAGCAGAGTGTGTGATATATCTCTCGCTGGCTCTGTTGAGTGCGCCCAAGGGTGAGGTCGTAAACAAGTCGCTGTTGTCCGCTCTCGTATTTGTCGTTGTCAACTTGGGCGTCACCGCTGCGAACACCAGGCAGTGGTATATGCGAAAATTCGGCGTGGAGTCTGTGCGGGAAAGATGGAACATGATCCCTTTGGTTTACTAATTATGTAGCATGAGACCAGCGGGGAAATTGCCCCGAGACAGGAGCCCCGGATGCCTCGCGTCACCGACTGCCCAGGAACCTCATCGTATTCCCGAGACTTGCAACTTTGAGCACGTCTCGATAAGTCAAGCTTATCCTAGTCTCCCTCTCCAGGCAGCCGCACTCATACCTGTCTGGCTCCCTCAACAGATCCCAGTTGCAGATGGATTCTGCGCCCAGCCCTTCATCCCTGGAGGTTTCTGCAATCCCATGCAGAAAGTCGGTATAGATACTCTTCGTGGTAACGAGCAGGCTGCGTCTCTCCTGCAGAATCCTATACACCGGACGCCGGCCATGTCCGTTCCCTTCGCCGTCCTCACTTTTCTCGTACAGGTCTAGCACGATAGGAGCTCCCAGGCTCACAGTAGCTACGAGCGGGTAGTAGGCAGCACCGTCTTCATGCGGCATTATGCCCTGTCCTGGGCGGTATTCATTTACCAGAACATGATTCGGAGCGCGGTGCGGGGCGTCGGTGAAAAGGCCCAAGGAGTCGAAGCGAGGGGTGATGATGGGTGAGACGAGCCAAGAAGGCAACGGGGAGGAAATGAGCGCGTTCGATTTAGTCAGGGCCGAGGGCCAGGATTGAAGACGCCGGTGAGCTAGATGAGTCCAGCGGGGTAACGGCGCAGTCGTTATCTATAGCCGGGGTTCCAATGAGCGCCCAACCTCCCCACAGCGCCTGAATGAACTTAGGCCACTGCACAGTAAAGCCACGGTAACTCACTCACCTTCCGGAGGAGAAACTCCTCTTCATCCTCCGAGATGAAATCCGCTATGTAGAAGCCATCGTCCGGCAGTGATTTGATGCGGGCAGACTCAAGATCGGCTCTCATTTGCTGAAGTCAATCCCGAGGAGCACAACGGAGCAAATATCCCTGTTGTTCAATGAGGGGTCGGATGACGACTTAGTCTAGTAGGAGAAGATTAATCTATCAGAACAAGTCCGTTGAGTTGGTTACACGGTAAGCCGGACGATCAGACAGCGGAGGAGGTCACCAAGAAAGAAGGGTACCGGGCGTTGAGCGTAGACCGGGAACCCAGACGGGATGAATAACTGGGGATGAATGGCTGATCTGGGAATAAGAAGTAGGTGATGATGCCGATGAATGGCATGTCGTCACGATGAGACGCAATAGCTGCCCACTTTGGCCATGTTGTGGTACGTAAGCGCGTAGCGTTTACTCCATCACAATGAATTGATGCCCAGTTAGTACTGTGTAACTTGTTCATTGGTTGTGTGAGTGATAAGAATAGAAGTCACTTGCTCCTCACCTGACATCTGCTGACAGCTCATGACTCGACCAAAAAAAGCTTATCCGTTAACTATACTCCGGGACTGAAGTTACTTCGTTCGATGAACAATTATCAAGCTCCGTATACATGACACTCGAGTAAAGTAGCAAATCGGATGGTTCCATGAATGATGATGTGTGCCGCTACTATCAATTTCTCAAGCTGTCTCTAGTAGTCTGGTTCACTGAAGGGAAAGATCGTGTGGTGGACATACAGTACTAAGTACTAAGTACCTATCTACTGCTGTATTTTATCTTAGGGCTCCAATGATTTAGTCAGTAGCAAGATCCAAGCCACGATATGCTCGTTTGCAAGCTTACAGCGAGCCCATACAATCTCACCGGAGCTCATAATATATCAGGAGGCATGGGTCTAGTAGAGCAGAGGCGCGGAGAGAGACAAAACTATCGGTGCTTTCCATTAGAATAGCAGAATATGCCTCATTATTCTACTATAAACCTGGCTGTTTACATCCCTTTAGTCATCACAAAGTAAACCAAAGGATGATAAATCGTCTCATCGTTCACGGGTTTCAGTATCAAAGGGAGGTACATATTCCTCCATTCATCTTAAAACCCATTGCAGAACCACTCCGCATTCATTTGTACCTTCCGGCACTTGCAGTATTCCCAGTATGCAGGATACCACCCAGACTGGGCCCAAGTCAATAAGGGCAGCCACTTTGGGATGTGGACCCGGGGTTAACATGATATTAGGCGGAAGCAGGTCATTATGCGTGAACACAATGGGCGATACTATATCATCATCAATTCCGATCTCGCAAGCATCCTGGAGTTGCTTAACAGCATCTTCGCCCTGGAACGGACCAACCAGTTCCGGACGGTCTATAACATAGATGTCTGTTAGTGGTTTCTTGTCTAGGTTGCCTGGTAATATCATTGGTCAGTTTCATGATAATTTCAGTCTACTAGTAGTACTGCTAAACGTAGGAGATTTTATACTTATTCAACTCACCAATATATTTATCCCGGGGATCTTGTTCCAATGTCCGCAACAGCTCAACAAACCGATGAACTTCCTTACAAAGAGCTCGTTTCTCGTCATCATCTAAACTACCACATCGATCTGCTAAGGTACTACCTTCTATCAGTGACATATATATGAACGTCTGTCCGTTGTCTTCGGTCCAGCTAAAGATCTCGGGAACAGGAATGCCGCCCTGGAATTTCTCGCGTAGCATGATTAGCGTCTGGGCTTCAACGATGCTCACACTAAGACCATATTTGACGGCTAATCCTAATGATGGGATTATAACTGAAGGAGGATAGTTGAAGCTTGTGGCGGCAACATTTCCGGTCTTCAAGTTGAGGGCTCGTACTTCGGCTGGTGATGGAAGCGCGGGGGCCCGACCCTCCTGGAAGAAACTGCTTTCAGGGAGGATCTTCATTGGGTTATGGATGAAGTGAGAGAGATGGTGGTGATGGGTTGTTTGGCTGTGTTCTAGAAGAGTAATCGCAGTATGCGAGAAGGGTTAAAATGCGTGTAGATGTCTGAGCTGAATATGTAAGGGAAGTTTAGGAGAAAGAGAATAATGGTGCCTCCAGGGGCCTGCAGTGAAGGATCCTTTGGTAAGACTTAATAAGCGCCTCCTTGAGAGTTAATTATGTAGTGGTTTCGATCATGAGGGTTACTGTGCATCATTGAGGTCTACGGTCTACATCTACCGGAGCAGTCAACTGTGGCTAGTTATATCTAGAACAGATTAGTTATAGTCATCCAAAGACACAGATCTATGCAGACACATGCTAGACACCAGTAATAATCAGAAGCCATACCACAACTAACCAGCTGCGAGTCCCCACCCAGGCATAGTTGAGGTATAAGTAAGATCACTCACTCAGCGCTTAGTTGCGCTCCGCAAAACATGCGTCGTATCTGCCTCAGGCCACCACCCCACCACAAAGCATTCCCCTCGGCGGGGAGGAATCATTTGCTTCATATGCAAACAGCAACAGCAAACATCATCTTTCGTCTAACCATCACCACTGCATTCTCCTCACCCTTCTTCAGCTTTCTGTCAAGCTCCATTACATACTCAACCAGGTACACACAAAAACAACACACCATGGCACCCAAGAACAAAGGCGGCGACAAGAAGGGCAAAGATGGCGGAGACAGCAACAGCAAAGGCGGCGGAAAGGGTCTCAAGCCTGCGAATGCTATTAACGTGAGACATATTCTTGTACGTATCTCCTCTGTCTCTCTTCACTTCTTTGAATTTCTTTTGTTGTGTTGTGTGGTTGTAGGTGGTTTTCTAGCTTTGGTTTGGTGATGGGGTGTATTTCTCTATGTGAAGGGGGATATACTACATCATTACTATCCATTCATCTAGGAATGAAGATAATTGTGATGACCATTCATGTAACAACAACAATCTACCAGATAGGATGACTGACAATGCTGCAGTGCGAGAAATTCTCCAAAAAGGAAGAAGCCCTAGAGAAGCTTCGCAACGGAGCCAAGTTCGACGAAGTTGCGAGGGAGTTTTCGGAGGATAAGGCTCGGCAGGGTATGTATCCTTATATTTTTCTTCTGTTCTATACGTTATTCACTCCCCCCTCGGAGTGGCTCTTTGCTTGGTGATGTTAATGCTAAGGTAAACGGTACAGGCGGCTCCCTTGGCTGGAAGACCCGGGGCAGTCTGGACGCGACGTTTGAGAAGGCGGCGTATGATCTGGAGCCGAGTACGACGGGAAACCCCAAGTATGTGGATGTGAAGACCGGGTTTGGGTACCATATTATTATGGTTGAGGGGAGGAAGTAAACTATCATATTACTAGTAACCTGTTTTTATTTAGTTATGTTAGGGCTAGGTTAGGAGTGGTATGGATATTGCATGAAGAAATCAGTTGATCAATCAATGAGATCAGATCAAATCTAATGATGAAACTATATGTACATATGCAGAAAGTAATACAAATCTATCATGAGGCGAGTATATATTACCGCCTACTGCTTCTTAGCAGCCTTCGCTCGCTCCTTGGCTGCCTTCTCCTGCCGTTGGACGATAGCTTCAGCGCCAATACCGCCAAAGACAAGACCCACGCCCAGCCACTGGCCTGCGGAAAGGGAGTGGCCGAACCAGAACACACTCAGGAGCATGGTCAGCATCTTGCGCGTGACCGTCACCGTGACCAGGAGTAAGGATGAGAAGCGCGACAGCGTGTAGAAGATGAACAGCTGTCCGATGGCTCCGCAGGCGGCGAATCCGAGCACGTTCTTCAGGGCTTCCGGGTGACGGGACAGGAAGCCAATGGCGGAGTTCAGCTCCGTCTCTGTGGACGGGGGAATAGGAAACGGGAGAAGGTTGTGCAGAATGCCAGTCGAGGACAGATGGGGCATGATCAACAGGTAGCTGCTCGTCAGGACGGTCGAGAGGACATTCTGGGCAACCATCATTTGCGGCCCCGTGAAGCGCGTGTACAGCTGCGGAGAACTGAAGACGTGGTCCTGAGTGGTGTTCGTGAGGCCGTCCAGGAGCAGGTTGATGGAAAGGAGGAAGATTCCCCATGTGCTTGAGCCGGACTGGCCCTTAGCGGCTGATGCGGCGACCTTCTTGCTGGTGCCGGGGTGGTGAAGGGTGAATGTAGCCACTCCGAGGGTGACCAGGAGAACGACGCCGTACTTGTATAGGGGGTATCTCTTGCGGAAGATGGTCAGGTGCAGGAACATGACGGGCAGGAGCTTGCACGATTTGGCGAGGATGAAGGTGAGGTAGTCGATGTGCGCGAGACTGGCATATCCGAAGGGCGATGCGAGAGACGAGGAGATGCTGACCAGGAGCAAGGGAAAGACGATTTTCTTGGTTGGGAAGGGAGAGGGGATCTTCTGGCCGGACGGAGTCGAAAAGAATAGGTACAGGAAGCCGGTGATGGCGGCAAAGGTCGACTGGATCGTGTTCAGAACAATCGAATAGGTGAAGCGCTCTGTTGGTGGTTCGGGGACTTCAGCAGTCGGAGGATGAGTAGGATAGGATACGGTGGTGATGGCTTCTTGAAGCACACCCCAGGAAAGACTAAGAAAGTCGCAGTCAGCATTTTAATGACTTCACGAGTTCTCGACACCACGAGCGAGAGACATACAATGAAGCGTAGATTCCAAGAACACAGATCGCAAGCTGCATCAAGCCGGGGGTGTCCGGCGCATTCTCCTGCGCCGCATGCTTTCCAGAAGCACTTCCATTTGCGACGGAAGATTTCCCATTCATCTTCTTATCCGGCGACTGTAAATCATCCGGAGGCATATGCATCAGTTCAGAGGAGGTGGCGCGTTGCAAAGGCGCAGCTTGTTTCTGGCGCGCCATGATCGACGAGAAACAAAAGCAGCGCTTATACTTCGTCCAGGTTATTTGCAAAAAGATAAAGAAGAGGACGAGAGCAAGAATATAATCGGGACTAAATCGCCAAACACTGACGAATATAGAGGAGATATGTGAAAACAAACAGACAGTCAAACCAGGCCGCGATGGAGCAGACAGTTGACTTTATAGTTGAGCAAAGAAAACGATGATGCCATGTGTTCTTCTGCGCGTCTCCAAAACCCGCCGCGGAATCTCGGCGCGATCGCCCTATTTTTTTCTTTCCTTCCGCCCCGCCGAGTCTCATTCTTCGGTCTCACTTGTTCGACCCTTAATTTAATTCTAGAACTTCAATCGCCAAATATACTAGTAGTTCCTACCTATCTACCAGTACCAGGTAAGTCCAAATTCTCCATACAATTCGGCCCAATAACTACAAGCGCATACACAAACTAACCCATTTCGAATTTCTAGACTCCATTGTAGCTACACCTCCAATTCCGCCTCAACTCTACCAATCTACAACCACAACCACCGCCACCATGACTTCCACAATACCACCACCACCATCCCAAGAACAACAATCCACTCCAACAACAACAGAAATGACAGCAACAGCAACAACACCCCTCCCTCCCTCCGCCCTCACAACCCTCCTCTCATCCACCACAACACCACCACCGACCCCCCTCTCCGCCAACACCCTCCAAATCCTACACAACCTCCAACACCAACACCTGTGGACTTCCCTGCGCGTGCACGACCTCCACCTCCCCAGCAACTCCGAACAGCAACAACCCCTCTACCTCATCTCCGGCATTCCCCCACACCATCTCTACATCCACCCGGACGAGCAGCTCTTCATGCTGGAGCGCGGACTGCGCGAAGACGACGTCGAGCTAGAGCGCATGTTCGTCCTGCCCACGGTACAGGGCGAGTCATGGACGCTGCGCAAGTTGGCGGGGGTGTTTGACTCGTTGCCTGAGGGTAGCGGGGAAGGAGAGGTACTGGAAGGAGGAGGCGCAGGGGAGAAGGCGGAGAAGTTGAGGGAGTATTATGAGTATCGGGAGAAGGCGAGGGCTACAAAGGAGTGGGGTGGAAAGAGGTTGTTGTTGGCTATGGTGGATAGGAGGATGGGGGGTGATGGGACGGTGGTGTATTATGTTGTGCAGGATGGTGCGGTGAAGCCGAGGCAGAATTAATCTACGATGGGGGGACACTCAGGGACATATGCTGCTGAGCGTACAGCAAGAAGCATTGAAGCAAGCGAAATGTTTCCTTCCAATTTATCTTTACACCGAAAGAAGATCGAATTATATACACGGATGACAGACAGCAACAAGAGACGAACCGGACCAAGTACCTCGCAGAGGCATTCGACGAAACGGACAGATGAGCAACTGCAGCCGGGTATCGTGGGAACAAGCAAGTAACGGGGACAGACAACAGCCATGCATCCTCAACCATGTTGTGAAAAAAACAAACAACTCATGGCGCACCTAAGGGACGTTCATCCTCAATTTGTGCGTGTTCCGCCTGGCAGCTAGTGCAGTACGTTTCGTACCATTGCTGAACATCATCGGTGAGTTCAGCAAAGACACTCGGCCCTGAGCGGTCCACCTCGAGGTCCACGTCTTCATCACCTTCATTCTTGCCGAGAAGAATCTGGATCTGGCGACAACGTCGCAATTCCTGTCGCAACCATCGCTCCCACTCGCTTTGGATCACTTCTCTTTCGATGCTGTTGACCACGCGGAGAGCTACCAGGAGATCGTGTCGGTATGAACCCAACCGTTCGCGGGTTTGCTGAATCCGTCGGGCTGCACTCCTGGTCATGGAGTCCCGGAACCCTGACGTTCCCAGAGAGATTGTGTTTCCTGGGCTGCGTACGGTCTGCTGGTGGAAGGTTGCGAAACAATCACTCACGTTTTCACTACCGTGGCCAATCGTTGTATTGGCGATCGCGTCGTCGATATCTCTCATGTAAATAGCTTTGGTCATGACGTTGTCGGGGCTAACTCCGATGCGGGCCATGAAGTTCCCAACAGTCCTGTCATGCCACCATTCATAGGCATCGCGGGATGAATAGAACCCATTGATCAACATACTCGACAATAATAAGATGAGAATGACCTTGTTTGCGTGTGTGGTCTTCCACACCCAACGTAGGAAAGCGAACGTCCACATCATCAGGTCAGAAACAATGCTCTCAGTCAAAGACGCACACGTCTCAAAGAGGAGCTGTGGCAGGGACCTTTGAATGCGAGGATTGCGCAGCTTCAATTGTAGGTCGGTCTGTGGCGAGAATTGGGATGAAAAATTCTGACGTCCAATGTGTCCGAAAATTGTAATGGCCTTCTTGGTGCGACTATGCGCGCCTAGCCTGCGGACCTGGTCGCCAACTAGATCGACGAGATCCAACGCGTCTTGCTCCAAATCATTGGAGGCGTTTTTATCAATGATATCTATGATACTTTAGCAAGCGCCGATGGCTCTCCTAGGGGCGAGGACTTACGCTGAAGGCCGTATGGGGACCCCAGCCACTCCACTTTAGTATAGATAGAGAGCTTGCACTTTCCCTTGGCGACAAATGTAATCACAACCTTGCTGACCAGCCGGAAGGATCTCTTGAAAGGAAGATGCCAAGGCGTCCGCTTGTCTGTAATCACATAGCAGAGATGATCATTCAGGACATCAATCATTTGATAATCCGAGATCTCCTTGGTATGGGTACGTCCTAGACCGAGTTAGTGAGAACGGTACATGGCATGCTAGGGTATCCAACGTACCAAGGGCATCAGCCGTCTCAATTTCATAATGGAAATCTCGTCTAAGATGGTTGGACTCTTGTCTAACCCAGGGTCCTTGTTTGATACCTGTACTCAGTTAGCAATGGCCAGCGTTAGCCCTAAGCTTGACTCACCCTTCGCTCTCCGTTGATGAAGGAGAAGCTGCCAGACGGCGCTCTTGTCTCCGAAAAGAATATGGAAGACCGCTTTAGCACTGGTATCAAAGACCTTCTCGGCTGCCAGATGAAGATCTCCTTGGGGTACATATTGAACAGGCTGCGTTGGTAGCCTGAACTTGGGAGTGTCTTTGCCATTGCCATTCTTCTTATGCATGTCCAGGTCGTTATCGATATAGACACCAACATCTTTCTTCGGAGGTTCCGTGCCACTATCCCCTCCCTCAACATGATCGTCCCCAGCAGCTACATCCTCCCAGCTATCGAGGCTAGGAGTCCGCGTTAGTGCTTCACTCTCCATCCGGTTCAAGGTCTTGAAGGTCGCTTCCAGGCCCAGTGGCTCAGCGGCAGTGGAATTGTGGATCAAGAAGTTAAGTCGCCGTTGAAGAAGTCGCAATGGTTCAAGGAATGTCTTAACAGTTCCACGACCAGGAGTATCGTCTCCCGGAGGAGGGATCATATGAAGGAATAAAAAGTCGCAGTCCCTTCCTGGGGCAGCAGTAACTTCTTTAATACTCTCCAATGAAATACACGTCGTGAGTACTAGACCGAAATGGTGGCTGTAAAAGTAAATGTTTTGAGTCGTAACGTATGCCCTTCCGGGGAAATCTTGCTGATCGTTAGGATTCCAGGTAGCACGGAACACCATAACCAGAGGTTCGTCCTTTTTGATATCAGGAAATAGCAGCCGAAACTGCGCATCCTGAATCTTAAGCTGCTGCGGGTAGTAACTGGGATAGTCGTGCGCATCGCCAAGCAATGCCCGCTGCATCTTCGACGAGTCTCCGTCAAGGCTCACCGTCTGCCTGTGACGTGGCCCAGACTTCGGCGGCTTGTTCCCTGGGGACCCACTAGACGTGTCAGCTTCGGCTGTCAGGAATTGTTTAGATGGATCATTCGCTGGCGAGGCCGACTTGTCGGAGGGGCCTGAGTCCTGCTCGCCAGGCAGTCCTATGCGTTCACGTTCAATCCGATTCATGAAACCCCAGTTTGAACTACCCCACAGATTAGCCATCATGCCACTCGGCATTCCTCCGGTTTTGTCGGCTTGGCCCAGTCCTATACCCCTTTCATTGCTTACGATCACGGCGGCCTTGCTCATAGTTGTCGGGGCAGGCGGATTTGCCAAGGTGCCTGGAGCAAGAGTAGAGGGAGGATCGTTGCCAAATGTCGAGCTACGAGTCCTAGTCCCATCAACGTCGAGGGGCAAAGGAGGGCTGCCCGGCCCAAGAGCACTGTGACTGGCAGAGATCAAGCTTGCTATGCCACCTCCAGCACCCGGCAACGAAGTAGACGGCGCCACTGCATTGTTTGATTTGCGGTGAAGGTCCAGCTTCTGCATTATACGCGATGCGTGTTCGCGTGCGGAGCTTTCGGAATCCAGCGTCGTCAACCTCCTATAACTGCTGAGATCACTGCTGTTCCTCATGGCCGATGGGTCTCTTTCAGGTAGGGCGAGCATCCCGCTGCGATCTGCAGAGCTTTGCTCGTCACTGGCACGGGGAGTGAGCGAATCAGAAGGGTCGGCAGCAAACTCGGGAGCCGGGGGCTGAGAGATTGCGAAAGCAGGATCCTGAACAGTAACTTTGCCGGACACTGAGAGATCAGTGCTAGCGGGATTCTCCAACGCCTTTCGCTTGGCGGCCTCGAAGGCAGCAATCCAATCCATGAGTTCTTTCTGGGTTTCAGCCTGGAGCATGATGGTATTGCTCTTGGTTTTAACTTCGAAGCAAAACCTGCGCTCTTCCTGGAAGGCAGCCCGAACACTGCAGAGAAGGACGCCTATTCTTTCGCTCTCTTCAACACCACCTGTTCGCGAGCCTTGGACGAGACAGCCGAAAATGCCGTGTTTCAAGAATGCCCATCGCCTAACCCAGATAGTCCGGGTAGGCTTCCCAGAAAGAGTCCGGAGGAACACCCATCCTTGCTTCTCGGGTCTAGCCTCCTTGCTCATGCTGGTTGTCGACAGAGGCCGGGAGCCGAGGTAGGGAACAGTGGACAACGAGTAGTCTTCTAGTTCTCGAGATGGCCTAGCTGCATTCTCTGCTGCTTCTTCGATCTGTTTTCTTGAAGTCAAAAGCTCCCGTTTAGAAGATCGCTCGCCCCCTTCCATTTCGTGAGCCCAGCCTTTGATGCGGTCCATCTCCTGACCCCATTTTGCGAACGCCGTGCCATTGCTGTTGTGGAATATCTTGAGCTCCCGCCACTGATCATAAGAAACCCGGACTAGCAGTCGGTCGAGCGCATTCCGCAATTGGGGGGCCTGTATCGAATAGTCCATTGACGCTTTGAGGTAAGCTTTGCGCGCTTCGTGGAGTTGAAAGGCATCCTCTCTTAACGAAGAAGGCTCCTTCGACTTCGATTGCGACGAGTATCGGGCCAACAGATAGTCGTACTGTTTCTGTGTCTGCTCGAGATTGCGACGGATCTCCTATTGCGGGGTAAGAGCCACATCCGCACGAGTTTCAGGGGCAACCAGTCAAGTACCTTGAAAGTCCGCAAATCTTCATGCATGAAGGCCCGGATTGGCTCAGCAATAAGACTTTCCATCTTTTTGACAGTGGATATCAGCCCATTCCACATGTCCTTGGTGCTGTCACCACACCTCCTCATCGACTGCAGCGTGTAATCATGATCAAGGACAGCTTCGGAGACCAGTAGGGGGTTCGTAGAATAAGACAGGAAGATGTTCGCCGCGCTTTCCATGGCCGCAAGCTCCGAAGAGAGCTTGGAAGCGGCCCTCGCATAGCCGTCGAGCCATCTTTCGAGGAATTCGATCTGGTCGGAGAAGTGAAGGGTGGTGGCTCGGAAGGTGGGCGAGTCAAGAGCAGCCTCCTTTAGACCAACTGGACTTTACCGGAAGGGTTAGAAAGGAACCTATGCAGCGATTCGAAGAATCAGAGCTGATTCAGAGGACTTACACGACGCTGACGAGCTTCCCGACCTGGGGTAATGGGATCTGCGGCTGAGTCGACATCTAGTGTATGTCACCAGCCATACACTTGATGCGAGCAGAAGTAGCGGCAAGACAAGGCAGCAATGAGGCCCCTGGTCAAGTCAAAGAATAATGATAGAAATGAAGCATCCGAAAAACTCAGGGATACAGGTGAAGGTGGGAAAGTAGCATGGCTAGTGGAGGAAGCTTACTAGGAGACAGAGCGCCTCTTGCTCGAGCCATCGGCGGATACAGGCCCGCGCATGATCTAATTGGCTACGTCAGTGGTTCCCTTTGACGGCCTTGGGTCCCCAGGCAACAAAGGGCCCTGTAGGGCGGTGAGCCCCGCCGACTTTTTTTTCTGCCGGCAACCGCTATTATTTTCTTTTGGGAGGCGCATTTGGTCGGAGATAACCACTTCCATCGATCGCTTTTCACATTCTCGTGATCTCCCGACAGCTGTGCCTGTTATTTCGCAATGGAGCCCCCAGCCAAGAGGTCGCGCAAGTTGCTCGATGACGACAGCTCCAGCGACTCAGGAGACGAGTCCGGCGGAGTTCCTATCACCAATGAGGACATCACGTTCAAGATCAACGAAGAGTATGCGCGCCGCTTCGAATACAACAAGAAGAGAGAAGAGAAGCAGCAATGTAAGACTCCATACTTCTACAACCTGCATGTGAAGAGAAACTAAACTCTGTTCTACGATAGTGGAGTCCAAGTACGGAAAATCTGTCCTAGGCAAACGTCGTGATCGCGATGGTGAGGATGAGTCCGGCGACTCGGAGGATGATTCTACCTCTGAAGAAGAGGACGAGGATGGAGAATTGGCTACCGCCGCTCTGGATGCCGAGATTATGGCCACGCTGAACGCAATCCGATCAAAGGACCCTCGGGTGTATGATAGCAATGCCACTTTCTACACCGCAGCCGACGAGGAGGCGAAAACCGAAGGCTCTGGAAAGAAAGAAAAGCCTATGACTCTTCGTGATTATCATCGTGAGAATCTATTGAGTGGCGCCAACCTGGCAGATGAGGAAGCATCTGACGCGCCGAAGACCTACGCTCAGGAGCAGGAGGAATTGAAGGATGCGGTTGTCCGCGAAATGCACGCCGCTGCCGGTAAAGGTGATAAGGGTGAGGAGGACGACGAAGATGATTTCCTTGTTGCCAAATCGGCGCCTGAACCTCTTCCGGAGCCCAAGAAGGATGTCAACCTGGATGTTGAGAATGCGGACAAAGATCCGGAAACCTTCCTTTCAAACTTCATGTCGGCAAGAGCATGGATCCCTGCTGGTAGATCGGAACTTCAACCATTCGAGTCTGATGACGAAGAGGAGGATCAACGGGCCGAGGCATTCGAAGAGGCATACAACTTCCGCTTCGAAGACCCCAGCAAAATCAACGCTACTCTAATCACCCATTCTCGTGACCTGACCAACAAGCAGTCGGTTCGCAGAGAAGAAAAGAGCAGCCGGAAGAAACGCAGAGATGCGGAGAGACAGCAGATGGAAGAGGAGAAGAAGCAGCGCGAGACAGAAAAGAACCGCCTGCGGAAGCTCAAGATGGAAGAACTCCAAGAGAAGGTCAACCAAATCAAGGAGGTTGCAGGCCTTCGTGCAAATGAGCTGACTGACGAAGATTGGGTCAGCTTCTTGGACGCTGCCTGGGATGACAAGAACTGGGAGGAGGAAATGCAGAAACGTTTTGGTGAAGACTACTACGCGGAAGGTGATAAGGAAGGAAGCGGTGATGAGTCAGGGAAGAAGAAGCATCTGAAGAAGCCTACGTGGGATGATGATATTGATATCAAGGATCTCGTGCCCGACTTCGAGGAAGAGGAGAAGCCCGCTGTGGATGTCTCTGATGTCGAGATGGAGGATGATGAGGAGGGAAGTAACAAGAAGAGCAAGGCGCAGGAGAGACGAGACCAGAAGCGTGAAGCGCGCAAAGACCGCCTTCGCATTCAGGAGGCCGTGGATCGCAACTTGGACCTCGATATCAGCCTTCTTCCGGGTGCGACCAAGAAGAATTCTACTGGATTCCGCTACCGGGAGACATCGCCTCAGAGTTTTGGATTGACTGCACGGGATATCCTCATGGCCGACGACACCCATCTGAACCAGTTTGCGGGCTTGAAAAAGCTTGCATCGTTCCGTGACCCTGAGAAGAAGAGTCGGGATCAGCGGAAGCTGGGCAAGAAGGCCCGTCTAAGGCAATGGCGCAAGGATACCTTTGGTGACGAAGAAGGCCCCAGGATTTCCGAGGAGGCGCCACGGGCACCTACACCCGAGAAGGACAATGTCGGTAAGGTTGATATCCGTGAGGGTGAACCCAAGAAGAAGAGGAGAAAGAGAAACAAGAAGAACTGAACCTGGGGTGCTTCTTACTGTACATGCATCTGGGATTGTTATGATATACTAGACAGTGTTTTTCATTGTTCAATAACGGCGTATCGGTAATGAAAGCTGTCTACGTTGTTGGTAGATTAGCTGGTCAAAAGTTACAAATATATTTACCTACTGCATAGCAAAGAGTTTTTTGAGTCAAATGATCAGGTAGTCTTTGCACTAATACCATATTAGTGAAAATCCGGTAGACTACTACTCAGTAGTAGTACTCATGTTATCACTGTATGATAGGATATATTGCTGTGTATACCACCTCTGGTAAAATTCACTGAAGCTATATATTTTGTGATGATCCACCCAGCTACTACACACAAATCAGTCTACATAGAACTAAAAAACCAATGCAGTAGTGACTGGCCTTCATAATAGCAAACTAACCAATCATGAACACTCCAACAACATCAGCCCAACCAGCATCCTACGAATTGGCGTTTTAATTACACCTAAACCACACCCGAACAACCTACCGTTGCTGGCACAACGGCGCAGATGAGAAGTGGTATCCCCATGTTTCTTTTAGCGGGTGGGTCCCGGGTGAAAAGAGAACAGTTTGTCAGGTTTGCCCGCCCCGTCGAACAAACAAAAAATAGAATAGGAAAAACAAAATAAAAATTTTCAAAAAAAAAAGGAGGAAGGGAAAGAAAGAAGAAAAAAAAAAAAAAAAAAAAAAAAAAAAAGAAAGACAGAAAGAGGACCCTGGAGCTAGGAGAGAAAATGAAACTAGTCAACTTTCAAGCAGAAACAG